>NC_136490.1:38201143-38403643 GCF_053919585.1 Euprymna scolopes | reverse complement strand
TATATATATATATGAAAATATGCTTATTCAATTATATTTCACCTCTTATTTATACCAATCCTTTAATTTATGAAGCTCGGTGTAATTACAGAGCATATACAAATAAATTAAAAAAAAGGTTTATATTCCAAATTTCAAGATGTTGTCAATGTTAACGTTTATTTCTTTAAGCATGTTAAAAATGTTCAATTCTTGATAGCACCTGTTTCGTAGTACAGAATCATTCATGTAATTATTATGTCAATTTTTTAATTTATTCCGCCCTTAACTCATCAGAAGAAAAGGAACTCATCAACTTTAAAAGAAAAAGGAATATGGGCATGATTACAAAGTCTGAACATCGGAAAAGAAGTTGCAATTGTATTTTCTTTTAGTTACGCCATCTTTGAATTTTAAATTATATATATTTTTTTATTAAAAGGTAAACAGTTACATTTGGTCGCTATAAATAGCCATCTGTTTCAGTCAATGAGACTTCATCAGGCGACTCTGAACCATCTTTAGGATCATATGGTTCAGAGTCGCCTGATGAAGTCTCATTGACTGAAACAGATGGCTGTTTGTAGTGACCAAATGTAACTGTTTATCATTAAAAAGTATTTTGCTCTTGTTATCGAGCACTATCTAACAACTTCATTGAGTTCTTTAGTTCCTACTTTTGAATATCTCAAGCCTTAATTTGACTAAAACAAAAGATGCTGAAAGCGATATAATAAATCAATGCACTCAAATTCAGTTTAAAACAAAAACATTCAATAAAATTAATATCAAATATAACCTGGCAAGACAAGAAAACCCTATATATTTATATAAATTATTTTAATCGGAATTCGTTATTGAGATGAGTATTATATTAATCTATTTATTGTGGACTATTATTCTCATCTTTATTAGTTGTTGACAGCACGGTTACCACCTGATGAAGGCCAAAGGAATAGTTGTCCGAAACGTCATGAAACAACAACTAATAAAGATGAGGATAATAGTCTGCAACAAATAAATTAATATACCTATACATTTACTTTCAAATATTATAGGCTTAAATGGTATTGTAATCCGAGTATCAGAAAATAATAGGAGAAAACTAAGAAGTATTGAAATTAAGGATAGAAAAGCAAGTTTACTCAAGAAAAAATACAAGATGAACATAGTATTAATAGCAGTTGGTTAGGTTCATCTAACAAGTCCTGTGCTATCTAATTAATTTGTGTTCTTTTTTATAGGAAAAAAAAGGCAATTTTCCTTATTTAGGTATTTTATGGCAAACACTTAATTGCCATTTAATTAGATTTGCTCATAGAAAACAGCTCAATAAATGGTATTCGATTTTCAATATAACTTCTTATGAAGAACTTTTCAAAAGTATCATGTCAATCTCAAAATGTTTACCGATGTACACAAATGTTACATGGTTAATGTTTGCCAAATTCTTTGTTTTTTGTAGTTCTAATCATGTCTACTTTCAGAATAATAACCCCTGACAAACCCGACAAGCAGCTAAATCCCACCCTTTCACAATAGAGATCCCTAGATGTAAGAAAGCCTTGTCCTCCAGTACTTTCTTCCGCAGAACCGCTAGACTTTGGAATTCCCTTCCGGGTTCCTGCTTCCCCAACTGTACTGACATGCAGAAGTTCAAGTGTAACGTGGACTGACGTCTTGCTGCCCAACTCCCCACATAATACCCCTGTAGCTTATGTCCCTAATAGTAGCCCCCTACATCAAAGTGGCAATGTGCCTTGTTTGGGGTGAAAATGTAAAAAAAAGAATAACAAAGCAAAACAACAAAAACTCAGCATTTTGATTTATGCCTAGAGTTGTGTAGGTAATATACATTTGAAATCTGCAAATCAGTCTGTCATTACAAAGTCAAATAAGGCGTGATATAAAAATCTATAGGTTTTATTGACATCTCAGACAAGAATATGAAGTAGCCTCAAATATAGTAAATGGAGAGAAGGGAAATGTGGAGGAAACTGAGAAGGTTATCAATTGATCAGTTATTGTTTTAAGTTGTAAGCAAAACAATATGAAAATAGAAAAGGCTTTTTTTATGAGTAATACTAAAAAGAAAAGCGTCAAATGATTATCTAAAAAAAATATAAGAAATATTTTAATGTAATTGAGCAAGGTGAATTTTTTTCCAAAGGAACCAATTTGAGTTTTAGTCTTTTTTCAACTAGAAGTTATTTCTATATATAAAAAGTGAAGCATGCCTGGTCCACCGTGAGTGCACAGTAAACGAGGTATAAAAAAATGACTAAGCTCAGCATTTGCACCCCCCCCTCAATTAAACCTCAAAGTCCCCAGGGGACGTCAAATCTTGGTGAAAATGAACAAACGGTGCAGTTTTAGGCCTTAACACATGTAAATTTGAGTTCTGCACCATGCAAAAAAAGAAATGACATAGTCCATCATTTACACCCCACCCCCACTTAGCCCGAAAAGTCCCCAAGGTCTTAACATATTTAAATTTGAGTTCAGCACCATGTAAAACTACTAAATAGAAATACACAGAGAATTCTTGACAAATATGGTATAATAGTCCCAAAAATGGAGTGTTTTTATAAGCCCTAAAAGAGCCCCTGGGGCACACCCAAGAGTTATCGCGATGTATAGACAAACAAAATTATATAGAAATCAGTTAGTTACAACTTTTCAGAAAGTTTTATAAAAATCCAAGGCATCAATTTTTTTTTAATAAGCACAAAAGTGTCAATTTTAGCCATTTTAACCTGAAAGACACCCCTAGGGGTGCAACTGAAGTTTCCCAAGAAAATTCGTCCAGTTACTTTTTTTAATCATATGATGTTTAATATTTCTGAAAAATTTCTGCAAAATTCCAAGCTGTATTTATTGAAAAAAGTACGGATAGAAGAACGGACGAACAGACAAAGGGGAAATTTACAGGTCCACCTTCCTTTTGTCGGGGGACCCAAAAAATTGAAACGATTTTTCTTCTGACAGTATTAGAAAGCAAGGAGGCAATTCCTATGCAAATCTTTTGCACTCATCATTTCCAGTTAATACTGTAGCGTATTTTCTTGCAAAAAAAAACAAAACAAAAACTAACCTTTATCACCAGTTAATAAATATAAATTACCCGCTTTGCCTTACTCCCTCAAATACGTAATCCCAGATAGGTAATAACAAATATTTTGCCCTCTTTAAATTTAATCCTCTCTCAGAACCAGAAATCACTGTCTTTTTTTTTCCTCAAAGCTGTACATAGCCACATGACTTCTGACATGCATTAAATTCATACATATTATGCTTGACTAAAAACTTGAAATAACAAACGGCCCGCTTCCATTCTTAGTTTAACAGAATGATGGAATAGCCGATAATCAGCAGCTAGTAATACACATTGAGATTACAGACAGCCGCTACTTGGATTAACAGTTTGCATTTTTTGAACACGAGAAAAAAACATTTGTTGGGTCTGTTTCAATTCTGTTTAACCACACAAAAAACATTCTTTGGGTACATGGCTTTATAAGTTATCCTATTTTTATTTTACTTTCTTTTTTTCATTATACGACCATCACTTACATAAATCATTTAGCTTAGCTATCTTATGTGCAAACACATGTTGATACGAGCACATTGGTCACATTTCGTCTTGCGGTCTGCGCCATTCATATGTATGGAAGCCTTCAGTAGCATAGATTTACTTTTTCCTCGGCTTGATAAAACCCCAAAGTAAACCACGATTCTATATCACTTCTTAACATTTGTACAGCACTCACTGCTCTTCCGCCCATTATTATTAAGATTTTTTACAACTGCTAATACTACTAATACTACTACTACTACTTTCAGAATGATTGTTATTAATTTTCTTATTACTTTCAGTGATATTAGTATTAGTAATACTACTACTAAAACTATAACTTATCTCTTTTTCAAATGTATGCGGGGGGGGGGAATGGTACCTTTTTCGCCTTTAGTTATGATTAAGGTACTTAATTTGATCTAGCACTTTTAATCCTGATGTGCACA
Source organism: Euprymna scolopes (assembly GCF_053919585.1). Classification (NCBI taxonomy): domain Eukaryota; kingdom Metazoa; phylum Mollusca; class Cephalopoda; order Sepiida; family Sepiolidae; genus Euprymna; species Euprymna scolopes. Next base: position 38,399,641 of record NC_136490.1, on the reverse strand, counting down.
CACCAGGATTCGACCAAGGTATTCTCCCCCCCCCACCTCCCACACACAACAATAAAACAATTATTCACATGCATGTTTTTTTTTTTGTAAACGTTGAATTACTCTTGAAATTCATATCTAGATGTAGCATAATCCTCACTCTTATTTCTTTAATTATGAAATACACACAGCATGGTTTGATCGTTAGTATTTTACATATTTACATATTAACAAAAGTAAAAGGTATTTCTGCAGAATAAGGCCCGGCTTTATTGTTGGTATTGTTGTCCGTGGTGGCGATATTAGTATTGTTATTATTCCTACAGACAGGGCTTTTTAACAACATTCACATATACTTCTGCAGAATTTAACAAAAGCATACCATAAACAACTTGACTACTTACTGTGACGGCAGTCGATGATGGCATTATAACTATATTATTATTATTATTGTTGTTGTTGTTTTTGTGGTGGTAGGGGACTATTGGTATTATTTTTACTAATCGTACTATTTTGATTTTCGGGGTGGCAGAAAACCTACACAATGTCATAATCCAAGTTATACTCATCCAATAGATGTCTGGTTAGTGCTTTCTCTCCTCGGTCTTTTCATTCTCCTGGACCCTTCTCGACTATTGAGTATGGCAACAGTTAAGGTTGAATTTATTATTATTATTATTAGTAGTAGTAATAGTAGTAGTAGAAGTATCATCATTATTGTTATTGTGGTTGTTGTTGGTGAATTTAGTATTGTTATTATTGCAAATTTTTTTTACTAATAATACTATTTTACTTTTTTACGTTCTTCATATTTTGGGTTTTTATTATCTTGATGTATTATTCTATTTCTTTTGCTTCTTATTTTAATATTTTTTTATTTCCCCAGTTAATGTTATTACTATTACTCTTATCGCTACAGTTCTATTAGCATCATGAGTATTGCTATTATTATTATTATTATTATTATTTTACTTTTCTCAGTATTACTATTATAATTTACATTATTATTACTCTTTTTATTCTTACTATTATCAATAATGTTAATGCTATAAGTAGTAATAGTAGCAGTATTACAATTTTTGTTATTATTGATCTTCATATTAATATTGCTGACATAAATAATTATAGCTTGGACATTGAGTTTTTGTCACTTATTATGAATTGTCAGACAACGCCGGGCCACAGATAGGCTAGTTTTATAATATTTTCAAATTGGTTAATCTAACATTTAGATACTCCTTAGAAGTATTCCATACCTAATTGTTTTTAAGTCATTTACACAGGCACACACACAACACACACATATAAATTCTTTATGTGTGTATGTGTGTGTGCCTTCAACATTCTGATACATTCCAAATGACAAAATTTTAAAGACTAGAAATGCACATTAGTCATTGTTTGCAATAAAACAACATAGTAACTGAAAAGTACATATTTACTTCATTTGAAAGACATTAGAAAAACACTGATTTAAAGTTATATTTTAAACAGTTTTCTTTCTTCAAAAAAGTATAGTTTCAATATATTCGCCCCATGACCCGATCCACCCACAAATTAAATAATTTTCTTTTTAATTTTAAGAGAGAGAGAGAGAGAGAGAGAGAGAGAGAGAGAGAGAGAGGGAAAACGTGCTGTCTACTCTAGTTAAAATGAAAAATTTTATCTTATTTTAATTAGTTGCCACAAATCTAGTGTAAAAAATTCAACAAAGATATATATATATATATATATATATATATATATATATATATATATAAGAGAGAGAGAGAGAGAGAGAGAGAGAGAGAGAGACATGTATTGTTGGCTGAATTTTTCACACTAGATCTACATAGTATTACATCTGCCGTGTGATTTTCAAACCCAATTCAAAAATCCAATCTATGTCATCGATTACATATTATATCCAGATTTATATCTCTTTTAGTAAGACACACTTTATGATCGACACTGATCCTTTTCCTTGGTTAATCGCATCAAAATTCTGTTGTCAGTAAATACTCTTAAATAATATATTAAATATAGATAATGATTTGTTTATTTTTTTATTTTTTTTATTTCTTGCCATATTTACAAAAAACAAAAAAATTGTATAAGAAAATGTTCATGTAAAAAAATAGGGGAATAAATATGCATTTGCTTATTTACCGAGTCCAATTTAAAAGATTGATTTTTTGTGAGAAATAATAAATCAATCAAAAATAAAACCTGATCAGGATAAAAAAGCGTGCGTATGTGTGTGTATGCATATAAAATCTACTATGTCTTATTCGATGTAAAGTATCTATTTTCAAAATACGTCATTATATAATTCATTAATTTTGGTTTGAGTTCTTTAGTTGACGTATGTGCTAATTTGATTTGCAATAACATAATAGTATTTCTTAAAGAATACTTTTATTGGGAACGACTGGCTTATTTCAAGAACTTGTATTAAGTTCACTTCAAAGTACATCAAATGTAGTTAAAAGATACTGTGGTGCAAAATATGCAAGACGGGTGTGTTTGAATTTGAGATTCGTTCTCCCTAAGGAGGTCCCAATAATTTAATTAGCCCAGGATCGCAAAAGTCATAATCTTTCCCTAGCTGTAAACAATGTATACAAAAATAGTTATAAAATATCTTATTCATTTATTTTGTTCACTAACTCAGACCTCAAGTTTCAAATACACATAAGAACTGGCCATAGAATCAACGAATAATAAAAATGTATAATGCTCCAGTTTCGTAAAAGCAAATCTAAATATAACAAATTTGTTTATCCTTAGCTAACGTTGAATAAACAATGACCGCTAACTGCTAGATTAAATAGATAAAGTGTCTCAACAATATAGTTTTATTGTAAAATGTTTCGCCACACAATGAACATAATTTATACTAGCAGGGAGACCCGACGTTGTCCGGGGTTGAATAGAGATAAACAAATGTTCCACGCTCCCATAATTTTATTCTCATCAAAATCAGTGAAACTGTAGAAAATGTGTAAGGAAAGTCCTTTAAAATTACTGCGCCCTCTGTAGATGTATAAGGAAAATCCTTTAAAAGTAATGCGCCCTCTGTAGATGTATAATGTTGCAGCAACAATTCAAAGCAATTCAATAACCAGTAAACACCGGTTCTGCACGGAATCCAACTAGCAAGGTACCTAGACGGACGCGAACGGTTACTCAGAACGGACCCAACAACGGTAAGATATGCTCACACCCAGACGGCACGACAAGCAACAGCAACACCATCCCCGACCAAGTCAATCATCTTGCTTTTATGGCCGTTGCAGGCCGGCTAAATTTGTATATTGCGAGAATTCATGTGACTTTGCGAGATATCATCCTTTACAAAACACGGCGGCTGCTATCTTGATCTTTCTTTCTCTATTTTCGGTCGGCGACGCCGAGCCGGCCCCGAGGTAAGTCTTTCCTTTTCGTCCGTCTCTCTTACGCACCCACACAAACACGCGGGCGCTTGTCTCCTGGATGCACATTACAGAAACCACCCATTTTTAAATCAAATTGATCGACTGTTCTAGTTAGGGACCCCCCTTCCGCAGTGTACTGGGAGAAAGCTTTACATATCTCCCCACAGTGACTTAGTTCACAATATGTTGTAGTCTACATTGCATTGTAGAGAATCTACTGTTGATTTTATAAAATTATCTGTAAATAATGGCTTCACTTAAAGTTTTAAAAGCAAAAGTCAAGAATCATAGTTCAACAGGAATATTCATTTCAAATGCGGTCCTGTCTCATCAAAGAACTGACTGTTGATTTTATGAAATTATTTCAACATAATCACTTGGATTAAAATTAAACGTACAAAAGCATCATGGTTCAATTCTGCTCTAAAATGAAACATTCATTTCAAACGTGCCCGTCTTATAAAAGAATCTACAGTTGATATTATAGGCTGAGTCTTTCAGCTTGTGTAGTGATAAAACTTCTCAAGTGCACTTGTGATGTTAGGTTGTATAAAAGTGTTAACTTTGATCAAAATTGGATTTCATTCTTTAATCGGATTTTTCCATTTATCAATTTTGGATACTTTACCAGATGCATTCCAATACAAAACCTATGTAAGAATACTCAACAACACGTCAAGTACCTTCATGTAAAATTTAAAAAAAAAAAAAAAAAAAAAAAATCAGCCTAGCCGTTTCCGAGTTCATGGGAAACAAACTCTCTCTTTCACACACACACACACACACACACACACACACACACACACACAGTTCCTTTTATGTAATATTAGAGATAAGTAAAATATGTCTGTTTGTATGGTAGACAATTTTCCCAGATGAGCAATCAAAAAGTTAAATTTAGTTTACAAATAAAAGCTAAATAACCAAATGATGCAAGTGAGCTTAGTTTTTAACAAGTTTCTTTTTAGCCTGGAAGCAATAGTTTTTATAAAAAAGAAACTTGTAAAAAATAACGCAGTTAATGCTTAACCTAGTGTAATGTGCAATTGTTTCTTTGAAAGTTGAATGAAATTCTGACTGAAAAAGAAAGCTGATTGAAATATTAAATTAACCCTGATAGCATTTATTTATACTGAGAAAGTTAATTTCATTCATTAAAAACGATAAAGCATTTGGTCTGTCCTCATTTTTTTTTTTTTTTTTTTTTTTTTAAATGTCTAAAACTTTTTTAGTCTTCAACATCCAAACATTTTATTTTAAATTTTTACCGCGGTGCAAAAAGTTTTATTTATATAGTTACATTTTTTAATATAAGATTAATCAAAAACTCAAACGAAATAAATCTAGCTTTTCTCAATAATAACTTAGATAACAAAACCAAACAGTAACAGCAGTAGCTTAAGTGATCGATTTTCAAAGTCTAGGTTGCTGGCAAAGTTAAGAGCAAGGTTAAGTTTGTTTATCTGCCTCCCACTGCAGCAAAGGTTAGACAGAAGATCAGTTTAAAGTGGGGAATCCAGTTCCTCAAAATGTGAGGGGGGGGGTGCACTCTGAATGGTTAAAACATTAGCCATTTGTCAGCATGTCCCCATAAAGGCACCTCAAACGATCATCAATAAACTATTCATTCTCAAAGGAAAGGGTAATACCTGGCCAGAATAGATATTGATTCTGCCAGAAGTCTTAAATACTCGCCACCATCCACACTGTGTCATAAGAGTAAGTAGGACTGACCAAAATAGCCCGTTATGGAGAGGCGGTGCCGGCATCTAAAAACAGACTATTAAAAAAAAACAAACTTACTTTTGCCCCTGAAAATACACGAATTTAACTACATTTTCTCACAAAAAACAAAAAAACAAAACAAAACATTTCTTTAATATATTTATTTTTTATTACTGTTAGGTTTTGCTTTGAAATCTGAATTAAGCTTTTAATTTTTGATGGTATGGTTATGAAATATAGAAGATAATTTTTTTTAAGTACGAAAAAAAAAAAAAAAAATTGAAAAATTTACCTCTCCCCCACTGCCGGAAGATATGACAAGGTTGGAAGGTGGAGATTGAAAAACCAGTGCAAAAGAGGTGCATGTACTCTGGCTATCAAAAATGTCTGACCAGCTCCGTTAGCAACTCCGGTAGGGGTGTCTCAGGCGATGTAGCAATAAACTAACCTCTTCTACAAAAAGAAAAGGTAGAAGCCTCCACCCCTACCCCGCTCATTAAAAAAAAAAAGATACATGATAAAAAAAATGTCAAAATATTTCTCATTATTAAGGTAGGTTATCTTTTAAAAAGGAAAAGAAAAAGATGAACTTAAAAAAAAAAACGATCACCGTTTGCTGAGAGATTTTAATATTTAATTGGGGGTTATCTTATATCATTTGTATTTTTAATTAAATTCTTTAGATTTTGAATTCGAAGAGTCTTGAAAAATAGAACCATCCTCTGTAAAATCAAAAGGGTACAAATTATTACTAAAATGTCTTGGGTCAGAGTCGGGTGGTTTAATTATCAACTCTACAGCCCTGGTTAGGTCTGTTGCATTAACGTTTTAGTTTAATACCATTGAAAAAGATTAGAATCCAGACTTCCTTTAAAACAATGGATAAAACACGGAGGAAGGAGTTAGTTGAGGAATTAATCCAAACTGCATGCCTTTCAATTTATACCATATAGCCTAATACATCATTGGCTCAGAGATCATCATCATATTTGGTTAACATCTGTTTTGCGTACTGGCATATATTGAGCAGAAGATGAGCTATGCAGTATGGCACCTAAGCAACCTAATGATGGATCTGGTCCATGTGATACCAAAATCAAAATCTATCTCCCCAAATTTTATTTATGATAAATGATAACTTCAACCAAATCAACATTTTAACCTCTAAAGTTAAAGAGTAAAGTAAAAAAAAAAGATGGGAGATTGGAATTCTGTTAGCATTTTAATCATGAAGAAGTTATCAAAGACAATTTTCCATATTTTAAACTAGCCTGGGTTCCCGGCGTTGCCCGGGTGTTTGGAGGTGTGTGTTGAGCAAAAAAAAGTGATAGTAGGCAGGTAGACAGGCTCGAACCCATACCGCGAAGGAGGAAAAGAATGTGGGGAAAAAAAATGTGACGTCTTTGCTGTTGCGTCCATCACCAAACCGAAGTGGCGAAAGTTTAAATTAAGGCTATTCAATCGAAAAGAGGGGATGACTTTAAAAAATATCGGTAAAAACGACCCCTCCTTGTAGAAAAGTGCCCAGTTGAGGGTGAAGAAATTAATGTTTTTAGCCAATTTTTCGATATTTTTCATCCGAAGGGTCGAGCTTCATAACGATACCGATCTCGTGAAAATCTGTCGTCTCTGTCAAAAGTTTTAAGCAGACATACAAACATACGTAAATTTAAAAAGACAGGTAAGATTTATATTATAGATTAGCAAAACATTTTAACCTACCTACACATAACACTAATGGAGATTTGTATTTAAACGAAATGCCGTGGATGAAAATAATTACTAGTCACAAACTTGTTCTAATCAAGTTGAGATACTGCTTCTTATTAGATGATCGTAGCATATAAGTGTGTGTACTAGGCGCTAAATGTGCGAGGATGAAGACACTTCCTTGCAAAAACTAACATTACTAAATGTGTGTCATACTAGCACATGACAAAATCGTATAGTTCTATGCATCTACATAAGCAAGTCAGAACTTAACAAGACCATAACACAATGTACAGCCGACTGGGAACTGCCTGTGAATTTAATATCCCCTTGACACGTCCTCCTTTGGAGGAAGTCAGTTCAGCCCACCAATGGTGAACGCTATACAACAAACAAAACATAACACTAAGATGCATCCAGTTAAAAAAAAAAATTTTTAAATACATGCAAAAAAAAAATTTTTTTTAAATACATGCAAAAAAAACAACATTTTTTAAATACATGCAAAAAAAAAAAAAAAAAAAAAAATTAAGTCTGATACATTATATATAGTAACAGTATTTATTTTCAATAAAAAAAGTAATTTAATTTATTACATCAATAAAGTGGATAGCATATGCAATAAGCAGTGGCTAGCCGATTTATTAGTCTTTTAAAATCACAATTAAAGATGATATCTTTACAGAGCCGAATGAAACGAAATACATAGCCAGTTAAGCTTCGATGTCTGCATCTAAAATTAAGAATTTTAGATATACTAGATGAACCTGGCGTTGCTCGGTATTAAACGTAATGTTAAATTCGTTAAAACGTAAATTAAGTAAAAAAACAAAACAAAACGGAAAGAAACTGAGACAGGTGTATGCGAGTATTATGTTTTTTCTAAAAAGTTCACTTCTTGTAAGTAAAAAATTACTCGAGCTAATATCGAAACCAAAACTTAAAGACAGTGAGTCAAGTACAATAACCATTAGGCCAGCTTGACATGATCTTTAAAAAGCGTTTTTAAGCCTACTTATTAACATAATGTGAACGATTTATGCATGCACAGTCAGAAAACAGTTGACAAACATAAAAATCCGATGGGCCCCAAGTACCAATTTTAACCCTTTAGCTGCCTTTTTTTTTCCAGATGAAAACCGATTAAAAAGTTTTCCACATGTCTCAATACCCTATATACAAAATTTCAAGTCTGTAGATCAAAAATTCAATGAGTATACACAGACATGACAGAAAAGAATAGACATTCGGAGAAACAGTTTATTTCAATAAACAAAATTTATCGAACAAAATCAAAAATAAATGATCACAAATTTAATAACTAATAGTTGGTTGACATCCCTTTTGCTGGACTCTTCTTGGCATGGCATTGATCAGTTGACGAATATCATCTTGAGGAATTTTTTGCCATGTCTGACGTAATAATGCTAAAAGTTCAGACTTAAAAGATGGCTTCCTTTTCTTTGTGCGAAGGTTCTGGTTTAATATGCCCCAAAAGTTTTCAATTGGGTTCATATCTGAGGACTGATTTGGCCATAGAAGTTTATTAATCTCATTTTGGTTCAACCAATGTTGTGCCGCCCTAGCAAAGTGACAAGGAGCTCCGTCTTACATAAATAGGGAGTTAACTTGGTTTATCTTACGACTTCAGAATATTGGTAGAAGTCCTTCATGTAATATTGAAACATATTTAGCAGAATTGATGTTTCCTTTGCACTTCATCAGGTCTGAGCGACCATCACTCCAAATTGCACCCCATACCATAACCAAGGAACTCTCATGTTTTAGCGTTGGCTGCAATTGTTGTTTTTAGTCAAACTCTTGCTGAGGGAGCTTCTATACCCATACCCTTCTACTGTCAGGAAATAATGCAAATTATGACGCATCAGAGAAAATGGCATTGGTCCAAAAGGTCATAGGTCTCTCCACCATCTCACGAGCCCAATCTTTTCTGTGCTTCATATTGATAGCACAAAGAAGAGGTTTGCTTCTCACAGCTCTACCAAAGTAGTCCAGCTTGTGAAGATACCTGAACGCTGTTCTGGGATTGACACCGGCTTGTGTTGCAATATCAGAGGCTTTGCACCGAGAATACTGCTCAACATTTCTTTCCACAAGACACACGGTTCTTTCAGAGGGCCCAGGGCAATGTGGATAATTTTGTGTGCACTCTTTGTCCTCTCTTGTGAATTGTATGATCACTGTATTAACAGTGGAAATGGGTTTTCCTGCTGTTTTGTGTTGATTAACACCACCTTCATGTTGAACCACGGTTCGTCCTTGCAGAAATTCTGATAGGTCTGATGTTCCTTTTGTTTGTGGCATACTTCAATGTTGTTAGATGCAATTTTAATGAGATACTCTAAGTTATTTCAGCACTATTCTTATCTGTAAATATAAATAAGCTTATATCAATCTTGGGAAAAATATTTCTTAGTGTCTATTCTTTTCTGTCATGTCTGTGTATAGGTTGAGAAGTGTCCTCACACACATACATTCTCACTTTTATAGATACAAGTAGCCCGTTGCAGCCAGATGGCTGCATATTGTGAAAGAAAAGCGAGTTAAGTACAGTGTATTTACACAACCAATATTTATGAAAGTAAAGTTAGCAATTACTTATTTTTTCGTCGGTTCTCCTGTAAGAGATGTCTCCTTGAACTACTTTAACAAAAAAAATATTGTATTTTCAACCAATATTAACGAAAAAAAAAAAAAAAATGAGATACATGAGTAAAAGTATTATTTTATTTAATGACCGGTGGTCTAAACTGACCACCCTTGGTCAAATCACAGAAAGTCCACTTTTGTTTTAATCAGACGGAGAAAATGAAAGTAATTAGTTTTAAAATGTAAAAAAAAAAAAATATTGTATTTTTTCAACCAATATTAATGAAAAAAAGTATGAGATACATGGGTAAAAGTATTTATTTAATGACCGGTGGTCTAAACTGACCACCCTGGTCAAATCAGAGAAAGTCCCTTTTTTTTTCTTTTTTTTTTTTTTTAATCAGATGGAGAAAAAGCAAGTAATTTTTTTTAAAAAGTAAACAAAAGAATCTTGTATTTTTCAACCAATATTAATCGAAACCTTTTTACTTTCTTTTTTTTTTGGTTGCAAATCAGAGAAAATCCTTTTTTTTGTTTTGTTAATCAGACGGAGAAAATGGAAGTAATTTTTTTTAAAATAAAAAAAAAGTCTTGTATTTTCAACCAATATTAATCGTTGACTGCTGCTGCTGCTACTCTCAGCGATTTAATGCCTCTCACCACCACTTTGCCTAACGGCTGCTGATGCTACTCCCACTAATTTAACTCCTATCACCACTACTATTTCGCATTTCTTTGCATTTATTTTGCATTTCCATACACTAAACATGGATATAAATACCACTAAAACATCTGCTGGGTCATAAGCTTCATTTTGGTACCTAAATTGCCTGGGTGGGTTGCCTATAGGCCGACTTAAACCGCGTCACACACACACTCACAGACAGACAGTAGAGAAATTTATAATAGGATATAGATTTTAAATAAGCTATTTTTCAACCTGATCTCCTTCTGAATGTTATGCTGATAAAAATAATAAAATAAAATGTGTCCTAATTACTTCTCCTTTGCTATAACTCTCTAATACACCTCATATTTAATATTACTACTACTACTACTACTACTACTACTACTTTGCTAAATGCGAGTTACTCAACGCTTCTTTTCCTAAGGCATTTTCATTTTAAATTAAAAAAACATAAAATATATGCAAAACTATACTTGTTTTAGGATTGAGTGATGTTTGAAAAAAATTGCTTTAATTATTCCAATTAACTAATTTATAGTTCACTGAGAAGTTACCAATATCTATCTTCTATGTATTTCTCTCGGCCTCTCTCACTGTGTTGATTCAACCACTAATATTTTTTTAATGGCTCCGTGGACATTTAGAAAAAAAGTGACTCACCCTTTTCAACTAATTTAGATAGTGTTCGTACACAATGTCAGCACCTATGGAAATTAGATAGCAACAATAATAGGTCACATTACACCTATGTTATTTATAAGGATAATATGTTATTTATAAGGATAATATGTTATTTATAAGGATAACACAAATATAAAAGGAATTCCCAGTTTCAATGATACAAGAAGAATTTTTTGTAAAACTTGCGGAGAATGCTCTGTTTTACAGTTGTTGTAAAAATGGAACAGAAATTTACATTTCGTTCCGTTTTAAATTCGGTACATTTTTACATTACGCTCAACTGATCGTTCGCATTCGACATGTCAACTTTTATAGGTTTTCAAGTATGCTGACAAGGTTGGGGGTGTCTATTCTGAAAGCCGTTCTTAACATGAGAGGTAGGGATGTTTATTCATTGTAAGCATACTCGAAAACCTGTAAAAGTCGACATTTCCAATGTAAACGGTTGGCCTTATGTAAAAAAAATAAAAAATAAAAATGGTATACCAAAATTGACTTTTCGTTTAAAAATTTTGTTAATAAAATTTTATTTATATATAAAAAAAAAAATCTTTCGTTTTATATATATATAAAAAGTACGATTGTTGAATGTTATTCTTTTGATTACTTTCGTTTTTTTGGGGGGAGGAGGGGCACAAAAAAGATTAAAACGGAACGAAATTTAAATGTCCGTTCCATTTTTACAACAACCGTAAAACCGAATTTTTTAATAGATATATCACAGTTTAAGAATTTTTCATGAAATAAAAATAGGGCAAATAGTGATAGTGTTTGTGACCCAGAAAGTCATAAGTAGACTAGCGTAATTATTTATAATTTAAAATTATTGTCGCCTCTTTAATAAAATTCTTAACGTTGAGCATTGTCTGAGAAATTTTAAAAAAGTCGGTTAGCTAGCGTTGCGTGTGTGAGATTGTGACTTCCTGTTACTTAATCACTTTAAGATCATCTATATTAAACGTTAAGATTCATTAATGTTAAAATTTCACTTAATTTTGTGGTAGTAAACGGTGGCCATCGGGTATATTCCTTACTAATGGAATTAAAGGTGGCTTAATGGCAGGGTTCAACTTCTTCAATCAGCGTTGATCATCATCATCTGCACTGATGATTGCATAAGCATGAAACACTAGTGTCTCTAGGTATTAAAATTAATATATATATATATATATATATATTAGTAATAAATAAACATTGTTTTGTATATATAAACCTACCTTTTTTTATCTTCTGATGAGAAGCATTAGGTTTCGAAATACCATGGCCTATAAAGGTTCTCTTTTTTTTTTTTTAACTTATTGATTTGATAATGTCAAAGTTTTATTTTACTCTAAATTTTCAGCCTTCATTTCTTACTAATATATATATATATATATATTAGAACATTTTGGAAATATATATGGCAATTAAGCGACACATTTTCTGTGTTTTATCCTCGTGGGGATTCGTCAGACTGTTGCAAGGAACTGATGTTGCTTTGTGTGTTTATATATTCCCGTGGTACTGGGTTTGCTAGTTAGCCAACCAGATTCTTTGTTATCCACACATCCATTTATGGTAGGCTACGCATGTGTGTGTGTGTGTGTGTGTGTGTGTGTGTGTGTGTGTGTGTGTGTGTGTGTGAGTTTACTCAGTGTCATATTGTAACTGTACTTCAGAAATAGCTGAATAAAGCTACTATAGCTACAACTTCGTTTACTCAACAATTTTATTCCTTAAGATCTTGTTTAATGAGAATGAAACCATTTTAAATCAACCGAGTACAAAATATTGACCAAGGATGAAAACAATGTGCCCTCTTCTGCTTTGAGAGACAATGGATACCTTTAGTATAGAGCGCAAAGTTAAAGGTCTGTGATTCTATCCTCGAGGCCAGGTTGATAATATTAATGAAATTATTTGTGTCTATGAGAATGAATAATTTTTTTTTTCATCAGTAATCAATAATTCTCATGAATTTTGATAGAATCAAAAAGGTATAAAGAAAATGAATTTTTTTTTCACTCAATTGAACACGGGTTGGAGATTGAGTGTATGAAGTATTGTGCATAATAAGATGACGGTGGAAAAAATTCCTGGCCACCTGAAACACAAATATTTGGTAGGAAGTAGAGCATGATGATAAAAAGTGAGAGAAAAATATTAAGAGGCAAAAAGAGAAATGTAAAAAAAAAAAAAATGTACGTTAAAGATACAATATAGATTTTTTTTTTCTAAAGTGAATATTGTATTCGAGAAAAATTGGAAATATCAATATTATTCAAGTGTAAATAGATTTAAATAAAATACACGAATTTTATTTCGCCGAAGAGTAGAAAAATGAAAAGGGAAAAATATTTAATTTGTTTTGCGGCATCTTGAACCACAATAGTAAGTGAAAATGTCACAATGACATTGGCTATGTTTTTTTTTATTAATTTTTTCTTTAAAGTTTAAGGAGTTTAATATCTCAGCAAATATATGCGCATTTATGAAAGGCAGTGCTAGCAAAGGTTTACATAAAAATCTATAAATTAAAAATTAAATCATGTGTAATACTTGTGCATTATAATATAATGGAAAACTGTTTACACGAAGCTATGTTAAAAATCAGAGTAAGGACATTGAAATACGCTGTTTAGACTGCAGAACAAATAAAAATAAAATAAAATAAATGAACCTTTTCACCAATTTGGCATAGTGGTTAGTGTGTTTGATAATGAGTCAGGGAGACTGAGGTTCAATCCTGGGTCAAGCCATACAGAAGAATCTAAAAATGGTACTTGATACTCCCTTGCTAAACACTCAACATTATAAGGTTAGGATCAAAAGTAAAAGCTGAGAAAGGATTATTTAAGCGTAGTACCTAATAAAAAGGGAGCCTTTGAGTTGCCTGTGACTATGATCAACCTCTTTACTTTTACTTACTATAACTGTTTAAGACACTATAAACGATATGTCTCCTTATTGGCATATTATAAATGTATTTCATAAATAGTTGACTAAAGCCTCTATAGCTACAACCTCTTCTCTACAGTGTTAATTCTTAAAGTACGAGGTACAGTTGCATTTTAAGCACTGGATTTTTTTTTAATACATGGTAGTCGCCACTTATCAAGGCCCAGAGGCCACTCGGGGATAAGGGTTATTGCCTGTACAGTAATCAATGGGATAATATAGTAATCGTTAGTAATGGAGATTTGATAAGGGGGCGGTTTATCAGGAATTTGTTTATGTTGGACTTGAAGACATCCAAGTTGAAGTCAGGTGGGAAACAGGCAAATGGAAGAGAGTTCCACAGGCGTGCACTTCTAAGAAAGAAGCTTTGTTCATGGAATCTATATTTTGATTTAGGCACAGATAAAGAGTGGGGAAAATTATTGACACTGGTTTTTGTAAATGTCTGCTTGGCTTGACTGGAAGCTGACAGAAACTGCTGGAATATATACCGAGTGCTGATCTAGTTGATTAGCCAATCAAAAAAAAAAAAAAAAAAAAAAAAAAACGATAACAAATGCGGTTAGCCAATAAGGAGCAAAGCAGACGATTTGATAAATTGGAAGAAAAAAAAAAATGAAGTTTTTAAATTTTACTTTTAATGGAGCAGACAACAAATTTAATCAGTTTAGATAAAATATTATAGACACTGGAGCAAGTCCTACAATATTGTTAAGAAAATAAATTAATACCATCGAAATTACAGGATACGTGAAAGTAAATGCGGCTTAAAAAAAAAAAAAAAAAAAAACGAACTTCTGTTAGTGATGGTCTTGCTTGGAGGTGCAAAACCCTAACCCCAAAACAACATAAGGTGCAATAGTAACTTTGTTTTTAAATCACGTAAAAAAAAAACCCCTACTTTTTATAAAATAAGATAAAACAATACTTATTCATGCAGCTTATGGCCTCAGCTCGTGACTGGCAAAAACGTTGCAGCGGACAGCTAAAGTCCTGGATTAAGACTGAAACAAGATGCTGAGCTGATTCTGGGCCTTTACCTCACCCATGGCTTTAGCAGCATCAGATTGACGGGCACAGTCGATCTCAATTTGAGATGTGGTCAACTCAATGGGTGTAGCCAACTCAACCGATCCATGAAGTTTATGGTAGATTGTTATATTTTATTTTATTGTTTTTCCACTTAAAAAAACCCAACTTTTATTGCATTTTTTACTCCAAATAAGGCACAGTGCCACTTTGATGTAGGGGGCTACTATCTGGGACATAATTTGCAGAGATACTATGTAGGGTGTTGAGCAGCAAGGTGTCTGTTTACATTACACTTGAACTTCTGCATGTCAATACAGTCAGGGAAGCAGGGACTCGAAAAAGAATTCCAAAATCTAGCAGTCCGAAAGGAAGAAATTATTAGAGTAGAAGGCTTTCTGGCATTTAAGGATCTCTACTGTATAGGAGAGGGTTGCTGCTTGTCAGGGATATTTACATTGAGAGGGTACACGGACTTGTAGTTCGTTGGGGCACCTACCATAAAAATACTAGTATAAGTTTTGATTGTAATTATCTGATTTGATTATTTTTTGTTTCCTAGCCTTTTGTAATTTGATCAGATTTCTTAACATCTTTTTATTTTGATTGGTGCTTCGTATGTTCTGGTAGTTTACAGCAACTTCTGGTTGAGCCAGAGCGGACTTTTATGAGAATCCAGTGCTTTTAAAATGAAACAGTACTAAGTATGGATGAAAAAAAAAAACAAAAAACAAACAAAAATAAATGATGATTAAACCAAATACGAAATATTCACCGATGATGAACTTCAGGGGTAATATATTTTTTGTGTCACTCTGTACAATAAATAAACGGATACACATATGCTTTAAGTGCATGTGCTTAGCCTAATTGGTAATCAGCATTTTGCAGCTTTAAACTCTATGATAAAGTGTAATTTTTTTCCTCCTGATGGTATTGTCAGATTATTGAATACCAGCAAGATGGTGATGAAGACAATAAGGTTATTGCAGATGGACTGTCGATTCACTCAGATTAAACAATCTACTTTGGCCAATCCTATTCACAGATGTTCAATCTAACTTTTAGCTTAGATTAACTCAGATACATTAGTCTCAAACTAGAAAACACTTTAAATATATTTACCATCCTATTGAGTGGATTTTCTAATCTCGGCAAATACATTTTCACACGCCAAAAATGGACAACTGGTCAAAATAGATGCATCTCTTTTGACCTTTTGTCAGAAAAGTCGTTTTCTTTCTAATATTCAGAAGTGATTAAAACTAAGATTCCCAACAGTCTGGATAAATTGCTCTAAAATAATCGGACACGTCATAAAACACTTTCTATAACATTATTCAACGTTCCTATCACTTGTAGTCAGACAGTAACATCGTTGCATACTGAAGTAGTAATTGATCTAACAAATAAAGTTATCTTGTCGGATTTTCAAAGTTAAACCCAAATAGATTTGAAAATGATTCTGCTTACAATAAACCAATTTTCATTCATTATTGTAGCATGCAAATAATATATTTTGCACCAATTTATTTTTTTTTAATTACTTAATCTGACCCAGACATTCAGATAATGTAAAACATTTTTAACTAATCAGCAAAAATTCATCAAGGGAAATAACTCTTATTTCTACTTAAAAAAAAATGCAATATGATTGATCTTCCTTAGAACTAAAATTTTATTCTTTTATTTTCTTATTCTTTTTAAGCTGGGAATGAGGCATCCTAATGGATACCAGACATTCACCTGCTATCTTATATATTCTAATAGAGAGATCTTTTTTTAAGATTCTAACCGTCCCTTTAAGTGCAATTGTTTGGATCTCTTTTGCACATGGTTCACAGAGTATATTTGCCAGGTAATTTTTTAAATTCTTTTTCATGCGTTTACTGATCCTATAATTACTGGAATAATGAAGATCTTGCTAAGATTCCAGTTTCTTTTCATGTTGTACATAAAACCTAGGTATTTTGTTATCTTTTCCCTCTCAATGTTTAACCCAGCATTATTGGGGAATATTAACTTCTACTAAGGTTACTTCTTTCTTCCCCTTGTCCTACATCACTATATCAGGTTTAATAGCTCAGTTTTCTAATTAGGTAGCTACAGGAATTGCATAGTCATAGTGAATGGTGTATGACCTGTTCCTGGTGTATGACTTATTTCTGGTATATGTTCCTGAAACATGTTGCTGCATCTGATAGTGAACATTTTACAGATCTTCCAGTGGAGATATTTACACTTCATTGTGTCGCATTATATAGTAGCCATCTCCAGCAGAACCTTGCAGCTGAATGTCAGGTGGCCCATACTCTACTTCTGTGTGGCAGAACCTACACTTGTCATTACTGAGACCACTCATCTTCTTAAAAGCATCGGTCATCTCACTACTGATGCAATTCTCTATCTGTATAAAAGCCAAGTACGTCCAAGGATGGAGTATTGCTGCCACATCTGGGCAAGAGCTGCTAAAAGCAGCCTATCCTGCCTTGACAGAGTACAAAATAGACTTCGTGGCTCAGTGGGGGATGCCCCTTTTCTCTTCCCTGCAGCCTCTCTCCCACAGAAGAGACGTTGCGAGCCTGTCTTTGTTTTATAGTTATTTCCATGGCAAGTGCTCGTCTGAGCTCCAATCTCTAGTCTCCCCCTCGCCAATCATTCACGAAAAACACCAGTCTAGCGGAAACTACTGTCATTAATTTTCTCCACTCTTTATCTGTGCCTAAATCCAAACGTAGATTTCATGAGCAGAGCTTCTTTCTTAGAAGTGCACAACTGTGGAACTCTCTTCCCTTTGCCTGTTTCCCACCTGACTACAACCGTGGCTACTGTAATATGATGGCCTAGCGACGACTATAATTTAGTCTGGTGATGTCATGAACATCCTTCTGTTGAAATTTGGTCACGTGTCTCATGACTAAACCGGAAGTTGGTTTAAAGTTTTGGAGGGTTAAATAAATTTAAACAGGCCGTCGAGATGTATAGTCCCAAAATGCCGAGGTAACTACAAAAATGGACCAAAAGTTACCGTGTTTTCATTCCCCCCCCCCAAAAAAAAAGGAAATAATTTACCAGTGGATTAATGCAATAAAAAGAAAGGATTTTACTCCATCTAAATATAGTAGAGTAAGTGTTAAAATGTTTGAGATATTAAAAAAAAAAACGCGCCTTTTTTTTATTTTTTTTAAATTATTTTTTTAGAACGTATTTTTAAAATAAAAATGGAAGTATGTATATAAAAAATGAATTTTACATGTAATTTAAGTTATGTGCTGAAATAATAAATTATTATTTAGAAACTTATTTAAAATGGGGAGTATGGTGAAAATATGTACTTTCACCTAACAATTTAATAAAAGCGATATCGTAAAAACGGAATTCCGTGTTTAAATAATTCTATATAAGAAAAATCATTTATCTTTTTAGTTCAATTATTTTACTGTGCAATATTTATAGGATTCTTCAGGCTTGAAGTAGTTATATATGTGTAGGTGCTAATGCAAAGTGATCCGTGCTATTTTTTTAAATTGTAAATTTTTACGACGTGCCCCAGCATATTATAAACACCCCAACCTCCCCATGTTAAGAACGGCTTTTGGAATAAACACCCCAACCTCGAAAGCCGTTCTTAACATCGGGAGGTTCAAGGGGTGTTTATTCCGAAAGCCGTTCTTAATATGGGAAGGTTGGGGGTGTTTATACTATGCTGTGCCAGGTCGTAAAAAAATATCTTTTTTTTTTGTATTTTTCTCTTTTTTTTTTTTTTTTTTTACTTTTGTTAATTTACAGAAATTTCCCAATTTTTTACGTTATTTTTTGCTTATTAAATTGTTAGATGAGAATAAAGTAAGCCACCCCTCTCCTTAAATTAAGAATAGGTTTCTAAATAACTTTATCAAGCACTTCTGCAGTTTAACATTTGCAAGCAAATTTAAAAGCCACTTTCGGCACATGGAGGAGGTAAGGCTTTGTTAACTTTTACGTTGCCCGGACGGAACTCTCCTAAAATGAAAACAATTTCTTTGTAGATGTTAAACTGCACTAATACCTGTTATTAGTTACGTAAACTGCATAAATACCGATTTATTTATTTACCAAATTATATTGTTATATTTAAGTTTCCAGCTGTAAGATGGTTACCATTAAATTAAAGCTTTATAACAATTTTGATTAATTCATAATTTAATGGCCAAACAAGTGCGTAAACTATTTATAGTTAATGAAAGAAAAATAGGTAAATTTTTAGATTAGATCCATCTCCACAATTTTCTTTTAAATGACTACTTTTTTAGGTTTTCGATATCCTGAATACGGAAATCGCATTGAAATTTTGCAGAAATAAGTAGTTATCGAGATATAAAAAGTTGTTTTATGTATTGTATTCTTTGGCGGACATCTTTTTTACGCGCGTACGCGCGCGCCATAAAGATGGCCGCCAAAGAATACAATGCATAAAACAACTTTTTTATATCTCAATAACTACTTATTTCTGCAAAATTTCAATGCGATTTACATAAACTTTATGCCCTAGAATCTCAATCACTTGTGAAATATTGCTATAAGTTGACTTCAAAAGCTCTTTCTCTGACTACTTTTGAAAGGCAAACTGCTAATTTGGTTTTACAAATTTTCAACGAATATGCTATTCAAGGTTTGCTAACCTTAGGAAAACAGGAATGCTTGCCAAATTATACAGAAATCGCAGAATACGTTCAAATATTTTATATTTGGTGGACAATACTGAATATGAAAACACCATATAAAGGTTGTCGACTTCGTAATAAATATGCTAATCCACTTACATTAAATAGTGATAATTATAATTTCTTAAATGTGTTCTGTGACTGGTTAGAAACTTGGAATAGCATTCCTGGAAGAACTGGTAAGTTAACAAAGGAAACATATACTGCTTTGCACCATACTACTTATGCAATTTTAGATTTGACTAAATATTGTATAAATTTACTGAACATGGTGTATATATTACCAGAAAAGTTTCAGACAGATAACCTTGAGGCAAGGTTTGGCCAGTATCAACAACTTAGTGGAGATCAGTATAATATATCGATACGTCAGGTGTATGAATGTGAAAAAAAAACAAAAAAACTCAGAATGTTGTCAGTTTTAAAATTGAGCTTACCAATTAATAATCGAACTATTGAATTGAAAAATTTAAAAGAAACTAACTGGGATGAAATGACAAGGGAGCAAGAGTTACATGTTTATAAATTTAACAGATGTAACAGAAGATGATGTTAATCAATGCAAGGAAGTACTTCCTGTTATATTATACTTAGTAGGTTATTGCTGTCATGCAGTTTTAAAAAAACTGAAATGCAATAGGTGCAAAAATTTAATATCCGGGAGAGAGGCTGTTGAAGAAATAGCTGAATTAAACAGCTACTTTCAAGGTATTAATAGAGGTTCTCTGCTATACCCAAATGATATAACTAATAATTTTGTCTGATATAATTATATAGTTATAAACAAACTTACAAAATGCAATTCTTTTTTACATTCAATTCATCAGAGAAAATTAGCCATGTACATAACTTTAAATATTTTGGCTGATGAAAATCGATTATTTCATGTTGACTCTTGTGATGAGGGTCACACTATTCAGCAAATTGAAAAAATGCTGATATGGAGTTCATCGAATTCCCTTATAAACAATTTTTGTCGCAAAGAGAATGTAAATATTAGTAAAAAAATATATATATATATAAGAAAAAGAAAAATTCAAACTTTTAATTAAATTCTACAACAGATTTTTGAAAAGTTTTAATATTCAATGTTTGAAATATTTCTGCCTTAGTAACTTTGTTTATACTAACATTTGTTTGAATTTAATTTTTAACTTATTGTTTGTTATTCAGTTAAACTAATTGTTCGTTTGTTTTTCAGTTAAACTAATTTATCGTTTGTTTTTTAGTTTCGATTTTTAAAATATTATTTTTTTGATTAAAAAAATATTTATTGTTCATTTTTATTTATTTCTATTGAATAAACTTCAGTTTCATACAAATCAAATCGTATTCCTTTGCTTTTTAAACTTTTTAACAACTTTTCTCCCTTTCAATTCGTTTTTATTATTAATATTGGATGAGTTTCAGTACAAGTATCATGTTTATCTTTTTTAATCCAATTTTCAAGTTTTTTAATGCTTTCTCTAAAAAATGTCTGCTCCTTATCGACAGTCTGTGTTCCACTTATCTTGCTTGCTAGGACCTATGGTGATGACGTCATTTTTCAGCTGATAGGCTATCTATGACGATGGTCACACTACAACTTGGATGTCTTCAAGTCCAACATAAACAAATTCCTGACAAACTGCTCTCTTAAGTAAGACATCCTATCAAATATCCAATACTAATGATTACTGCAATACTATCTCATTGATTACTGTACATGCAATAATCCTTATTCCCGAGTGGCTTCCAGGCCTTGATAAGTGGTGACCTCCATGTAAAAAAAAAACCCAAAAAACCTTGATCTTGGGCGACCACTATTATCCTCTCTTGATAATAGTTAAGTAATCCTCTTTTTAGCCAGTCTATAGAGCCTTCTTTATCTATATAGTCCTGGATGGATTCACCTATAAAATACTTCACACAGTTGGCCCATTCTTCCAGTTTTTTTGAAACGGAAGTTCTTGGTGCATTTTTGGTGACTCTTTTAGGCTATTTCTGTAGCAAGCTTGTTTTCTGATTCTGTCTCATTTGTAAGACAATCTTGTCTAAAATGTTTGGCCAGTTTTATGATGGGGGTTATTCTGCTGGCTCTTTGTTTCATGATGTTGATGTACCATTTTGCAGTTTGGATTTTGGGAATTCATCGGATATTGTCCAAGGCTCACAAAAGTGGCACGATTCTCACGATGCCAATTTCTGAGAAGCTCATACCTCCTGCTCTTCTGGACAGATACAGCTTAGGCAGACACTGGTTTCTGTATGCTATTCTATACAGTGTCAACATTTCATGCGTTTTAGTGTCCAGTCTGTTTATGTCCTTTTGTGGCCAGTCAACATTGCCAAAGTTGTATGTTATCACAGACATGGCAAGTTGGTTAATGGCAGTTACCTTGTTTTTGTTTGTAAGTTCTGTTTTGCAGATTTTCCTGACACGGCGTATATATTCAGTCAATTTTTTCTCTCATCCTGGCATGCTGAACTGAATCATTTTCTTCTATGCCAAGGTATTTAAATTTTCCTAATCTTCTAGCTTCTTCATCAAACTGCATGTTTTCAGTTTGAACTTTTTTCCCAGCTCTGACGGAGCACTTTGCGCATTTGTCTAAACCAAACTTCATTTCAATATCTTTTTCTGTATAAGGTTAAAGATGTAGAAAAAAAAAAAAAAAAATGAAAAACTAAAACGACTTTACAGTATCCCAGGCAATGCCATCTAGTGAGAAATAAATTTAAGTGCTTGAATTTCGAAATTTGTCACAAAAAAAAAAAAAAAAAAAAAATGCATCTTACTTAAGGTTCGAGTTAAAATAGATCCAAATATATATGAACCTATTCACATGTACTTAGACATAACTTTATTCTTGTGAATAGAAAATTACTTAAAGTGGTTTTGAGTTCACGGAAACTTCTATAACTTCTATAATCTAAAAGTATGGAAGCCTGGTAGAGAAAGAAAAAGATCAATTTGTATTTTTTTTTATTATCGACATTTAGTTAATTTAATTGTTTTCACTAAAATATAATTTATATAATTTCTTCATACAAAATTGTTGAAACATTATGTAACCGCATTTATTTATTTAAAAGATTTTTCTTATGGAAATCACTCCAAACAAAAAGCCACTTGGTGTAAGGAGCTATAAAACATACAAACAAAAAAAGTAGCCAAAGACAAGCGTGAGATGGATCAATTCTGAGCCAATAAACAGCAATTCTTCCCCCTTTATCAGAAATATCGCTCCTGGAATGTGAGGACTAAAGGACAAAATAAGGTAAACGAGAGTTATGAGGCTACTGAAAATAAACCCATGATCTACTTTCTACATTAGGAATGTTTGCAAACTTCATTGAAATTCATAAATTCAGAAATGTTTTATGTTCAATTTTGGTTGTACTTGAAAATCTGATTTAAAGTTTGTTTGCTTTTTTTTAAGTAAAATAATAGATATTTAATTATTTTTTTAAATTTAAAAGAAAACTTAAAAATCTACTTTTATGCACCACAAAATAAATTCTTTTAAAAGTTTGTTTTTAAAAATATTTTTAAAATGTCTAAACATGGAAATTGAAATGTGGCATTTTGATTGGCATACAGTCAAAAGTGATAAAACTATTTAAAAATAAAATAAAATATTAGTTTCAGATAGAAATTGGAGAGATTAGGGTTAACTATTTTAGGAGAGAGAAGGAGGAGATATAATTTAATTGAAACTTTCAAAATAATGGAATAAACCGGACATTTTAGTATTTCTCCACAACCATAAAAGTTATTCTCAAGACAGATTTCAAAAACTATATCTATTAACCATCATTGTTTAAAATATAATTACCCACTGACATGTGTTTCATCGTCTACGACTCATGCCGCTCCCTATTTGGAGATAGCAAACTGGGAAAAGTATTCCCAACTCGCATTTAGGTAAAAAATACACTAACGTATAAATAATTGAATTCATTAAAAAAAGTATCACAAACAAAAACAAATAAATAACATCTACAATATTAACCATCATGATACTATGGAAGACATTTCATTGAGGCAAAATTTTTATAGGATGCCTTCCCTCAGCCAAAGTAATAGGGACCAATATTTTCTTTTTGAGACACCACCTCTCCATCCATCCAGCACGGCTGCAGCTGAGATTGAACTCACTACACGAGTTTGTAGTGTAATTCAAATCTTGTCAGTAGCTGAATACTTGATGCTTCGCCAGGGTATTTTTATTGTGATGCCATCACTAGATGGGATGCCTACCATGGCTTAAGAGAGTCCCATCTACCCTCGAGAGAAGGATAGACTGCGCCAGTTTCTCAACCTGGTATTTTTAGCTCGCGGTACATACAGTGCCTCACCTTCCCAAATGGTCACCCATTTGGTACTGGCCAGGCTCAATATTGTTTAACCTAGCAAGAATCAGTGTGTCAATGTGATTGTGCCGTATATACACCACCTCTAGATGATTTAAGGTTAAAGAGTCCTTCACCGACTCATTTTTTGTTTTATTTGATTTTCCATTAAGAAAAAGAAAAAAAAAAAATGATTTTTACTGGTTCGATGCTCTCTGCCATTCATCGCAAAGTCTGTTGGGAGAATACAAATTCGTATATGAATTTCAATTGCCTTAGTTGAAATGAGGATACAGAACCAGTATACTTGCACGAGGACAGTTTTGAGTCACTGCTAGTTTCAAATTCAGTGCCAAAAACTAATATTTAGTAACTCAAAGCATTGATCTAGGGCACTATTTTTTCAATCATGTTGGCACACAGTTCTCACCAGATCACCGAAGTTAAGCAACGTTGAGCCTGGCCAGTAACAAATGGGTGACCATTTGCGAAGGCGAGGTGCTGTATGTACTGCAAGGTAAAATACCATGTTGGCGTGGTCCATCCTTCTCTCGAGGGTAGATAGGACTCTCTTAAGCCGTGGTAGGTACCCCATCTAGTGATGGCATCACGATAAAACATACCCTTGATAGCCCTGGCGAAGCATCAAGTATTCAGCTATCAGCAACATTTGAATTACACTGCAAATTTGTGTTGCGAGTTCAATCTCGGCTGTGGATGCGCTGGATGAATGGAGGCACAATTGATCCTCAGTTATTGCCTTCTAGCGTTTAAAAGTTACAGAAGGAATACATCTCTGATCAAAGAATTGAATCTTGCCAATAGGATTTAAACAAATTTCCAGATCATATTAATAACAGTAATAACATAGAAACATTAAAAAAATGGAATTACATAAATTTAGAAATAAAGATTGGAAAAAAAAAAAAAAAAAAGATTTAAATGGAACTACTGAATGAAATTTTTAACAGAATTTGATCTGTATAATGATATGGTATTAATAGTTTAAATGTCTAAAAAAAATTTTTAAGGGTTTAATTGAAAAGAAAAAAAAGGGTGAAAAAGATGACTAAAGTATAAATAATAAATATCATTTCAGTGCAAAAGTTTTTGTCGGTTTATAGGAGCATTTTAAACCATTGTAATTTATTTTATGCATAGTGTTATTACTTAAACATATCACCAGGATTGATTTATGAATTTTTCTTTCAGATTATTAAAGCATCATCCATGTTTTGTTGCAGTATTTTTACCTATATTGACCTCCAAAAGACCTTTAGTCAACAGAAATGGGGTGAGTCATCCTCACACAGCACTGATGAATAAAAAATCTCATAGGAGAATTTGGTTGGGAATTTTTTCCTTATCCTGCATATTCCCCTTTGGATTATCATTTAATTTGAGGATTACAAAATCGTTATGATGGTTTTAAGTTATCACAACAGGAGACTGAACATGAGTTGGATTCATATTTCACAAGCACAGCATTTATACGCTCTTGACAGATGGAATCAAGTTAGAGAGAACAAAGGTCGTTATTATGAATGAAGATTTAAAAAAAACATTTTCATTTTCAAAATGAAAATAAGATTTGAAAAAAAGTTGCAAAAACTTTTGCACCAACCTAACAAATAGAAGAGATCTTTGAAGTAAATAATTGAATTACAATATCGATTAGATTTGATAAAAATATCAATATTTGTTTAAAATATAGTAAGATGGATGCAATTGACAGATGACAATTGTTCAATAAAGAATTCGTAATAACTGTTATAATTGTTTTTGTTTTTTTTAATAATTGTGTCAAAGATCCAAGATGTGCACAAAAAATATAGAATCATTTTATACATACAATCAAGCAATTTCTAAAGAAATATTTAAAAAAAAATTTAATTTAACCTTTATAAAAAATCAAAAATAAAATATTTTATGGGAGCAATAAACAGTTTAAACTAATATAACACAATACAAGGTTTTGGTTATTACCTTTATTTTTGTATTATATATTTTGACAATTGATTTTAAATTTCTCAATTTTAAATTTTTACAAGAAACTATAAAATAGAGATAAAATGTTTTTGTTTTTTTTAATTTGACGATATGTTAAAAATAATTCCAAGAATAAAATTATAAACAATATTCAAAAATCAGGTTTTGAAATTGAGTAAAGTTTGATAATTTCTATTTAGATTATTTAGACTACTGTTCTCATTTTGGATATACACATGAGCCCATGGTGCAACGGATAAAGTGCTAAGTGGCAACCAGTTCTAAGTAGCAGTCTTCTTGAGGTTGAAGGTTCAGCCTTCAGTATACGCAATACTAAGAAATATAACTCGGAATTACTTAAAACTTCTACCCAATCATGATTGACCAAACAAGACCAATCTACTCTCATGGATTAAATAAAGGTTTCAGTTCAAAATTCCAGATGTATCACCAGATGGATGGAGATTATATTGGGTGAAACATGAAAATAACATCCAAGATCAGAACAGCAGATCGAATAATTCAAATAATATCCAAATTTGTCATTTAGGGTTAGGGCTTTTGTCCATATATAAAAAGTCATTAAAAAATAGAAATTTGATATGTAACCTTTCTTTTAAAAACACAGAAACAATGCTAACATTTTCGTGTGGCTTATTTTTTTGGTTACCTTTTTTTCACCTGTATTCGCTGATATATTATGAAAATAAGCATGACATTCATTAATCCTGCCAAGCAATATATATATAAAAAAACAACAACTTACTTTCAAAAAATCACTTTATAAATAAGACATCTCGTTTACCATGTTGAATGTCACTTCTAGATGCAAAACAGACCTTGCATGTTAACTGTGCATATCAATGACGTAATATGTTTAAAATGAAATCTATCTTAGCATGTATAAAAACTATGACAGCAGCTTTAATGCTTAAACTTAAGCGATACCTGTTGGAAATTCCCGAGACAATTAACGAAAATAGGTTTTAATTATATTAGTTTATGTGCTTAAATTATTGATTTTATTAAATTAAAAGTTTTATAATTCAAGGCGAATAAAACTGACTAACCAAACCTTTGGAAATCCCATGTAATAAAGAGATAACAGCAATCTAAGTACATAGATAGATATATGTATACAGAGTTAAGTGAGGAAAACAGTATTAATATATTTGCAAGCATGACCCATGAAAATTCCATGGTTAATAAAAGAAAATAGGTTCTATTCTCTGTGTATGTACAGGCATATATATATATATATATATATATATATATATATATATATATATATATATATATCTGTCTATCTGTTCATACCATTTTTTATCGGAAACTACTGAGCCGGTCAGACTGAAATTTTGTATGGACCTTTGTAATAATAAGGTGCAGTGAAGTAAGTATTATGGTATTTGTTCAATGCTAGTTAAGGATTAATAAGGATTGGTATCTAATGCAAAAAAGAAGCACAAATTTAACCATATTCAACCATCAATTTAGCATAAAGCACTCATTCTAAATCAACAGTTTATAACTTTTGCCCGTTTTTAACAGGCTAAAATGTCTAGTCTATATATATTTCCCATTAACTCAAAGTTGTAAGAATATTCTTCCTGCCTACACAAAGATCCTCTCCATTAATTAATAGCTATAGTTTTTTTTTTTTTTCATATTTTTAGATTTTTAAACCGTGCTCTCAGGAGTACAGAAAACACCTTGGCACAAGATTCGTTCTTCAATAAATTTTCCTCTGTGACAAAGCTACTGATCGGAATGTTTAGATGCATACAATTTGGAATTATGAATATTGCTAGGAATGCGAGAGAAAGTAGAAAAAATATATTTGCCAATCAAAGGCATTTCTGGTTATCGGTGATAGAGTGAAACTGCATATATATATATATATATATATATATATATGAACACATATCCAAGGAAATGGCAGAAACTCTAGAGGATGACCTCCAATCCGTAGTGGAATGGGGACAAAAATGGTTGGTCACATTCAATGCTGCTAAGACTAAGCTTGTTTCCTTCAATAACTACAAGAAACCTTCTCTACCACCAATAGCAATGGCCAATAACACATTGCCTGAAAGTACTTCTTTTAAACTCCTCGGCCTAACGTTTACAGGGAATATGAACTGGAATAGATACATTGAGAGCATTGCCAAGGCTGCTGCAAGGAAGGTTGGCTCCCTCTACCGTGCTAGAAAACTACTTACGCCTGACAGTATCCTATACCTTTATAAGGCAACCATTCGCCCATGTATGGAGTACTGTTGTCACATCTGGGCTGGTGCATCTGCTGCTTGTCTCTCGCTCCTGGACAGGGTTCAAAAGAGAGTCGCCAACCTGATAGGTCCTGAACTGTCATCTAGGCTTCAGCCTCTGTCCCATCGACGAGATGTTGCATCCCTCTGCCTGTTCTACAAATACTTTAATGGTGAATGCTTTGATGAACTGCAAACATTTGTACCTCCCCAACGTAACTACCCCCGACAAACCCGACAAGCTACTAAGTTTCATCCCTTTACAGTAGAGATCCCTAGGTGCAAGAAAGCCTTTTACTCCAATAGTTTCTTCCCAAGAACTGCGGGTCTTTGGAACTCCCTTCGGGGATTCTGCTTTCCCAACTGCAATGATATGCAGAAGTTCAAGTGTAATGTTAACAAACATCTTTCTACTCAACTCCCTTCATAATGACCCTGCTAATTAAGTCCCTAATAGTAGCCCCCTGCTTCAAAGTGGCACTGTGCCTTGTTTGGGGTGAAAATTGAATTTAAAAAAAAAATAAATAAATAAAAAAAAAAAAATTGAAAAAAAAAAAATATATATATATATATATACACACACTACAGTTTCACCATCACCGAGATATATATATAAGAACAAAGAATTAATAAGACATGTTAAAAACACTTTAAGAAGAGTTAAAAATATATTTAATTTTCAAAAGGAAGCACTAAATTAAGTGGATTGTCCTTAATCCGCGCAGTTTCGAAAGGAGTACTTTGCTTCTCATCAGAGGGTAGGAATTAGCAAAATGCGGAATCGGATTTTGCTTGCAAAGTATTTAATGAAACTACAAGTAAGCCATATAATTTTATATATAAGAATGTGGACAGCATAAAATTTTATTTCGAATTCAATATGCACAGAACTCGCTATCAAATCCTCAACCTGAGAACAGCATCAAGGAGTAAAATACCATCATAGCACTTCCCCCTTGTTTTGTCCTTTAGTCCCCATATTCCATGAACAATGTTTCTTATAAAGTGGGTAGAATTGCAGTTTTATGAGTCGGCTATTGTTTTGAGTGGGTGATATGTAGAGATTTTCAATCCTCTTATAATATTCATCATCATTTAACTGTCAATCAATCCATCTCATTAATCCTTAGCATCGAATGTTCCTAGTAAGATCAGTTGATGTAGTTCTCAAACACGTTGAAAAGCTAATGGCGAATGCTGAATTATAATTAAAACCCTGTCATATATTTTATCATATTTCTTTCTTTTAAGAATTATATTTCAGTAATAAAGTACAAATACTTAATAAAGAATTATTTTCCAATCATGCTATATATTTTAGCTTAAGTAATTTAAACATAAATGAACTGAAAATGTTTCTAAATATCAAGTTAATATAAACATAATGAGGAAATTGAACCATATCAATTTTTTTACTAAAATAATCTTTCAATATAATAAATATCATTTATTTTTAGCTTCATATATTTAAAAAATTATATATAATCTGTTTATTATACAAACATTATTGGTTGAGTTTCATTGGATGTACATCTAAGAAACCAATCGATAAAACACACATATATATACTATAATATAAAGCTGAATGTGTGTGTGTGCGCGTCTGGTCACGAATAGGCTCCTATATAGTTGATTATTTTAAAAAACTGATTACATATAATGATAAATGTATCGAGACACAGGAATGGGTATGTTTGATCCTACAGAACGGTAGTCCATTAAAATTGTGGGGTCTGCGTTCGCGCCTGGTCCACAAAGTATGGAAATAAAAAAAATTAAAAAATTAAAAAAAAACGTTTACAAGTGTTTTTGATATAGATGTACATAAGAATACTTTGATAAGTATGTTTTAACTTAAATAGGGATAGTATATTAAAAGTGTGGGGTCTGTGTTCACGCCTGGCCTCAATAGAATGGAAATAGGTACAAACTTTAATAAAGACTTTTCATATCTATCTGCGTAAGTATACTTTGACAATTATGTTTCAGTTTGAAGAAATATGGTATAATAAAATTATGGGGTGTTCGTTTACGCCTGACCTCCATAGAATGGAAATATGTCACAAAGTTTAACAAGGTTTTTTAATATAGATCAACAGAATATTGTGATAAGTGTTTCAATAGGAACAGATATGGTATAATAAATTATGGGGTTTATCTACTTTATTTTTACTTTCATCATATTTTGCTTTGGTTTTGATACCCCCAAATTCGAAGCTATCTCTTTATAACCCTTCCTTTTCATAACCTATCATACTTTCATAAGTCAGAGTCCATTTTCTGTGGGTTGTTTTTGAACCCCGTTAACGACGGGTACTTTTGCTAATATATATATATATATATATATATATATATATATATAGATAGATAGATAGATAGATAGAGAGAGAGAGAGAGAGAGAGAGAGAGAGAACATGTCCAAAATTTACCACACTCATTACAGAGCTAAAGATTTCGATTACTTTATATATATATATATATATATATTAATTTTATTTATACAAACATTAATGGCTACATATGTGCATACATGTTTCTGTAATCACCCACATTGGGGGATTACGTCTTCAGGCCAAGAATTACCGTCTTGGCCTGAAGACGTAATCCCCCAACGTGGGTGATTACAAAAACATGTATGCACATATGTAGCCATTAATGTTTGTATAAATAAAATGAATATACCTGCTCTGTTCACTCATTGAGCACTATTTTGGTAGATACATGTTGTTTCATTGGATGTACTTCTAGGAAACTAAACTCTACTGGCTATATATATATATATATATATATATGAGAGAGTAGAAAATACTCAATATTTCAGATTAAAAACAGTCTCGGAGAAATGACATCATTTAAGATACAGACTAAGAAAATACCAAATCTGCCTCATTTATCACTTGAATGTTATATATTTTTATAAACTAGTTGTATTTATCTGATGTTTCCCAGGATTCATTGAAATATTTTTTATTTGTTTCAGATTTTTAAACTTGCACAGAGAATAAAATAAAATTGTAGCTGTAAGATAAACAATTACGTTTCAATTTAAAATGAGTTGCTGATTTTTACTTTTAGGTGATTATTTAAAATTGATTCCTGTTAAAAGTTGTCTGGGCAGGATTAAACAATTTTTAAAATAAATTTTAATTAGGTACATTGTTATATTGTCAATAACATGGCACAACAATGACAAATAAAAATTGGCTAGTCAGAAGCAGAGTTTTAGCTTAACAGCTATTTGTGTCTGACTTTGGAAATCCGACATAACTTTATATGTTAGATTTTGTTGCAGATATATGTCTACCTGGAAATTATCATCATCATCATCATATCCATTTTTCCTCTTATTTCCCTTGGTCAATGGTTGAACGCTTTCTGGCAGCTTGCAATCTGAGCTGGATGGGCTTAAGGATTGATTCCATTCAAATTCCATTGTCTAATATCCTTATTGATGGCTCACATTCAAAACCCTTAAGGTCATCCCACTCTCCTCTGCTCTTTCACATCAAGAGCTACGCATTTTCTTATCTAAAAATCTTTCCATCAAGAACTCATCAAACTCTGGTATATTCAACCTCATCAGCAGGGTATCAGAGTATATTTGCTGGGTCTGATTTAACCCATATTGCATGTCCATCTAACCATTGCATTACACTGAAGTGAAGACTGTGCAAGTGTCCAACACTCGTTTTCATATAGTATCACGATCCTAACACAATTGCTATACACCCTCGAACCGGTGATGAGAAGGATAGTTTGTGATG
This sequence comes from Euprymna scolopes, assembly GCF_053919585.1. Classification (NCBI taxonomy): domain Eukaryota; kingdom Metazoa; phylum Mollusca; class Cephalopoda; order Sepiida; family Sepiolidae; genus Euprymna; species Euprymna scolopes. The sequence continues at coordinate 38,367,805 of NC_136490.1, read as the reverse complement.
TTACAACTGGCAACAACTCACAACCTTTTATCCTTATATCCAGACTGATTAGACTAACAGTAGAGCTGAACTCACATATGCTCAAGATAAGAAATGGTGGCCACCATTTCCAAAAGGTCGTTGTTTAACTTCGCCTCAATATAAGGTTAGTAGTCAAGTAGGCATGCCTATCTAAGACACCCTCTACACATAGATTTCTGGGGTCATATTTCGTTACAGATAACTGATAAATCCAAAAAAAATAAACTTTTCATTAAGCTAGTAAGGAATACAAAGGAATCCTTTATTGCCATTATAATCAGCAGAAATTTCATTCTAGATTTTGATCGACATGGATGGGTGCTTTAACAAGAGTTGAACACTGTCTGCCAATCTTCAACCGCTGTCACATCACTGCAGTGCCGTTTTACAAGTACTTTCATGGATTGTGCTCAGACGAACTCACTACACTGCAGTATTGTATCCCAATGCTTATTTTACAAGTACTTATATCCTCTCAATAAAAATACCTCCCCCCCCCACCAGACTAACAACAAAATTCCACCGCTTCATTGTAAAGGTCTTTAGATGCTAAAGAAGGTTCTACTAATTACTTAAAGTTTTTCTTCTGTCTTCTCTCCTTGGACCGGTTGCCTTTCCCTCTGCTTATTGTTTTTCTGACCATAGTAACATGCAGAAATTTAAATGTAATGTGGCCAAACTTTCCTCTTAGGTTGGACCCCTTATAAATCTGTCCTCTATCAATATAGCCCCTTATATCAATATGCCTTATTTGGGATGAAATAAAAAGAAAAAACAACAAAGCCTGGTGCCAAATCAAGATACAAGAATAATTCTTCAGGGAGTCTATCTCCTACTTCTTATAAAAGAAGCGTTTATAAACAGATTAAATCTTTATCTAGTACTAGCTACTCAACATTCTTGTCGACAGCTGCCTTTTATATTAAACTCAAAAGAGTGACATAATGACCTCGGCTAAATTCTATCTTTTGGATATTTAAAGACATAACAAAGCCAAGAATGTATGTGACCTCATAAAACAACTGTCATAACCATTCGATCATCGTACAGTAAATGTGTTATATTAAAAGGTATGTTAAACAAAACGTGAAAATGATTGTATCAATAATCGTTTTATATTTACTAACTTTATCTGCTCGACGTTGCCCGGGAGACATTTTACTTTTATTTTTGTTTCATGAGAGACAATGAAAAGCGAAATGGATATAAATGTGCAATTCAATTCCCGGAAAATATTTTTATAATGATCCTCACTATTAAAAGATTCCGGTCCCCCACCTTAAAAAGAATTTGTGTTACATCCTCCATGAGTGTGTATTGGGAAATATCAGGGTTGTGGAGTTGGAGATTTTGGAAAAAGTTGGAGTGAAACTCATAAGAATGCTAGACGAAGTTGGATCTTTTAATCAGACTCCAATTCTTACAGAATATTGGAAAACTTAAAAATAAGGAGACGGATATTTGTATATTTTTTAGATGAGGCTTGATAATTAGTTTTTGTATTATTTGAATTGTTCGGACTATTGTTCTCATAATACAAAAAATAATTATTAAGTTTCATCTCAAAAATATACAAACATCATATCAGAAAAAAACGGAATGGTCCATAATTTATTAAAAAAGAAATAGACTTGGCGCTATTTTTTACCATTCACCAATAAGATCCAATGTGAATGTGAATGCACCTGGAGATGGTCGGAGGTTACATCGGCCGAAACGTTTGTGGCAAAATTAACCAAGATAAGAATGATTGTTCAAACAATCCAAATACAAAAAATAAGGAGACGGAGTTAGAATTTCTGGAATTCTAGGAGTGTCAACTTTGCAAGCCTGATAAATACTAAAAGAAACCTAATCCTTTAAACGGATTTTATATTTTTTTGTAATATCAAATAAACATTTTATAGTTCATAAATATTCACATTTAGATCAACACTGAAAGTCATGAGAAAATTTTTTTTAATAGGATATTACTAAAATTAAAGCAATTCTCAAAACTGAGCTATACTGATGTAATTATTACCAATTGTAATCAACAGTTAATTTTTGGTATTTGTTAAAATTACTACACAGTATGTTTGTGCCTGAACTATTTCTGATTTGCTGACTTGTATTATTTTACACAAGAAAGTCTTCCTGGTGAATGTGGGTGATAGTAGTAGTAGACCTGAGTGTAAGAGTGAAAACTCCAACTTCCTGTATGCATGAACATTTTTTTTTTTTGATGTAGCAAACAGAACTAAATATTAAAATCGAAAAATTGCCCCCTCTCTGCAACCGCTTTCCCACAGAAGAGATGCTGCAAGCTTGCATCTGCTTCATTATTTTCATGGCATCTGAACTCCAATCTATGGTCCTCCCTACCAAACTTTCACAAAAAGCATTCATCTACCTACAACCACCATAAACAATTTCCCCCACTCTTTATCTGTGCCTAAATCTGAATGCAAATTACATGAACAAAGTGCTCTTCTTAATACAGGCTGCTTGTGGAACTGTTCCATTGGCCTGCTTTCCAACTAACTACAATATAGTCGTCTTTAAGTTCAATACAAATAAGTTCTACCCAATTTTCACCACCAATGATCACTATGCTGTTGTCTCAGTAACTACTGTACACTCATTAACCTTTATCCTCGAGTGACCTTCAGGCATTGATAAATAGTGACTTCCTTGTAAGAAACAAATATTTTGTAAATAATCTGTAAATGATATATAGGACCTTGGACAAGTAGTAAACCATCAGTTCAATAATGGCAATTACAAGGTGATCTCACATTCCCAAAAACTTTCAAATTGGGATGCAGTTAGTTGGGTGTTATCCACAAAACAGTTTTTATTTAGCCCATAGATGGGAACCTGACAGATACTATCTATAACTGAGAATAATGTTAACTAAAGGAGCTATTCTACACCCAAAGCAAAACTAAAATGTTTTCTAACATAGACCAAAATGTTGGAGATAAAACTAACTGAAAAGATTTATGCATGTGGCTTTTGTTATTGAATCTATCAAGCAGTTATGTTGTAGGACAAGAACTTACTTCAGATGTAAGATTAAGCATTTTTTCAAATTATAAAAACGGAACTTCACAAGATAACGCAGGAGAATTATTAGGTTGGTGCAAAATCAATAACGTTTTCTCACATGTTACTTTTATATATGATTTCTAAATTAATTCATTGATATATATATAGCCATGTTATGTATCATTTTGAAGTGCGCTTTTTGCTCTATCGAATCTTGTTCTGTATGTTACCATTCTCAATCTCTTCATTCATTTTTTTGCAGGCTTTTCAACAGCATGGACAAAATTCAAATCTGCATGATTTTCTTGTTCCAGTTCAAACTAGGCCCAAAAGCTACCAAGCTTTGTGACATCAATGGTGCATTTGACCCAAAAACCACTAACAAACGTGTGGCACAATGGTGGTTCAAGAAATTTCGCAATGGTGACGAGAGCCTCAAAGATGACAGTTGCGGCTGGACGACTGCAATTGATAATGAACCTTTGAAAGCCTTAATTGAAGCCAATCCTTGCAAAACCATGCGAGAAGTTGCTGTTGAACTTGAGGTGGACCACTTAACAGTCGTTCACCACTTGAAGTAAATAGGAAAGTCAAAAAAGTTGGATAAATGGGCACCGCATGAATTGAACAATAAGCAAACAAATCGTCATTTTGAGGTGTCTTCTATGCTTCTTCTGCGCAACAAAAATGATTCATTTCTCGAGTGGATTGGGATGTGTGATGAGAAGTGGATCCTCTATAACAACAGGCGACGTTCGGCACAATAGTTGGATGCCGGAGAAGCTCCACGGCACTTACCGAAGCAGAAATTACACCAGAAAAGGGTTATGATGACTGTTTGGTGGTCTGCGGCCGGTCTCATCCATCACAGCTTCTTGAATCTGAGCGAAACAATTATGGTAGAGAAGTACTACCAACAAATTGATGAAAGGCGCCAGAAGCTCCAACATTTGTGTCCGAGATTGATCAATATGAAGGGACTAATTCTCCTCCATGACAACACTTGCCCGCATGTTGCTAAACTGACCCTGCAGATGCTGGATGAATTGGGCTACGAGACTGCCTCATCCGCCATATTCACTGGACTTCGCACCCACTGATTATCACTTTTTCAAGCATCTCGACAACTTCCTGCGCAAAAATTGCTCCAAAAGCCAAGATGATGCTTAATCAGCCTACAATGACTTCATTGCAACTCTGGATTTCTATGTTAATGGGATAAATAAACTTGTTTCTTGTTGAAAAAATATGTCAATTGTAATGGTTCTAATTTCTATTAATAAAGTTTATTGTGAAAGGAGTTATGTTCTTTTGAAGTTAAACATAAAAAAAAAAAACGACATTATTTTTTGGTTAAAAACAGAATATTAATGAAGTACATGGGTAAACAGAACCAAACTATTGTACTTCTTCTGTACATGGGTGCCAGTGTAAGTGTAAGAATGACAACCTTTCCAACTTCTTATATGTATGAAAATTTTTTTAAGATATCGATCAGGAGTGAACATTAAAATCAAAAAAAGTGAGAAAAACTAAAATATTTTCTAATAACATAGACTGATATGTGGCAGAAATCACTAACCGAAAAAATTTATGTACGTGACTTGTTACTGAAGCAATTGAGCACTAATGTACGAGAAGGGGGATGGGCTGACTTTTCACTGAATACCATTATAAACATTTATGAAACCAGCTTATTTTTAGTTACATAAAACAAGAATAACAACCTAGTCCAGTTAATATATGCATACTTTTTATTTTCTATCCTAATATTTTTTCAATAATTTCTTTTTGCACTGTTTTTTTCTTCGTTCCTTCTTGTTTGCTTCTTTGACACTGTTTTTATTTGTTCTATTATTGTCCCAATCTTTTGGTCAGTCTTAACTGCTAGAAAAGTTAGTATTTTGCTTCCATCAACCTTGTATATAAGGAAATAAGTTTTCATGAATTTTGAAAGATTTTTAATTAAAATGAAACATTAATCATGGAAACTTAAAACTGTCATAAACTATATATATCATTTTTAATTGGAATTCATTATTGAGATGAGTAATATTTATTAATTTATTTTATTGCAGACTATAATCCTCATCTTTTTTTTTTTTTTCAACGTTTCAACCAACTATTCCTCAGATGATAACTGCGACAGGATAGGAACTTCAAATCTCCTAATTGCATCCTAAGCAATTACTACCTTCCATAATTGTTGTTGTTGTTACCTCACCACGATTTTGGCCAAATAAGCCTCTAGTTCCAAGTGAGAATTGTCTGAAGGTAGTGGTTTCAATCCTACTCAAAGCCGGCTAGAGGCTTACTTAGCCAAAAATGTGGTGAGACGACAACAATTATGGAAGGCAGTAATTGCTGAGGAAAAAAAAAAAAGATGAGGATAATAGTCTGCAATAAAATAAATTAATCTGTTATAAACTGTTCTCAGCTTTTATTCTATTCCATTCATTTTCAATCCTCTCATAATATTCATCATTATTCAACCTATCCATCTCATTAACCATCATCATTGTGGCTTCTAATTTTGATATGTGTTAACTCAGCAAATTAAAACTAAGCATTTTTCCCTTGTGTACCTGAAGCTAAACGGATCTTCCATTAGCAGAACTGCCCATCTGTGGAATGCAATACCACAGGGCTGCTTTCCAACTGAGTACAGCAGGGTCGCTTTCAAATTCAATGTTAAGAAATTCTTGTTGACCTGTCCTCTTAAATGATTAAATTTCCACCTTTATTTACCTATTATATGAAATCTATCGCCTATAATCTCATTGTCACTGTTGGTTATATATATGTACACATGAATTGGATCAATAAAAGTGAAACTGCATAGCTAGTTCCACCATTATATCATAAGTTGTGTTAGTTTGGGTCTATCCGTCACACCTTTGCATTGTTCTGCCTTCTATAAACTTACATTTCTTCTTGTATACACAGTAAACAATGCTTCAAGAAAACTACTATAACTTATTACTACAGTTGATTTAAAAGTAGTAGACTGTGCTAGTAATCAGGAGAGATGGAGGAAAATCATAAATTATCCTCAAAGACATTTCTGACTATAAAAGTAATTTCCGTAAACAAATGCTCGTAGATATTGTAAATTATTTTCTGAAAATCTTACGATCGTTATTGGTTATAGTTTTTGAGGAGGCAATTTATAGTTGTCAGTTATTGAATTAACAAAGAAAATCAGAAAATGAAGTCAAATAGACTTGAAAGCAAACGAGTACCTGTAAAAAGATGAAAAGAGAAGGAAACCAAAGGAAACTCATTGTAGTAAGTGACAAGAAGATGTATAGGAACGTAGAAAAGACAATGCACACGTCTTCTTAGCAAATCGTAATGAGTAGGTAGAGGAGTTAAACGGTGACTAAAATACACCCAGATGGGCACACATTTAATTATGATACAACCATTAAATTGCAATGCATGAACAATTTCTATGAATAAGGATTGTGAAGATGTTTTTAGTCTTTGTAGAAACAGTGGCGTAACCACAACAAAGAGGTTGTCTTTTGTGAAACAAACAGAAATGGAAAAAAACAATTTTCCTTAGAAACTTGCTGAGCTGTCAAGTATATCTATCTATATTCCTATAAATTCGTTTTTCTTTTGGGTGTATTGATATTCATATTAAAAACCCCCTTTTCTACTTATTTAAAAAGAAAATACAATTTTCTTATATATGGGTTGTGGAATTGCATCCATCTGCAAAAGATCTAGCTAATTTGCATATTCTTTTAAACATTCATTTTAATTAATTTCCTATTAGTTTTTTTCGGTTTTCTTATGGGGTGATCATCTTTATTTAACTATTACGTGTAATTATATTCATGCAGATATTCTACATGATTTATACTTGCATAATATTTGCGTAAAACGTTTACAGGAAACACAATTGTTTCCATATATATTTATATATACGTATATATTTTTGTTGCACAGATTTTGCCTACCAAACTCCTCCTAGAGTTTTTGGTCTACGGACATAAAATTTCATATATAAGGTGTTTGAATCCATGCAAAACTTTATATTTGGGTTTAAGCCTGGAAAAATCCGTGCAAAAGTGTGAAAATTAAAAAAAAATGAAATTTGCCAGGTGAAGGTCGAATGCCGCCATTACGAATGCATAATGTAGTTAATATTGGTTCATGTTTTAATTTTTAGCCTTGCAGTAAACATGTTTTCATAGCCCAGTCATTTATGGCAGAGGCAAAATAAATCGTGAGCTGAACGTTTTGGTTTCGATTCTCAATGGTGGCGCATGAGTCTTTTTTTTTTTTTAATCATTATTATATATTGCATCCAATCTATCTATCTATCTATCTACATCTATAAAAGTGTAAATGTCTGTCTGTCTTTTCTCTATGGTAATTAAGGAAGACTATTATACAGAAATACATTACTTTACATATTCACACTTTTTAATATATACATATGCACATAACCTTATGGACAGTATATAGGGCCCGAGCAAAGCCGGGCGGAACTGCTAGTATATATATATATACAGGGTGACCCCCCCCCCCAAAAAAAAAACAAAAGCTAAATGGAGGCCATCTAGAACATATGCTCTAAAACGGAGAAAAAGGGCCAAAGACCCTCGTGTTTTGATGTGATGTTTTGAATATAATAAACTAGTTATGACCGAAGTTTCATTTCATGCGGACAAAACACTAAGAAACGGGGCCTAATTAGAGTTGGGGCCCGTTTTTTTGGTCACCCTATATATATATATATATATGGGTGACCCAAAAAAACGGGCCCCGAGTATAAATATATATATATATATATATATATTAATTATTAAAAAAAAATGTTTTAATAATTTTTTCAGCCCCTTTAAAAAACTCGGTTCTTATTGTTGAGAACTCTGAAGTTGAAATAGAAAGTCGGTCACCTAAGCTCGTATGCATAGATCATGACGTTGAAATATTGGAACAAACCGATCATTAAATCACTATGGCCGAATGTTACATTTAAAACAAATGTTAAAATTTCAACAATATTTCTTGCGGTTGAGATTTGCCGTGAGTTTTGTGCCTTGCTTATGGAGTAGAATAGAAAAGTTACCGTGCAATTTGGATGTAAACTTTTATATTTTTTCTTCAACTTCCCTTACTCTATGACTTTTAATTACTCAATCAATTTTTAATTATGATTTTCCATGTCTCACTGATTTTAGCAAATAAGGTGTATACCATTATAGCTATTTGCTAATATTATATTTTCTCCTCTGAAGAGATGGTAGACATCGAAACTCTATAGGATAAGGAGTTAAAATATTTCTAATGTATTCTTTGTCTTACAGAGAATAATAAAAATCTTTGATATGAAATTCAAACATTTCACGTCTTAAATTTTTAAATTCATTGAATGATTAAAATTTGATTTATTTGCTCTATCTTGTATATCGAGCAATTCTTATTTAGATGGGATAATACTTATAGAATATTACTTTCAGTAATATTTTGTAAATCTTATAATCGCAGGTTTCCATACCAGCTGATCGTTGGATAATTTTATTCTGAAGTATATATATTTCCTACAATAATTCCTAACAAAAATATTTACAGACAATGTAATTCACAGTTTTGTTAAGGAAACGTGTTTCTTCAGGCTTTTTCTTCTATGTATTTTAATCACACGATGTGTAAGTTAAAATATTCCTTGATTTTGGGATTGAGTTATGTTGGAAATAAAACTCCATTTTAATTGTTCTAATTAACAGCAATTCAAAATTTACTCATGAAGTCACCAAAATCTTACTAAGTGTCAGTCTATTATTCGCATTGCATGCTGTTTGATCACTTCCACCCTTAGTTTATATAGTTTCTTATCACTTTCATTTCTGTTATTCTCTCTATTTCCGTTTATTAAAATATATATATATATATAGAGAGAGAGAGAGAGATAATAAAAGTAAAAAAAAATTTTTTTAAGAGTTAATTAGTCCACTATGAACAATATAAAGTACCATCATAGGCATTAATACTATTTAATCCAAAGTTGAAAGGGGAGAAGGTTATAACAAAGAAAAGAGATTTGGTTTGGATTTTGTATTATTTTTTTGTCTTTGCAAGCCCACATCTTGAGTCAAACAATTTAACCGAAGCTCAATGGATGGCCCAATGAGTCATATTTTTTTACCCAGTATATATATATATATATATATATATATATATATATATATATATATGATAGAGAGAGAGACACACACACACACAATTGTGCTACAAAGTTGAATACATAGTTGTTATTGTAAAGAGACAAAAATCCCATGGGTTAAATTTTTTTATTTTTGATCAATAAAATAGAAAATTGAATTCACAAAGAAACACGTAGGACAGGTAATGTAATGACTGTGACATTAGACAGAACAAGTCATTTCATTCTTTTGCAAGTCGGTTCCTGTCAAAGTTTTTTTTTTTGTTTTTTTTAAAGAAAGGAAAACATAAGAGAGAAATAATAAAAAAAATCATTATCTGAAATAACCTTTGGTAAAACTATTCATAAAAAAAAAACAACAAAAAAAAAACGAAACACAAAAGTCATGCCAATATAAATGATGGTATATATATAATATAAAGCTGAACGTCTGTGTGTGTGTGTCTGGTCACGAATAGGCTCCTATATGGTTGACTATTATTGAAAACTGATTACATATAATGATAAAAGATGTATAGAGACACAGGAATGGGTATGTTTGATCTGGCATAATGATGATTCATTAAAATTGTGGGGGTCTGCGTACGCACCTGGTCCACAAAGTATGGAAATAAAAAATCAAAAAATTAAAAAAAAAAAAACGTTTACAAGTGTTTTTGATATAGATGTACATAAAAATACTTTGATAAGTATGTTTTAACTTAAATAGAGATGCTATAATAAAATTGTGAGGTCTGCGTTCGTGCCTGGCCTCCATAGAATGGAAATAGGCACAAACTTTAATAAAGACTTTTCATATCTATCTGCGTAAGTATACTTTGATAATTATGTTTCAGTTTGAAGAAATATGGTATAATAAAATTATGGTGCGTTCGTTCGTGCCTGACCTCCATAGAATAGAAATATGTCACAAAGTTTAACAAGGTTTTTTAATATAGATCCACAGAATATTGTGATAAGTGTTTCAGTGTGAACACGTATGGTATAATAAATTATGGGGTTTATCTATTTTATTTTTACTTTCATCATGTTTTACTTTGGTTTTGATATCCCCAAATTCGAAGCTATCTCTTTACAACCCTTCCTTTTCATAACCTATCATACTTTCATAAATTAGAGTCCATTTTCTGTAGGCTGTTTTTGAACCCAGTCAACGACGGGTACTTTTGCTAGTATATATATATAACTATATATATATATATATATATATATATATATATATATATATATATATATGACACCATGCTCAATAACAGATACGAAGGGAAAACGAATGAACACATCTGAGGCAATGGTTGAAACCTTAAAGAAAAACCTTCAGTCTGTAGTGGAATGGAGGCATAAATGGATGATAACATTAAATGCTACTAAGACTATGCCTCTTTCCTTTAATAATTAGAAGAAACTTTCTCATCAACCAATTGCCATGACTAATAATACGCTATCTGGAAACTCTTCATTCGTTCAAACTCCTCAGCTTAAGATACACAGGTAACATGAATTGAAGAAAAAAAAACATTGAGGACATTGCCAAGGTTACTGAAAAAAAAAAAAAAAAAAGGTGGGCTTTCTCTACTGTGCTAAAAAATTACTCACACTCGAGAGCATCCTGTATCTCTACAAAGCCACCATTCGGCTATGCATGGAGTACTGTTGCCACATCTGGCCTGGTTCATCTAGTCTCTTGCTCCTAGACAGGGTTCAAAAACCCACACTATTAACCAGACTCCAACCCCTGTCCCATCACCAAAATGTTGCATTCCTGTACCTGTTTTACAAGTAATGTGCACTGACAAATTCAAAGCACTTACCCCCATCAATATAAATACTCTCAACTATCCCAACAAGCAACAAAATCACACTCCTTCATTATAGAGACCAGTAGATGCTGGAAAGACTTCTACTCTAATACTTTCTTCTATTGAACTGATAGACTTTGGAATTCTCTTCCGATTCTCTGCTTTCTTGACTGTACTGACATTGTGGAAACGTCTGCAGATGCTAAAATATAGAATTTGATTATAAGATTATACTTAAACACATTTCAATTTAATGGAGATAGTTGTCATGTCACAAAAGCAGAGAGTAAGTAAAGAACTACTTTCTATGATAGGGGTTTCTCTAGGAAAAAAAAGTACAATGTTTATGAGACTTGAAACTTCTGATGATTCCAAGAAAAAATTAATGATTCTGCCCAATGCACCAATACAATGGTGGCATCATCGAAAAATACTGCTTTTTATTTTGTTTAGGAGCACAAATGAAGCCTAATACTTGATTTTGCCCGATATACTTAAATTTTGAACAGAAATTAGTTTCTGGCTGTCGATTTAAAAGCTTCAAAAAATTTTTTGAATGTTGACTTTTATAACAGAAACATTGTGAGAACATTTTCTTTCATCGTTATAATAAAAAGAAGTTACTGCTACAGTGATTTGTTTGTTGGTAGTGAAAATTTTGAACATGATATATTTCTGAAGCATTGAAACTATCAAAATTATTTCTGAATAAAATTAAAGTCTTGCATCATGGTCCATTTGTGCTTATTAATGACAAAACGTCAAAATGATACGATCGTGTCTGCTGTTGCCAAGTGTCAATTTACATGCCTTGATGAGAAATTGTATTGCACAATGACGCCTCAACTGGTACGATTGAGTCATCCGAAGCACTTCGAAGTGTATACCATATTAATGTCGCTTGCATGATAGGCTGCTTTAGACGGAAAAGAACAGTTGATTAAACATCACCATAGCCTGAGCACATATAAAATGGTAACAAATGATAAGCTGGAAGTCATTCATGACACGTTTAACTTCAGCATCGGACATAATAATAATAATAATTCTTCAACAAGAAATCAATGGTAAGTGGCTGTAACGATAACGCAAATTCATCTGCAAAGGTTATCGAAAGAGGTGGAGAGTACTGGAAATCTGGGGAGACTTGTTGTCACTCAGACTCCAGAGAATGGCACAAGTTGTTCTCAAAGAGAAATCTTTGATGATGGCCTGTATGACTACTTCCAGTGAGTAAATAATAATAGTAGTAGTAGTAGTAGTAGTAGTGGAAACATCTGAAGATAAACAATACCTTGTATAGCATCACTATTCAAGTGTATTTTGATAACTTTTATTCTAATTAGATTTCTTTAAAACTGGGTCAAACACTTGGTACATTAATGTGAAGCCATTCAGAGCAGCAGAAGATTACATGGATTTGATCTGCTATTCATTGTGACAAGCTATTAAAGTTATGCATGACATCCAATATGAAGAAAGTAGCATGAATACACAATGTTATGCAGGTTGCTGTCAAGTCTCTTCATGGTCTCCATTCAATTACCAATCTACTGCCTACTCTAGCTTTTTTTATTATTTATTATTTGCTTTTAAATAATTGATGCACAAACAGTTTGACAGGGGCTTATTCTTCTAAGAAGAATGCAAAACAATGGAAGCATTTGCTTTTTTGATTTCTAGTAGTTAATCTCGGCCAACATTTTGACTTAGACAAGCACAGAATTGGTTATGCTTTTATTGAGTGGTGGGACATGATGAGGCGGTGTAGGCACATGTCAAACATCCTTGACATGTCTGCAAGAGGAAAAATTGATTCGGCAGCTTCGTTTCTTCCTCTGCAGAAAACAGAAAAAAAAGTAAACTTTCATTGCAAATATAATATTTGGTTTGATTTCGAAGATTTATACAATACTTATATAATACTTAAATATTATGATAGAATGAAAATGGAAAACGTCTTAGGGTATTTGCTTAGTTTATACTTTAAGATATCAAATGAAAAGAATAAATGTCGATTTGAAATCTCACTGAGAAATGTAATTTCATCCTTTCCCATGAGAAAATCGTATTCCCATTAAAAAAAAAATTACTAACATTTTATGTAGATGCACTGAATTCCTTTATTCATCAATTGACGTCTAGAGTTCCCAAATAACATATCTGCACAGGCAAATTATAAAATGAAATAACTGCTAGATTATCTTAGACGAATTTAAGACGTTCAAGTATACAATTACATAATTTTAGAATAAATACAATATTTTACCGATTAAGCATTATTTACAAAAAAAAAAATAAATAATAAATAAATAAATAAAAGTGTTTTTTTTATATATAAAAAATAAAATCCAAACCCTCAAGTACATTTCAATAAAAAAAGAAAAATGTATGCTCATAAAAATATTTTCGTTTACTAGTATTTGATTGGTTAAGCTGCCTGCTCCCTCTCCTCACCAACTTCTCTTCTCCTTTAGCACACCAAGATGGCGTAAACGTTCTCATTCTTCAGTTAAACCATTGCTGGCTTAACCTCATCTGATGATACTCGTTGCCCGTGACAAGGTTAAATAAATTATAATGAGAAATGGCTAAGTTTCTTCTTCCTCCATCTTACATATACATACACACACACGTTATGCATGTGTGTTTCATTTTTTATATTGTTTTCCATTTCGTGAGTCGCTGATGATTTGTTTGGAGTTTTAAAAGCCTTTAAAAGGCAAATCCGCTGCAATAAAACCATGGTGCGTCTGAAATATGTACCCTATAGCTTTTATATAAATTTGTATTTAGCTCTCACACTTGCTATCGAGGACTTCATTTTCTTTTTAATGCTCCCTGACACCTATATATTATATATATATATATATATATATATATATATATATATATATATATATATATATATATATATATATAAAAGACGCTTCTACACTATCAGGACGAAATTTTGGAAATCGTAATATTGAATTTCATATGGAAACAATAGTATTTACGTATTCCTCATATTTTTATGATGATTATATAAAAAAAATTGATAAGGTAGAAAATTATTTATTAAAGAAAAGAGAATTTAAAGAAAAAGATTGTATTTGCTTATGTAAGACACAGGAGAGTTCAAAAGGGAGGTAATTTCCTCCCGATAATTCTTGGAAACGTCAGGAAAAGTTTCAGCATTAGCAAATGACTTGTATGTATGCTATTTTTACGTTAATTTTTAAACGAACAGTTATTTTTATATTAAACAATTATAAAAAAAACCTTAAATGAAAAAACTCAAAAACACTGTATGTATGTTAGGTTTACTTTGTTATTTGTTTTACTTTAGCCATATTAAACATTTAGAGTTACTTCTATTGTTTATGGTTTCGTTTCGATTTATTTCATAAAAACATGAACGCATGATTTTTACCTGCTAACACGAGTAAAGTTTTTCTTTTTTTTAAAAATATTTCAGTAATATTCAGGTGATTTCGTCTGCATAATTTGGAAGTTAACATTGTAATTTATTAGAATTGACAAAAAAAAACAAAACAAAAAAAAACAGTAGAAACTATTGTTTTTTTTATTTAAAAACTCCATTTATTGATGACAAAATTTCGTTCCGATAGTGTCGAAGTGCCATATATATATATATATATATATATATATATATATATATATCCACTGGCGTTAATCATGACACCCTATACTGATGAATCCCGAAAGGATGAAACACTAATGACAGTAGGTACTTAATAATTATTACAGTAAATAGTAATAATATATTATTATTATTATTATTATTTACTATAATAATTAATACCTCCAGACACTAGTGTTTGATCTTTTCGGGAATCATCAGTACAGGGTTTCACGATTAACGCCAATGTATATATATATATATATATATATATATATATATATATATATATATATAACTACTTAATTTACTCACATAAAATTAATATACGAAAGTATAGATTTATGCGTAAACTTTAAGTATTTACTTAAAAAGTGCTCAATATGTCGGTAGAGCTAGTTAGTAATTTATAAAATATATATGGCGATTAAGCTACACTGAATATTCGGCGTTTCATCCACTCTAGGACCCCTCAGGCTTATGCGCATAATAAGCCTGAGGGGTCCTAGAGTGGATGAAACGCCGAATATTCAGTGTAGCTTAATCGCCATATATATTTTATAAATTACTATATATATATATATATATATATATATATATATATATATATATATATAACTTTATTCGATCGGCAAAATTTTAGAATAATTATAAAGAAGTGAACCATCGCGTAAATTCAATCAACTAAAAAATGGAAAACGGGGTGAGGAAAGGAAAAAAAATATATATATAATGGGGCAAGTTATATGTACAATTCAATAAAATAAATAAGTCGATTAAAAACGATCGTTAAAATACACCCAAAGCGCTTTTCGTTCAGACTAACATTTTCAAGGGTCATAAGTCTGAAAATTATTATTTTTTTTTTTTTAGAATATTTGGTAGTGGTATGGAATAAGAGCGGAGAGAAGGCTAAGAGAGAGAAAAAAAAACAAAAAAAACCTCACTACCCAAATAATTCTAATTGAAGCCGGAGGTTTCTCTGCTTGCACAAAGTAGGAGGGTTAGCAATGATGGCAAGTGCTTTGAGGACAGACAGGTGGAACTTTGTGCGTCCTCGGTACAAAACAGAAAAACACTCCGGAGAGAAAACAAGACCGCACTCCTTTTTATCGACCAAGTGTTGGCCGATGGACGATTTTATCAGTTGAGATTTTCTGGTAGTAGGTTGATGATCTCGGATGAAACGGGGAACATGTTGGGCGATTCTGACCTGAAGACGCTGGGTCGTCTTGCCTTATATAGACGGCACCACACCGACATTGAAATTTATAAATAATGTTACTTGTTTGAGAGATAGGCAAGACATCCTTACGAAATGAGGGAAAGGCGGTTTTTGTGGAAAAGGCAATACGGAGCGATAGAGCACCAAAATTAGAAGACACCAGAGAGGAAATCTTATCGCAAATAAGTTGGCCTTCAAGTCCAATCCAGGGTAACTTAAGGTATACCGGAAATCTACATGGACCGTATTTTGGTAGCTCAGAAAAGGATTGAATTTTTTTATTAATAACTAAGTTAACTAATGGAGGTGGATATCCATTAGTAATAAAAATCCTTTTAATGTTTTCAATTTCCACATCAATAAAAGGTGGGGAACAAATAGCAAGTGCCCGATGGGTTAAGTTTCTAATAAGATTTAGTTTCCTGGTTGTGGGTGCAAAAGAATCCCAACTAAGATAAAGACCAGTGAAAGTGGGTTTTTTATAAATAGATGTCATAAAGGAAAGACCACGTTTAGAAACAAACACATCAAGGAAAGGAAGGGAGTTATCTTTTTCCACCTCCATGGTAAATTTGAGAGAAGGATGTAAATTATTTAATAAGTGGAAAAATGACACAGCTTCATCATGCGTTGGGAAACAAGAAAAAGTGTCGTCAACATAACGCATGTAAAATGCTGGTCTAGGGCACTTGTCAAACAGCGTCTGTTCTAAAAAACCCACAAAAATATTGGCCAAAGTTGGGCCAAGGGGTGATCCCATAGATATACCGTCTAACTGGCAATACATCACATCGTTGAAACTAAAGGAAACTGACTTAGTAGCAAGTTCCAAAAGTTCAACGAATACCGCCTCAGGAAAAGAGGGGAGGGGGCCAGGGCCTCTATAAAGAAAATCAGCACATATGTCAATGACCTCGTCAAGAGGGACATTGCTAAACAAATTGCTAATATCAAAGGAGACAAAAAAAAAAAAATAATAATTTTCAGACTTATGACCCTTGAAAATGTTAGTCTGAACGAAAAGCGCTTTGGGTGTATTTTAACGATCGTTTTTAATCGACTTATTTATTTTATTGAATTGTACATATAACTTGCCCCATTATATATATATATATATATATATATTTTCCTTTTCTCACCCCGTTTTCCATTTTTTAGTTGATTGAATTTACGCGATGGTTCACTTCTTTATAATATATATATATATATATAGTCTTATTTATAGTATTACAAATTTTACTGGGTTTATATAATTGAAAATTCGGTAATTGTTCATATACCAATAAGTTTCAAGTCAAAATGAGACGACTTAAACAGTAAGCTATAAAATTATCATATTTCATAATTGAGCATTATTGTTTTTAACAAAAACCAAGACATCAAGGAATAGATTGATAGCAACAAATAGTGTATTTCATCGTTACTTAAAATTTTTTCGAGACTATTCGGACAAATTCAAAAATTATGTCGTTTGAAAATTTTCACAAGAACAGCCTTTCATCAGACATATTGAATAAAAAAACATTTTAAAAATGAACAATATGGAATCAATTTCCCTTATAAGGAAAAACATGAGAAAATATTTTACCTACATCTCATCCTTCCCAAATTTTTTTTAAAAGATTTATAAAGATAAATCTTTAAAAAACTTTGGAACGATGAGATGCAAAATATTTTCTCATGTTTTTTTTCTTATAAGGGAAATGGATTCCATATTGTTCATTTAAAAAAAATTTTTTTTTTATTCAATGCCACTGACGAAAGGCTGTCCTTGTGAAAATTTTCAAATGACATAATGTTTGAATTTGTCCGAATAGTCTTGAAACAATTGTAAGTAACGATGAAATACACTATTTGTTGCTATTAATCTATTCCTTGATGTCTTTTTTTTTTTAAACAATATATATATATATATATATATATATATATACATATATATATATATATATATATATATATACACACACACGCACACACAAATGGTTACTTCAACAATAGGGCTACGCGGGCTGACTCATCCAACTATCATACACAATTCAGATAACAAGCAAATTTCTCAAACATACTAGTAGATGTAGATCAGCCTGACTAATGATAAACAAAATCATCACGAGTGATTCTAATTCTATATTCATAAATAATGTTTTCTACACTCAATAACTTAAAGTGTTGTCTGAAGTGTTTGATCTTGGTGTTTGTAATATTATATGAAGCAAAGTTCCCATGTTTACGCAATAAAAAAAAAATCAATGTAATTTGTTTTTTTTAACAAAAACATTTGAAAAAAAAAAAAAATCCGAACATCAGAGAATTATCCAATCTTAGTGAAATGTTCAGTATTCATCAATTAATGTTCAAGAGAAAAAAAGAACACACATTACATTTTTTTTTTAGCTCCCTTCACTTCAAAGTGAATATATCTTATGCTCATGAGTGAAATTCATTGAGCATATTTACAAAGAGATAACATCTTGGAGATGTGAATGAAAGAAAATGTTTTAACATACTGAAAAGGCTACAGAATACTATAATATTCATTATTCATTCATTAAAAATGTAACTACTGATTTTACTTAAAACTTTGGAAAAAAAAAAATCAGTATTTAATTTATTTTACCAAAATAACAAAATTTATATCATGCAAATTATTTTTATTCATTGAAAACTATACTTTTTTCAAAAGGTTATTAATAATATAAGAAAATATTTGAAGAGTATTATTTATGTAAATGCAAAACAATTTCACTATATATTCAGTTGTTGCCCCCCCCCTCCCCGACAAAAGGAGGGGGGACCTGTAAATTTACTCTTATCTATTCGTCTGTCCGCACTTTTCTCAATAACACCTTGGAATTCTTTGAAATTTTGCACAAACATTAAACATGATATGAGTAAAAAGTAACAAATCGGATTTTTCAGGAAAACTCCGGTTGCCCCCCCCCCCTAGGTGCTTTTCGGGTTAAAATGGCTAAAATTGACACTTTTGTGCTTATTAAAAAATTGATGCTTTGGATTTTTATAAAATTTTCTGAAAAATTGTAACCAACTGATTTCTGTATAATTTTGTTTGTCTATACTTCACACAATAACTCTTGGGTGTGCCCCAGGGGCTCTTTTAGTGCTAATAAAAGCCCTCCATTTTTGGGACTATTTTACCATATTTGTCCAAAATTTCGCATGGTGCTGAACTCAAATTTACATATGTTAAAGCCTAAAACTACACCGTTTGTTCATTTCCACCAGGATTTGACGTCCACTGGAAACTTTGGGGGCTAAATGGCGGAGGAGGAGGGGGGCAATGCTAAACTTAGTCATTTTTTTATGCCTCGTTCACTGTGCACTCACGGGGGACCATGCATACTTCAGTTGTTTTTATGAAATTCTGCTTAATAAAATTATATTTATATTAAATTTAACTTTATTCTTGTAATTCAAGATGGACTGTTAGAATCGGAAGTGTGCAATTTTTACAGGAGTCAGATTTGTGAGTCACCAATTTTTATAGGAGTCAAGGCTTTAAGCTTTTACCGCCAAATTGTACTTTCAAGTCGAATTTCATAAAAATAATATTTCTTATTATTATGGCATGTTAGCCCAACTTCTCTTCAAAGAACAGGTCTATGCATGGTTCAACAAGTGAATGAGGGGTTTGTTTGTGCCTCAGTTGCACGCTAACTTCCGTCACGTGTGGGTTTTATAATTAAAAAATGTATTTAATTTACTGCATAAAAAGTATTTTGGCGGTAAATAGTTAAGGGAAATAAAATAGCTAAATTTTCGTTCAGTTTACTCCCTACCTCAGACGTATGCAATTTGAATTAGTCAACAAATTTTGTGGAATTTGGGAGATAATCTTGATTTTTTGATTTTTATTATATATTTCTATGTTTTAAACTGGATTTTTTTTTCAATATACTTACACTTATAATCCCTGAATGATTTAAAACAATGTTCTAATTGTATGCCCATTTATTTTTGTTTGGCACACAATCATACGACCACATGAAAGTCATTTAATTCTGTTTATTTAGTTTAAAAGCAAACTTGAGAAGGAAAGCATCTTATCAATTGAGGGTGTCTTCTCAATTCTTAGAGAAAGATAATTTAAGAACTTATTCAACATGATAACAACCGATCCATGAAAATCAAAGATTCACTTTGATAAAGACTTTTTGTGTCATACCATGAAGAAATTGTCAATCTCATTTGATTAATTTCACCACCAGAGCCCCCCCCACCCCCGAAAAAAAAAAAAAAAAGGAGAAACTAAATCTGACATTTTAAAACTAATCATTTCATGTTTTGCAAGTTTTTATCATTTGTATTACTTGGATTATTCAGGCAACTATTCTCAGCTTGGATGTTATTTAAAAAAAAAAAATTTTTACGTTTCAGCCAGTGTAACCTTCACATGGATGGCGCAACAGATAAAGATATTGAGTAATAATCTTTAGTGACAGTGTTTATTACAGGCAATAAATCTATAATATAAATCTCACCTGTCTGTTTAAATGTATGTATGTATGTTTGCATGTCTGCCAAAAACTTTCAACAGAGGCGATGGATTTTCAAGAGATTGGTATCATTTTAAAGCTTGACCCTTCGGACGACAAATATCGAAAAATTGGCCAAAAACATAATAATAATAATAATAATTCTTTCACCCTCAACTGGTCACTTTTCTACAAGGAGGGGGTCGCTTCTTTTGACGATATTTTCGAAAATCATCCCTTCTTTTTGATTGAGTAGCCTTAATTCAAACCTATGTCACTTCAGGTTTGGTGATAGGCACAATAGCAAAGATGTCATGTTTTCCACGTTCTTTTCCCCCCTCGTGGTACGGGTTCGAGCCTGCCTGCCACCTACCACCTACCAATTTTTTTTTTTGCTCAACACACACCTCCAAACACCTGGGCAACGCTGGGCATCCAGGCTAGTTAAGAATTAAAAAAATATATTTAACACTTCTACTCGGGCATGGCTGATAGAACGAGAACAATCAACCCCTTTAAATTAAATAAAGGATTCAGCTTGAAATTCCCTATCAATTCCAGGGGTAAAAAAATACACCTTAAGAAGACCAGAGATTACATCATCCAAAATACTGAGAACAGTAGTCTGAACACTGCAAAAGGTAACGGCTTTATATTTTTTCATGGTTTAGTTTGTATGAAATATCTTTAAACAACATTTCGTGAAAGTGAAAAACCAAGTCTATATAATTTTTAAATTGATGTTGAAGGAATCTTTCGGAATTGTCATAAAATCTTTTGAAATTGCAGAAAAACGAACATATTTAATGAAATGAAAAGATAAAATAAAAACATATTTTAATTGTAAAACCATTCCTAAATGCTAAAATTTGCAGTCAGGGTATAATTAACAGAGTTTTTTTTTTTTTTTCTAAATTCGAAATGAAAATAAATATAGCATTCAGTTTTAAAAGTAAAATGGCTATTTTCTCCCCGGTTTGTCCTTGACATTTTCTACAGAGAAAAGAAACTGAAACGAAAAGAAAAGAAAAGAAAAGAAAAGAGAGAGAGAGAGAGAGAGAGAGAGAGAGAGAGAGAGAGAGAGAGAGAGAGAGAGAGAGAGAGAGAGAGAATAAAAAAGTGAATCTCCACTCCCGGCTTGTGATGCCCTGCCTTGACTCTGAACATCAATGTTTATTGACTTGCACTGTAGCAGTAACCATGGTGATGAGAGAATCCAGCAGAGTCATCATCAGTAAGACTAATATGATGGTGAAAAGAGAAAGACAGAGAGTGAAGAAGAAAGAAAACAAAACCAAAAACAAAACAAAAAACAAACAGAACAAATGTATTTAGCAGGTGGGCGGAAGGCAGAATGATGGTGGCTGGCTGGATGCTTGTCGAAGATGCTGAACAGTTATCTACGATGGAAGCAGACCAACGAGTAGAACAACAAAGTAAAAAATGTTATCAGACGAGAAACTAGGCATGGCCAACCCAATTTTTTTTTTTTTTTTTTTTTTTTTCTGTAAAAAGCAGCCGCCACCACAGCATGGAACGCAATTCATCATTAAGCAAGCAGCATAACTAAAAAAATAAATAAATAAAAATTCAAGGTAATTTTTTTTTTCCTTGTAAATACCTCAACCATTGTAACTATGGAAGAACGTACATGTAACTATCATCTACCTTAAAAATAGGAAAAAGTTGATTTTTCTCTTTGGTAAAAAGATCTTTTCTATAAATAATTTAAATCTTCGTACAATATTATTACTGGTATCAATGTGTTTAACTACCAAGTAAAATAAAAAAAAATAAAAAAAAATTATAAATCAATGTATTTGATACGAACAAAAAATAAAATTGAATATTTTTATAATCCGTGAATCAAAATTTCATTAAAACTATTTTCATGAATGCATATTTAACAATCGGATGATTAAATAATTTCATCATATTCGGTTTAACATCTGTTTTACATATTGGCATGTGTTGGACGGCTTTAAGGAATTGACTTCCAAACTGACCTATCTGTATCAGAGCGCGTATGGCAGCTATATGCAAATACCGAGCCATGAGCGAAAGGATGTCACGGTAAGGGAAAAGAAAAAGAGAGAGCAAGTTCGAGAGCACGTTTAAAACAACGAGGATAGAGGTCATAGAGAAGGAGCGTAATCGCATTTTATTTGGGAAAGTACCTGGAAATAAATGTCATCATTACAAAAACAAAAAAAGAGTCGAGTTATTACTTGTCTTATGTTCTTTTTCAACATACTCTGCTACAACGTGTGGGTCCGTGTGTATAAAGTTACATATCTTTGGCCAGGTCTTTACTCATCTATCTTTCTCTCACGTCTATTCTTAAAGTTAATATAAAACAAACATTCACATAAAAGTTTTTAATTCATTTGATTATCTCCTCTCCTATATAATAAAATGACTGCAAAAATTCCCCACTGAACCACAGTATCATAGGCTTGTAACAACAGATGCCACATATAAATTCAATAAACTAGGCTAATAGCCACTATCTTATGTAGCTTTCAAACACCATTTTATACACATTCATCTGTGATAGTAAAATGCTACACTGCATCCTACGAGCAACACCACCACAATCACAACATCTTCAGAGGAAGAAATCCCTATTTTCTCTCTAAATATTTAGCCCTACCACTACTCCCAGTTGTCTCCAGAATGAATTCTACACTTTCCACAGATTCTGTACTTTCACCGCCTGTAACTGGCTATTAAATACGTAGACTTAATATAATCTTCAGTTTCCGATTCATAAATAATAACAACTCCTTTTCCAAACTATATCCATTCTGATTAGCTGAGGTCTGATAATTCTCATATTCCAGAATCTAATTCTATGCTTCATAAACGAACGGTGACTAACATTACAATATGGCGGCACTAAGAGACATATTAATTTGCACAGCATCAAGTTCGCTTCATGCTTAGGTCAATAATGGCTTGTGTGTGTGTGTGTGTGTGTGTGTGTGTGTTGCACTTCACAATTCGCTGGGCGTTTGCTATAACCATTAACAAGTCTCAAAATATTGTATCTCACAAATAGAGAACGTAAAAAAAACATCCATCGCTAATGGATCTTATTATAGTCCGTGCATGAGTGTGTTTATGTGCATGTGCCCCCCCCCCCAAAAAAAAAAATTTGTTAAAACAATTGCAAAAAAAAAATAAATAAATAAATAATAAATGTACATAAACATTACAAAATGCAACTTTTCGTTAGATAAACAAATATATTTATATTCAGTAAATTTACGGTACACTTTTGTTTTTTATTGTATTTCTGTTTAAGCAAACTGAGCCACAGCAACGCATGGCCGGGTACAGCTAGTATGAAAAATAAAGCTAAACAAAAATAAATTATTTTAGTAATTGTTATTTTGCTGGTTCAATTCAGCATGCCATTCGAAATGGGATGCATATGATTCATAAGTCACAGTTTATCTATGATTGCTCTAAATTGTCATAAATATTATCACCCTCCAACTTTAACGGATGTGGAATAGGATACAATCCCAACTCAGTTTAAGGTGTAGTAATACTGGATGTACAAAAGTAGAGTCTCGGCAATATTGTGGCTTATTGAAACATTTTAGTTAATATAATGGAACAAATGTGTGTAAGCACAAAAGTGACTGGTAGCAAATTCACACCTGAAGCTGCTTTAGCAAACATGCAAAAATACCAACTTTGATTAACTGTATATGTAACCTAAACTGGACTCTAAACGAATGACTCAAAAGATTGTATGATACAAAGGCAGACCATAAAATGATCTGGCATAAAGAATAATATAATAAATGTAAATTTGCATAAATTCGCATTGTACAACTTTTGATCAGCTTGATTCTATTGTTGACATTAGTTTCCCAGTTCTTTTTAGAGTCAGGTACTCACAGGAGGGACCATGTGTGTGAAAGTCGTGCTATGAAGCCGATAGTTGTCAGCCTGCATCTGTATCCATTTTGCCACCGCAACCACCTCCCAATAATGCACTAAGTCAGTTATCAACCATACAAACCCAAAAATCTGATTAATGCTGAAGATGGCAAGACATGCCAACTCATTCAAGCCACTTCTATTTCAAATTCTAAAGTGGCATAGGCCACATTTTGATCCTGCAATGACACCAACTACCAAACTCTATTCAAGTAGCTAATTTTTACCCTTTTTTTTCTCAACTTTTCTAAGAGGTGGTTCAATCTTTAAACCATGACACTGATCGGACAATATCTCACGAATACAATCTCTTATTTAACTGAAATATTTTTCTAAGATCAACATTTTAAAATCTGTCATATTTTACATATTTACCTCCACTTACAAGAATTATAACAGGTTGTAAAGAAAATACTGTAACTTTTTTTCAATAAAACAATAATAAAACAATAGATTTAATCATTAATGTAGCCACTATTCTTCTCTATGACCCTTCTATCTGTCAATAAGTGCATGAACAATGGAAGAACGATACTAGACATCAAACTGCACAAAAGAACATAAACCTCTTGCTAAAATATACATCATCTACCATATTTTTGGAATGTGTCTGTGTATCTTTCTCTCTCTCTTCATTTGTTATTTTTCCCATGACCTCTTGTCAGACATGTTTTGATATTTTGCAAGCTCACTGTCCAGTCCTTATGGTTCAAGGGATCACTTATCTCCAATTTCCAATCTGTACGATCTTGTTCAATCATTTGCTTCCAAGTTTTCCTTGACTGGCCAAAAGAACCATATTCTGCAATGGTTTATCGAAGTGAATTAGCACTTCACGTGATTGCACCAGAGTGTAAGCAATTTGTCCTGAGGATAATTTCCATGTTAGGCCAAGGTAGTGCTTTCAGCAAATTTTTTGTTGAGTTTGTTCAGATTTCACATTGCAGATTAATCTGTCATCATCATAAAAAAAAAAAACAGTGTGCTTTTCTTTATGCAAAATGTCACTTTTACATTTGAAAACGATTGTCACGTTTTATTGAATTCAAAAGTAGGAAAGACTCACAAATGCATCTGAACAAATTTCATGCTTTTAATTTAAATTTCAGAAAACTTCATAAATATAAATGAAAATAATTATTTGTATACAGGTTTTAATAAACAAGGTGTTTGCCGGTAACACCAAAGGGACATTTTATAATAACGATGACTATAAATATCATGTTCCACGGCTTACTCCTTACAGTAATTCATAGAAAAGAAATTGTGGTAAGTACAGTTTATATTTTTTTAGTAAAATACTTTCTAAAATAAATCCTTAATTTTATTAGGCAGTTTTACTATAAAAATAGAAATATATACATAAGTAACCATTTTTTAAGCTCATATACTGATAGGACTAGTCTCCTTATCAATCAGTATAGAAAGAAAAAATGTTTTATTACATAAATAAAGTGGATTTTTTTTTTTTCAAATTTATTCAGACGCGCTATTTGCTTTCTCCCTTTCTGACATGTATTTTTATTTACATTCTAGTGGTGGTGGTGGAGGGAGGGGGAGGCGCTCAGCCTTGCCCAGTCATAAAATATTGCTTAAATATATTTTTAATTCATGCAATATGGTATTTATTAATAGAGAACCAATTCACTATTGAATATTATATTGTACCTAATATATAGTACTGATTTCAAAAATTAATAGGTGCCATCAGCTAGAATCAAAATCAAAACATTTAGCACTCCAGCCACGTTCCCTACCATTTGAGCTATTAACAGATAGCTATGAAAGATTTAAAATTAAACCATTTAAAGCTATGAATGAATTTGCACATGTGCAAAAGTAACAGAAATGTGTCAGCAAGTTGAAATGCAAAATGTTCATTTCAACTTGCTGACATATTTCTGTAAGTTATTCATCCATCCAAATGAAGATTTTACTTGCTATAAACCACCCTTAGTGCATAATTACTATTTCCTGTTAACTTCAGTGTCAAGTAGTTTAAGAGTTTATTGGTTAAATATTTTCAGACACAATCATACATCTACTGTTTTATTTATATAGAATAGGATTATTTACATGGTGAAATGGAAGAAAAAAAGATATATATATATATATATATATACAGTAAACTATATAATGCACATGTGTATGTATATAATCAAATAACATTATAAATAACACTGTAAGGCAGGGCAAATACCATAATGGGGGGGGGCGGGTCCGGAAAAAATTGTATTCTACACTGTAACCTGGAAAAACGTATCTTAGGGCCACCGTACCCCGGGGTTCTACTGTATATAGATAGATATATAAGAGATACAAATAAATACACATTGGTCTTTATTATAGAGCAAAAGATTTTCATCTGGAGGATGCAGATATTTTCTAACATTTCCACATTATTATTAGTATTGATTTCTTAAAACCAATCTTAGTTTATGATTGCCAATTTGTTAATATTGATGATTTATCCAAGTTCATATGTGGAATCACTGCAATTTAAGTGGAAGATGAGGATGAACTGATGAAAGATGCATCTTATTGAACTGGATTCCAACTTCTATCTACCTCATTCTTTAATCATCTTTTAGTATTAATTTCACTATCAAGTATATGCTACCATATACATAGACTTAATAAATTTAGTATTTATTTTAAATCTAAATAAAATGGTGGTGAAAAATAAATTTCATTAAATTGAAAAACAATTAAAATAAAAAAAAAAACTTAAAAAAACATCTCTTTAAGATAAAATATTCTATTGATTAAAGTTTTTGATATTTATATTTAAACTTGATAGCAAATTCTAAGTTGAAATTATATCAATTATCCTGAAAAAATAAAGGTCAAAACAATAACTTTGAAATGTGGCTGCTGGTTGTTGCGAGTGATACTTTCACATCAACTCTTTGACTTTTGCATGTACAGATATTGCATCTTTTTTTTCAATTCCTGCAAATTAGCGTCGCAGCATACAAATAGTAAACATGATTTTCATTTGAAAATATTATTTAAAAAAATTTAGAATGTGTAAATTTTTTTTAAAGGCAACGATTAAGAAACAAGTGAGCATTGTGTATGCTCAGAGATGATTAATATTTGGTGGCGACGGTGACGAAGTGGTTAACGACACACACTGAAAAGCTGGGTGTGCCAAGTTCGAATCCAATTCGTTCCACAGAATCGTTTTCAACAAACCTACACCTGACTTTGTGTCTAACTTTCCTGGAGAGAAGGTAAACAAAATGGAATTTTTTCTATCAGTGCAAAGTGAATGCAAATGAGTGCTGGTATAATACCATAATTTGAATTTTGATGTCAATACTAGTATGAATTATGATGCATCGGATGATGCACGGTTGTCATGAAAAAGAACAGCGTAGGAGTCATAATATACACGTGTGGGCTTCAACAGTAATATAATAGCATATCACAGAAAAAAAAAAGGTAAATGGTTACTTAAATCGCATGTCACAGACTTTTAAACTAGACAGTATGTAAAAAAGAAAAAAAGATGGAAAAAGAATTGAAGATGAAGTTATGGTGATATTATGAATCCTGGGCCAAGTCAAATAACCTTGCTGGTAGATTCTCATGAATCGTTTATCTTACAGAGTTTTAATTCACAGAAAAACAAATTGAAAAAATCCAGCTAGTAAAACAAAAGGAAATTACAGAGGTCAATTCTGGGCATGATTGACGAATTATTGAAAGATAAATTCTCACAATTAAATTAAAACTTCTCTGATAAATGGCAGAGAGAGAGAGAGAGAGAGAGAGAGAGAGAGAGAGAGAGAGAGAGAGAGAGAGAGAGAGAGAGAAATTAATTTATGAAAATCAGGAAGGGATGAACACTCCCTGTGGAAGAGAAAAATGGGGAGTAGGATAGAATGATTATTAGAAGAAGGAAAGAGAAAGATAAAACAAGGAGAAGTCGTTGAGGTAGATATAGTAATCGCCGTAAGAGATGGAAGAAAATAATGTGTCAATAAAAGCAAGGTTTTCTGGACTTGGCATTTTCTGAAGAATCTACTCTGTTGTTGGTTGCAAATTACACGGACTTTAAATTAATATTGCCAACCTAAACTTCGCCCAGAAATCTTAGAAAAGAGTTGAAAACCAAAACCCTAAGCTAATTCAGAAACGTGTTTCTTAAGTCAGAAAAATATAACTATCCATTTTCTTATATATATATATATATATATATATATATATATATATATATATATATATATATATATAGTGTTATAATGGAATAATTCCAGGAGGAAATCCGGGTATGAGAGCTCAATGTGGTAAACAGAGCAATAACATAAAAATATAACACAGAAATTACATATGCAATAATTTATTTCAACCTTATGGTATTTTCAAGCATCTAAACTAGACAATTACATTTTTGATACTCAATTTTTTTGAATATCAAAAATGTAATTGTCTAGTTTAGATGCTTGAAAATACCATAAGGTTAAAATAAATTATTGCATCGACAATTATGTAATTTCCGTGTTATATATATATATATATATATATATATATATATATATATATATATTACAGTTTTAATTTTCTTTCTCTTATAATAAGATCTATTCTATTGCTTATTGAGCTTTCTTATTCCGTTGGGATGAAATTACGTATATATAAATACTATTATTTATATTAGTTTGAAGTTTACCATTGCGTATATCAAGTAAACACTACATTTCTTTGATTTCATTAAATATTGGAATATTTAACCAAATAATTATTTTTGATAAAAAAATTACCAATGACTTGTTAATTTTTATTTGCATTTTTTTTCAGGCTTTGAAAGTGATTCAGATATCAACAAACCAAACATTTCCGACAAGGAATTTTCAGCTGAAAACCCATTGGTGTGAAAATTGTGTTGCCACTTGGACTTAGTACTAGCCTGTGTGTTTTGTGCACCTTGTAACTAAAACTGATGTCATACGGTTTTGCATCTTTACCTCGGTTCAATAGTGATACCCGTATTGTCAGATTTAAACCAAGTGCATCAACATTGATATTAAGTTACACCATGTTCAAACCTGAATTTATATTTCAACACCTCATTTATTTCGAATTAATGACTGTTTTGAGGGGTTTATAGTCTATCAATTATGTTGACTAGCAATATATATCTTAATAAATACAAAAACATTAGTGAAATTAACATTTTCAGAGTATTACACGCGCAAAAACTTTCTATAATTCATAGTAGTTTTGGACCGATTCCAGCAGTTGTAAAATAGAGATTGTCACTTTCAAGACATTGACAAAATCAAGTTACCAAAAACAGTGTAACATGAGTTGCAAAACTTGAGTAATACAGATAGAACGATAGCCTTTGATCCGGCTGCATGTTACAACATCTTGTGACATCCTAGTATCAAGAAAGTATTGTCCATATTTGCAAGGAAAAGCAAATAAACGGACAAGCTGATACATTGTTATAATTTCTCTAAGAATTTCAAAAGTGGATGCAGGTCAGCTAATACCACGAGACCTAAATTTTATGAGGCCAGAAATTTGGAATCCATTTCATACACTAGCACCGAAAAGTATAATTTAACTTAGTTAAAATTAAAGTTTTCATACTGTATATTAGTAAAACAAAATTTGCCTTAGTGGTGTATGATTCTTTTTATAATGCTTGAACGAGAAGAGACACAACTACCAGATGTATTAACCACTGAGTATACTCGCTTCTATCTGAAAAGAGCTAAAAAAAATGAGAAATTGATGTACGCGGGGCGTCCCAAAAGTAATGCCTCCTATTTGTTTTTTTATTCTGCCCGAATGAATTAGAGAAAATCGCAAATTGCATTGTTATGGTAACTAAATTTATACATTCATGATCTAAAATTTTCATCTCTCTGTTACAGATATTGGGAGACTCTAAAAAGCAACCCTGGTTATAGACATGCGTCAAAAGCGGCGATGCATCATTGAATTTCTCTGTGCAGAAAAAACTGAACTGATCAACACTTATCAGCGTCTGTTGAATCTTTACAAAACTGATGTAGTTGATCAGCACGGTTAGGAGATGAGTTTGTCGATTTCAGAGTGGCAACAAAGACATGAGTGACAAAGCGCACTCTAGACGCCCATGCACAGCCAGCACTCCATTGCTGAGTAAAGTGTACTAAGAAGGGTGGTGGCTGTGTAGAAAAATAAATTCTTGAATATGAAAGGTAGCTCGTTTTAATAGCATCCCTCCTGTTTTCGTAACTTCACTATAAAAAAATTTTTTTTTAATTAAAACATAGGATGAATTACATTTGGAAGGACCCTCATGTAAACTCATCTGTGGCTGTTTTTGAAAGTATATGTTTTGAAAAGATTCAGTGTTGCAGTATTTTTGACAGGCAGAGAGGGTATGACCAAAAAGATATAAGCATGGGTGATAAAAACAAAACTATCAGATGCCAAAATTGTTTTATAAAATATACTGCATTTCTTTAAATTTTTCATTCATGACTTTCTGCTTGATATTAGAAGACCACGATACTCTGCTGATTCTGACTGGATTAATTCTTTACCTGGAAAAGCTTCTGACTGGATTGATGTTGACATTTGTCTTTGCTTGGGGCATGTACATGGTGCCTTCAATAAGTTTCCAGACGTTTTTTGTACAAGCATTCAAAATTGTCACAGACTCTTGAAAATTTAGCATGTTATTGCTATACATCTTAGAGATGACTGACTAAGTTTTATGATTTGAGGTTCAAATGAACAGCTAAAGCAGGAATTGGAATACACTGTACTAAAGCCGGATTGTCACAGCTGGTGAATTTAAAAAATGCAATCTGGACGTGAGGACACTTTAGAAGAACGATATGCAATAAAATTCTGTTTTAAACTTGGAAAAAATACCACAGGAACATATGGAATGCTTCAGACTGCTTTTGGATCATTTTGCATAAATTGAGCATCAGTTTTTGAGTGACATAAGAGACTCACAGAAGGCAGGGAGTCTGTGAGGGATGATGAGGTGTGGGAGGAGTAAGCAAGTCAGAACACCAGAGCTGATTGGTGAAATAAAAAATTTCATGGATAAGGACCGTCGTATGTCTACAGAGACAAGCGCGGTTGGATGTCAGTGTGGGAACTGTACACATTATTTGCAATGAACTGAAGATGCAGAAGATTTGTGTGAAGTTTGTTTCAAGAGTGTCCAGAGAAAATCAGACTATTTGACCAAGATGGGCATCAAGACAATTTCTCATCCACCTTATAGTCCAAACCTTGCTCCCTGTGACTTTTAATTATTCCGTAAGCTCAAGGAGAACCTTAGAGACTGTTGTTATGTGACAATTGAGGAAATGAAAGAGGCTGCGACGAGGGTCATTGGCACGCTCACACAAGAGGATTTCGATAAGGCCTTCCAGAAGTTGTTGGAACGGTACAACAAGTGCATTGCATCCGGAGAAAATTACTTCGGAGGCGACTAGAATTTCATGTGTGTACTATCAATGAAAAATGTCTGGAAACTTATTGGAGACACCTCATACATTTTCTATTAAAAAAATGGCTCTATCATACAAAAAAAACGAGAAAGTTTAAAACAAGTCACCTCATCTTTAGTAGATAAAGAGTTAAAAAAAAAAACCATAAAGGAGGGATGGGAAGTGTAGGTATTAGCTAGATTGGAAGTATATGTGTATACTCTACCTTGTGGCAAGTTAAGTCAGTAGTTTTTGAAGTTACATGTAAGTATGATTGACATGTCACTAGAAGCTTCATTGGTTGATTTAATCATGTGATGTAATAGGGATATTGTAATAAGGTAGATGTGAAAATATAAGTTACATGCTGTTAGTGAGGGGAAACAAATCCTATACAAGGAATCAACTAATAGTTAGAGAGTTGACAGGCATTAGATTAAATTCATACTTCACTTGACTAACATATAAAGTTATCTTGCGAGATCTTATAAGTTGGATATATATAGCATTTAAGCTGACATAAAAATTTGACTCTGACTAGCCAATTTTCATTTGTTATTGTTGTACAATGTTATCAGCATTATAATAAAGTATTTTGTTATTGACAAATTATGTAGTTCTACCCAGACTAGTACGAAAATGGAAACATTTTTAATTATGATTGGGAGAAAATAAATGAAAATTTTTCAAGAGGAATAACTCTTTTTTAAGTGAAAAATATAAAAAGAATTGCTACCTGACAACTAAACTTTATTTTTAATGTATAACTAAAAAAAAAATAAAATAAAAAATAAGTGCAAAGAAATAAAATTTTTTAAATAAAATGAATTCACTGCATTCCAGGCAACAGCCGGCAGATACAGCTACTAAAATATATTTTAAGTTGAACTTGCCATCTTCTTTACCTGCTATGGAACCCCAACCAAGTTAATATAAATATTGGCCTGGCTGATGGGAGAGAGAAAAGTGACCCTCATAGATGGCGCATAAAGGTGTAATTCAATGTGAGTGAGCAGGGGCAAGAGTAGGGTTGCAGTTTTTACATTCCCAACTATTTATTGTAAGATTAGACAATCATCATAAAATTCCATTCACACACGACCCCCCCCCACTCCCATTCAGTTAAATGTGTTGAGTGTATGAAAGTTTGTTCCAAATGAATAAGTTTTGTTTTTACCTCAAACAAGGAATATTGTCACTGAGGTGTAAGAGGCTACCGTGATAAAAACCAGATTTATAAGGGAAGCAGATTGAGAAGTTGTGCAGCAAGGGGGTTTGTTCACATAACATTTAAATTTCAGCATGTAGGTATAGCCAGAGAAACAGGAAGCAAGGGAGGAATTCCAGAAGCAAGCAGTCCAATGAATAAACGCTATTCGAGTAAAATGTGTTCCAGCATTTAGATTGCAGTACAGTGGAGGGGTGATACTTATTGCTAGTTGGGTAGATTGGGGGTATTTTCATTAAAATCAGTACAAGTTGGGTAGATTGGGGGTATTTTCATTAAAATCAGTACAAGTTGGGTAGATTGGGGGTATTTTCATTAAAATCAGTACAAGTGCAGCAAGTTAATCCAAACATATTCCAAGAAATATTTGCAAAATAAGTGCATGAATACAACAGGGACTGAAGCTTGGTATAAAATTAAATAATAAAACTATAAACTCAGAACTCAGAGGTGGGGTGTATGATCGGTCAAATGGATACAATTGAAGACTATGAAATTGTTAAAATACTATTGGAACTATTATGCTCACTAATGCACTGACACCCTTCACAAAGGTATAACATCACCTCCCAATTTACTCCCAGGTAAAATAGCAACTTGTCTTCAATGATTTGTACACAAATAATTATTTACAATACAAACTGAGCTATACCATTTAATAATTCACAGACAATTTGATATGTTTAAATTTACTGCCTCCCCACAAGAACAGTTTAATTACCCCAGTCGAAAAGAAGCTCTTCTGCAACTCAAGACAAAATGGAAGATATACTTTGCATTATTCATTCACAAATAAAAAATAAATAAACAATTTCATCCACAAATTAAAAAAAATAAAACAATTTCATCCACAAATTAAAAAAATAAAACAATTTCATCCACAAATTAAAAAAAATAAAACAATTTCATCCACAAATTAAAAAAAATAAAACAATTTCATCCACAAATTTAAAAAAATAAAACAATTTCATCCACAAATTTAAAAAAATAAAACAATTTCATCCACAAATTAAAAAAAATAAAACAATTTCATCCACAAATTAAAAAAAATAAAACAATTTCATCCACAAATTAAAAAAAATAAAACAATTTCATCCACAAATTAAAAAAAATAAAACAATTTCATCCACAAATTAAAAAAAAATACAACAATTTCATCCACAAATTTAAAAAAATAAACATTTTCATTCACAAACTTAACAAAAACTAAACAATTTCATTCACAAATAAGGCACACTGCCATCAAAAGTGTGAGGGTCCACAGCCCTCCGCTATCTATCCTACTCTTAATTAAGTGCAATTTTACTCATTCGAATGTTTTGATACTTATCTATCACCTTCATTTAAAACAAAAATCACTACAATACCACATTTACTCTATGACTACCCTACTTAACATACCTGCAATGACTAATTGAAATTTACAAAAATATACATGGGTAGATACTACACTTTGATCTTGGTCCAAAGGCCAGAT
Source organism: Euprymna scolopes (assembly GCF_053919585.1). Lineage (NCBI taxonomy): Eukaryota > Metazoa > Mollusca > Cephalopoda > Sepiida > Sepiolidae > Euprymna > Euprymna scolopes. The sequence continues at coordinate 38,333,318 of NC_136490.1, read as the reverse complement.
AGTATCATATGTTATTAAATAGATGAACCAGAACCAAACACTGCTTACATAATTCCAAAATAGTTTTAAAACTACAACAAAATCAGAAATCAATGAGTGAAAATTTTAGCTCAAGTAGTGATTTTTATAAATTATTAGTTAGCATTGTCTGGTTAGTAATGAAATCATTTTAGTTTTTCATTTTTATTTGTACATTTCTAATCTTAAAATAGACTATTATATTCTTTAATTTAAAATGAATTATACACTTGCTGATTTTTAATTTTAGGTGATTATTTAAAAATGTTTCATATTAACAGCCATCTTAACAGGACTAAGTATTAAAAAATAAATTTTACCAAAATGCTTTATTATATTACCAAATAACATATTCTTACAATAGCAAATGGAAATTGGGCTAGTCAGAAGCAAAGTTAAATTTGTCTGCTAACATGCTATTTGGGTCTGATTTTGAAAATTAGACAAGATATCTTTATATCATATAGATCGACATGGACAAAGATTGTTGTCCACACTTTGCAAGCAGGTGACAATCACCAGCCAAATCTTTCTTGTGCAATGATGAGAGAAGGTAGAATTTCAGAACCATAATCTATTATATAAATCTCACCTGTCTGTTTAAATGTATGTATGTATGTATGCCTAAAACTTTTGACAGAGGCCACGCATTTCCATGAGATTGGTATCGTTTTTGAAGCCTTCGGAAGGCAAATATTGAAAAATTGACTAAAATTATTAATTCCTTTATCCTCAAACTGGTCGCTTTTTTCGCCGACATTTTCGAAAGTCATCCCTTTTCGATTGATTAGCCTTAATTTAAACCTTTGCCACTTCCAGTTTGGCGACGAATGCAATGGTAAAGACGCCATGTTTTTTTTTTCACATTCTTTTCCTCCTTCACGGTATAGGTTCAAGCCTGCCTGCCTACTATCACTTTAAAAAAAATCTTTTTGCTCAACACACACCTCCAAACACCTGAGCAACGCCGGGTACCCAAGCTCCTCCTTACTATAAGTTAAAATTACATTTCTTTTTGGCTAGTAACAAAGTGTAGTATTCGTTTGGTCTCAAAGGGTCATACTCCGACGCATTTCTTTCAGAACGAGGATGGATTTATAGTCAGTCACCTGAGATGTCCTCACTCACAAGAGTGTTGTCAAGACTATATATATTTATATATATATATTTTGTTTTAGCCAAAATTGCTCTTTGGGTGGGATGGGGGGGGGATGAATTCTCTATTAAAAGAAAAAATTGTGTCTAATTTTGCCCTTGTGAGAAAACAAGTAAAAAGGAAGAATATTACAATCAAGGCAATTTGATTTAAGAAATTTCATAAAAAAATATAAGTTTGAAAAGGTTTACTGCCTTTCATCCCCTCTCAGAGGGGAGGGAGGTTATTGCCTGTTGTCAGAGTTTTCCTCATTCATGAGGAAATCCTGACAGGGTCAGACCAAACAATTTCTGCAATCAGACCAGTGTCTGTTTTGGAGGAGTTAAAGTTATTTCTTTCCCACAATGAGAAATATGACAAGGATCGAAAAGCAAGATTGAAAAATCATCCCCGTTGACATTCTCCGGTAGGTCCACTTCAGGCGATTATCAATAAACTAACCCCTTCTCAACGAGAGAGGGCAAAGGTTGGGTGGATGGACCTCCTAGAACTGCATAGGACCAGCATTATCCCACAATCAACAGGTAAAAGGTCATTACAGGAATAGTTTAGACTCTGTTGAAACCGACCTATGTAAAACTTTTCTGTCGTGAAAAGAATAAATCTGTTTAGTCCGAGAAGGTCATTTTCCTAGATATTACCTCATTTTGAAAGAGGGATGGGTTTATTGTTTGTCGCCTGAGCCACCCTTATATATGGGAGTAGGACGCAAATATTTTTGTTCCCAAACATACAAACCAAACAAAAAAGAAACAAAAAACACTTAAAACCAACTTTATGTCTAAATTTACTAATGAAACACGAGTAAAAAGAAACAAGATTTTTTTTAGGTCTCTTCTGACGTCCTTGAAATAGGGGGAATACTGTAGAGATTAAAACCTGACCATAGTCCCCTACAATTAAACCAACTTAATCTTACCAGCAAGCGGGGGAGGGGGCGGCGTTATGTAAATAGGAACTATATTTTAAAGGAAAGAAATGTCTTTGGATGGACAGTAAAGTTAGAGTAGTTAAACAGGTCAACAAAATAAATCAAATAAATAAGAATAAGTTTATTTACTTGGCCCCTATTTCTGCAGCAAAGTTAGGTATTAGGTTAGTTTAGAGTGACGACAAAGCCCCCCCCCTCCACCACCACCAAAAAAAAAAAAAAAAAAAAAAAAAAAAGAAAAAACAGAGAGAGGGCATTCTAGATGATTGCAAAATTTGCTGTGATCGACCCTACTGCCGTTCCTCTCCCTCCCCGGAAGCACCTCAGGCAACCGGCAATAAACTAATGTCTGGTTATATGTCCCTCTTAGACCGATCAGAATCATACCATACTCTGTGTTAATGTGCCAGTCCCAGTCGGTAGCTGAAACACACTGTAAAAACATCACGTGCTCTCTCACTTTAATGCATACGAAAGCACACACACACACACACACACACACACACACACACACAACGCGTAGTCAATCACAATCAGAAGTTATAACAGTTTTAACGTCCACCCACTCTATGACTAGACTATTCGATACACATGCAACTGCAATGTACAATTATGTCAGTTTTAAGCCGATTCTGTTTGTAGCTTGGCTACTACACGCGGGCCTTTACACATATCTATATATGTTTTCTTTTCTTTATATGCGTCCCTCCTACCCCGCCAATCTGCCGCTTCATTCAGCCCAAAACAGCTGGTAGAGGTGAGGGATGGAGGTAAAAAGAGGATGGGGCGGGCGAGGGGCTGCGGAGTCCAACAAAGAGAGAAAGAGCGAGAGAAAGAGGAGGTGTGTGTGTGTGGAGAAATGAATTACTACTTGCCATTGCTATATGACCTAGCCAGTATTACAGCATATGGTTTTATGATGAAAGAAACAATTTTTCAAGGCCAGCCGAGTTGTTCGTCTTACCTGCTGTTAGCAGCAGAAGAAGTAACGGCATTAAAACGGTGTTGCTTGTGTTACGTATCACCAATAAACAATCGTGGTCGGTGAAATTGTAGTTACTGAAGTTACATCATAGTTGCCCCACTACTGTTCCATGCGACAAACTACACAATTTTAAATAAAATAAATGAAGAATGCAATTCTTATTTATTTGTCGCTCGAAGATTAAATACAGAAGTCGATTTTTAATTGGAGAAAAAGCCAACTCCCCTCAAAATTAGGCCCTCTCGGATATATATATATTTTTTTCAGTGTCTGAATCTAGAAGAATCTCTCCTCTTCTGACAGGACAGATACTACACTTCGAAATATTTGCACAATTTTTAACATTTAAACTAAGGTCAAACATATACTATATTTTGATCCTAGTCAGAAGGCTGGTTATAGTTTTCTCTCTCTCTCTCACATATATGATAAATTTACATAATTTTAAAATTCATATTTTAGAAATACGAATAAGACAAAAGTCGGAGGATGTGTGAACAACACAATAGGTGTGAAAGAAATTGATCAAGTTTAGAACAAAAAATTGTTACTTAGTAAAAATTTTTAAAAAGCATAAAAATCAAATAATTTCGAAAAGACAAAAGTGTCAGCGTATTTATTTATTTATTTATTTATTTATTATTATTAAGTAGACTTTTGGGTTCCTTACAATCAAATCTTGTGAAGTATTTTTCTTGACCCCCCCCACCCCCACCTCCAATTGTTAACAGAATACCAGGAGTAGAAGAAAAGTAGGTCAATTTTAATTTAGTTTTGCAGCTAAATTTGAGAATGACCTTGAAGGAACAATGGGAAGCAGGCAAATGGGGAGGGATAGGATTTTTTGGTCATTTTTACCTTTGAATGTGATTAAAAAAAGAAAATACTATATTTAAAACAACAACAAAAAAAGCTGACTAAAAAAAAAATCTGAATTGACATATATACGACCGTTAATATATTAAAAAATATTGTTTTAATATAAAATTTAGATTACGAATTTTTACGTTCTCTCTCTTTATGCTTCCGTTCAGTTTCTTGAGACAATGGATACCCCTGTAAGGTTAGCTGCACGTGTAATTGTGAGGCAAGGGTTGCACAATTCCAACCACACCTCTCCTGAATTGGCACTGATTGGGTCCAGTGGTAAGGAGAGACCTAAGACTGATTGGAAACAATGCTGAGATAAGCAGAGAGCACATCAACACCTGGAATTCCCAAATGGTCACCCATTTTAGTATTGGTCAGGCGATGAACCGGTGTGTCAACATGATATATATATATAAAAAACAAAAAACTTAGCTACATGGATTAAAATCAAAAGAAATAGTTTTAAAATTATGTACCCCCCTCAAAACAAAAAAACAACAACTGTTTTTCTTGTGATAAGTGCACATAGCAATAATATATTCCAAACCTTTAAGATTTGTTGTTACCTTTAATTCAAACCTTAAACATACTAAGAGATAAACTATACTGTTAAATTTCACCCATTCTGCCCTATTTATTTTTAGACAATAACTACCTGAATCTGTCCATTAAAAGATTGACAGCAAAATTGTTCAGGAAAGTTGCAAGATTATTAGAATTCCCATTTCCTGCTTGCAAATTGAAGTATTTCATTTCCAGAGCAAAACTAGAAAAAAAGGATGATTAACCAATATGAAGAATTTCAATTTTATTTCTTTATGCAGGGTGGAACGATAAATTGTCACCCTAGAAAGGACGACAGGATTCTAGTTTCGTTTGATGAAAACCAGTTTTTGTTTTTTTTTTTTTTTTTTGCAGACCATCTACTAGTTGGCCAGTTGTGTACAAATCCCAAGAGTGATAGGAGCCTTCTATCATGTCTGAAAGTTACACAATGTTCAACGAGCGAGATCGGAGATGTGCTGCTGTACAACTCATACTCTCTATTGATCCAAGTTATGACCACAGGACCATTGCCAGCACCCTCAAAATGCATCCCTGGATTGCCACGAATAACAGGGACATGTCCAGAGTGATAAAAACAAAGTTTCTGGCCACAGTTATAGTCTTTGGTGTGGTTTCAAGTGAGAGCCACATCATGCCACCTCACATCTTCGAAATCGGCTTGAAAGTCAACACCAAAGTGTACTTGGATGTGCTGAAGAATGTGGTGATTCTCTGGTGCAATCAGGTGGCTGCTGGCAGATCCTGGGTGTGGCAGCAGGATTCAGCGCCAGCCCACAAGTTCAAACAGGCCCAAGTTTGGCTTCAGAATGAGTGCTACGACTTTGTACCCTTCTCTCATTGCCAACTCCCTCCTCCCTCAACCTGAACCAACTGGACTACTTTGTTTGATTATATGTCGAGAACATCACCATCATGACTTCCCACAACACCAAAGCCAGCCTGATCGCCTCCATCCGCTGTATATTCGCCGAGCTCCCGCCAGCGCTTGTGGAAAAGGCATGCTCCCAGTTCCAGATCTGTATCGAGGCGGTGATTGAGGCTGAATGCAGCTACATTGAATGGATGTCAACTCTACTACATAATCAAGCTACCTGAATTGATTTTTTTCAATAAAAGTTTTAAATTTTAAAATAAAGCTGTAGTGTTGTTTTTTTTTGGGGGGGGGGGTAACAAATTGATTGTTCCACCCTAGGAGTTCTGACATACACCATCATCAGCGATCACTCACTGGTAATAACCTGTAGTGTTCCCTGAAGTCTGAGTGACAACAAGTCTCCTTAGATTTCCAGTGCTTTCCACCATTCTCAATAACCAGTGCAAATGACATCACGTTATTGCAACAGCAGCTTACCACTAATTTCCCTCTGGCAACGGCTATTGGTATTCCCTAAGATTTGGGTGACAAAAAGCCTCACTAATACCCCGGTAGTCTCTCCGTACTTTTCAAGTAGAGATTATTATTATCATTATTTCATTCACGTTATCATCAGAAATGGCTTACTGATGGCGTTCACTAGGGTCTGAGTGACAACAAATGTTGCTAGATTTCTAAAAACCCTCCTTTTTCATAACTGTTGCTAATCATTTCGCATTATCGCAACAACCGTTTACTATTGATTTCTCACTAGTAACAATTGCTGGATCCTTATAGAATTTACATTTCAATAACCCTCCTCAACGTTCTAGTATTCTCTGTACTCTTCAAGTAGAGATCTCGTTGGTGGCCTCCCTCCTCAGTCTTTTCATTCGCCTTGACCCTTCACGGTAATTTTGTATGGTACTTATTAGTGAAGACTGATACCACACATGCATATTATTATTATTATTATTATTATTATTATTACTAGTAGTAGTAGTAGCAGTAGTAGTAGTAGTAGTAGTAGTAGTAGTAGTAGTAGGGGTGCCCGACCATGCCTGGTTATAAAATACGTTTAAATATATTTTAATTCATGCATATTTCGTATCTATAACTGATTTTAAAAGTTAAAAAAAAAAAAAAGACTTTGGTGTTGTTAAAATCAAAACCAAAATATTTATCGCTCCAGCGTTTGAGTTATCAATAAATAAGATTTAAAATTAAACCACTTCAAGTTATGAATAAACTTGCACATGCGCAAAAATAAAAGAAATATCGGTAAGTTGAAATTTGCATTTCAACTTGCCGACATATTTCTGTACGCATTATTTATCCATCCAAACAAAGATTTTACTTGTTATAAGTAATCCTTGGTGTATGATTATTATTTCCTGCTAATTTCAGTATTATGCGAGTGTGATTTATGAGTTTATCGGTTAAATATTTTCACACAAACACACATACATACATCTGTTTTATTTATATAGAAAATTTAGGTGATAAAATAATATTGGTTTCTAGATATTTATCGAATTTACAAATGCATAAGAAAATAAAACGATTGACTGACTATATTTACTTACGTCTGCCTGGATATATTGTTAAGTGAAGAATTTAGGAAAAATCATTCAAAATATAATCATGTTTACATTAAAACACACACACACACACACACACACACACACACACACACACACACAAAAGGATTAAAAATAATTCGTTTTAGTTTTTCCTTATTTTCTTTTTTATTTCAATAAATAAAAATAATTCAATGTACATTTATGTAAATTACGTATGGCCGAGGAACAAGCATGCGGCATATTGTCAGATAGACACGCCACAAATTTCAAACATAACAGTCAAACCACTGCAACAGATTTCACCTTGGAAATCGTCTATATATAAATATGCTCGTACTTTGTCCATTTTACACGTTACGTTTTAGTTTCCATAGAAACAACTGTCACTATGGCATTCAATAGTAGCTATCAGCAGGATGGTTGAAACAAACTGGGTAACAGAGAGACGTGTTGATAAGTGTTATTATCTTTTTCTTTTTCCACAACGTTTTGGTTAATGTAACCTCCGACCTTTCTCATGTGTATTTTGTTGAACTCGGGAATCTGTACAGAATTTTGAACGAAACCCTTTATGTAATCCACAGGGGTGCATGCATGCAGCGACCCTGCTGTTTTAACAGCGTCGGCGACCATGGTTCTCCAAATAGTAGAGCCGGGAGAATCAGTAAAGACGTTACTTTCCCGTTGCTTTCCGTCTTGATTCGTGGATGTATCCCCCCCCTCCTTTAATTAAATGCGCCCCAGATACCAACATGAAAATTTCTACGACTCGGCACGATACATACACCGCCTAGCCTTCTCAAATGGTCATCCGTCTAGTATTGGCCAGACTCATCATTACTTAACTTCGGTGATCTGGTGAGAACCGGTGTGTCAACGTGATTATGCTGTAGCATGAGTACTGCAGGGGTGGCATACTCTTATTCTGTCAGCTATTACCGAGTAGAAGTCCTAAGTAATTCGCAATTGTATTTTAAGGATCACCCGCACTGAGGGTTGAGCCTTCAACCTCCAGAAGAGTGTATTCCCCAGAGTTCGACAAGGTACATCTGAAGAAAGTCGGAGGTTAAATCGATCGAAACGGTGTGAAAATAACACTCCACAGGAGAACAGTAGTTCAAAAGAATCCAAAGAATGTGAATAATCAATCCTCATCTCAAAAACTTAGAAAACTACATGGTATATATTCGTAAGTAGGCCGTTGTAGACTGTGTGTGTGTCTGTGTGTATATATATATATATATATATATATATATATATATATATATATATATATATATATACTAAGTTATAAAATATATATGGTAATTAAGCTTAGCTACAATTAAAAAAAAAAAAAAATTCTTCGTTTCTTTTTCTCTCTTAGTTTCCCCTCTCTGTCCTGCTCTAAGTAAATCTGATGACCTAGTCCACAAATTCCAAAATTTCATCATGACAAGTTTCAAGAAAAAATACACGATTAAACCCAGTTCTCCAACTTCCAACGTAGACCCCTACTACCATGTCTCCTTCTCCAACATCAGGGGTCTACGTTCTAACCTTCCAGAGGTTGAAACCCAATTACAGGAGACTAAACCAGACCTTTTATTTTTAAGTGAAACTAGCATTGGACAGGCTATTTCCCTAGAAGAGTTCGCAATTAAAGGATACTCTAACTTAACTTCTAAATCTGACCCCCAAGATCGCCATGGGCATGGAATATGTGCCTATATTAAAGATAGCTTTCCATGTGGTAGGGACATCTCCAGGGAAGATCCTAACTTACCCTATATGTGCTTCCGGGTTGCATTAGCTCACACTACTGCATTTATATTTACTCTCTATCGCCCCCACAACAGCAGAGTTACTATCTTTCAAAGCATATCTGAGAAAATTGACCAAGTCCTATCTGCTTATCCTTCAGCTAACATTCACGTATGTGGAGACTTCAATGTTCACAACGTCGAATGGTTGACCCACTCAAACAAGACCGATGATGAGGGGAGGTTCTGTCATGATTTCTCCATTGCCTATGACCTCACTCAGATTGTTCAGGAACCCACCCGTGTGCCCGACAATGACGGCCAGTATGCGAGCCTACTAGACCTTTTTCTCACAACTTGCCCTGAACTATGTTTAGTTTCTGTTCTGTCTCCTCTTGGATCTTCCGACCACTCTGTTGTATCAATTAAGATAAAAATGAAATGTAATATGTCCCCAGACGTACCTCTCCATCGTACAGTCTATCGATACACTAAGGCTGACTGGGATAGCTTCCATACATTTATATCTGATCTACCTCTGCATTCCATGTTTAAAAAGGATGTGTCCTCTATAGTATTAGACCTGACGGAATGGTTAATTGTAGGTATTGACCGTTTCATACCCTCGAAAAAGTTTCAGCAAAAACCTAACAGCCAGCCATGGTTCTCTCCAGAATGTGCTGCTGCCATTGCGCACAGAAATCACTTTTTCCACTGCTTCAAACGTAATAGATGTATGGAAACTAAAGCCGCTTTCAGGACTGCCAGCAACCATTGTAAGAAAGTAATAAAGAACGCAAGAGAGTTGTATGCTCAATCTGTTAAGTCCAAAGTAGCTGAGCAGCGGCTTGGTTCCCACCAGTTTTGGCAAATAGCAAACAGAATCCTGAACAGAAGCGTGTGCTCCATCCCAACTATTATCAATGGACCTGAGGTAATCTCGTCAGCATCAGACAAAGCCAAACTCTTTGTCAAAAACTTTGCAGCTAATTCTACCCTTTGCGACCAAGGCCGCCAACCCCCAATATTTCCTCCTGTATCAGAAAACACGCTATGTGATATACGTATATCTGTACGTGATGTTGCCAAGCTAATCAAAAACCTTGATTCCAGTAAAGCAACTGGCCCTGACGGTATTCCAATTATAGTACTCAAAAAACTTCAACCTGAACTAGCGCCCATACTTACAAAACTGTTTAAACGTTGTCTTAAGGAGAATAGTTTCCCATCTCCCTGGAAAATTTCATCAGTATGCCCTGTATTTAAGAATTCAGGTGATCGCTCATCCCCCTCTCAGTACAGGCCAATAAGTCTCCTGTGCGTCATGAGTAAGTTGTTGGAATCTGTGTTAAATTCAGAAGTAATCAACCATCTCAACAAAAATAACCTTCTTAGTGACACTCAATATGGTTTCCGTTCTGCTAGATCTACAGCAGATGTGCTTACAGTTATATCTCATAGGATTAGCAAATCTCTCGACGGAGGCCACATTTCTAGGGCAATTGCTCTTGACATATCTAAGGCCTTTGATAGGGTATGGCATAAAGGTTTACTTCATAAGATCTCTAGCTATGGTATAGCTGGAAATGTCTTCTCAATTATTAAATCATTTCTTTCTGATAGGTTCATAAGAGTAGTAGTTGAGGGGGCAAAAATCAGAAGCTCACAGTATTAATGCCGGTGTCCCTCAGGGGTCCATCCTGGGCCCAACTCTTTTCCTGATCTACATTAATGATCTTCCAAATCACATCCTTACATCATTTGTAGACATTTATGCTGACGACACTACCATTTATGGTAGCACATCTAAGACAGTAAACGACCAAGTTCTCTCCAATTCTCTCTCCTCTGATCTTGAGCACGTAGTACAATGGGGAAAGGAGTGGCTGGTTACTTTTAATGCATCTAAGACCGAGCTTCTCTCTTTACATCATCAACATTCTGATCCACATCTGACATCAATTGAAATGAATGGCTCTCGTCTTCAGGAGGCCTCAAGTTTTGACAAGCTTCTGGGCTTGACCTTTACTCCTGATCTTAAATGGAACACATACATCAAATCTGTTGCCAAGGCCGCTGGAAAAATGGTGGGATCTTTCTATCGATCTGGTAAATATCTCACTGCTGATGCTATTCTCTATCTATATAAGAGCCAGGTACGTCCAAGGATGGAATATTGTTGCCACATCTGGGCAGGAGCTGCTAGAAAGGACTTGTCCTGCCTTGATAGGGTTCAAAATAGACTTCGTAGCCTCGTAGGAGATGTCCTTTTCTCTTCCTTGCAACCTCTATCTCACAGAAGAGATGTTGCGAGTTTGTCTCTGATGTATCGTTATTTTCATGGAAGTTGTTCAACTGAGCTTTAATCTATGGTCCCCCTTCGCCAAACTTTCACAAGAAACACTCGTCTAGCTGTACACACTATCAATAATTCCCCCCACTCTCTATCTGTGCCTAAACCTAAACGTAGATTCCATGAACAAAGCTTCTTTCTTAGAACTGCACGCCTGTGGAATTGTCTTCCATTTTCCTGCTTTTCGGCTGACTACAATATGGTTGTGTTCAAGTTTAACGTAAATAAGTTCTTGATGAGCCGTTCTATATAAGTTATCAAATTTACCAAATTTTCATTACTAATGATTACTATATTGTCCAATGTCTACTGTACACTCTTTAACCCTTATCCTTGAGTGGCCTCTTGGCCTTAATAAGTGGTGATGCCTATGTAAAAAAAAAAAAAAAGAAAAAAGCTACACAGAATATTTTGCATTTCATCTACACTAGGATTCATCAGGCTTATGCGAGGATAAGCCTGATGAATCCTAGCGTGGATGAAACGCGGAATATTCTGTGTAGCTTAATTGCCATATATATTTTATAACTTACTACCTACGTATTGAGCACTTTCGTATATTAATTTATGTGATTAAATGAAGTAGTCATATATATGTGATTAAATGAAGTAGTCATATATATGTGATTAAATGAAGTAGTCATATATATATATATATATATATATATATATATATATATATAATAGAATATATATAAGTTATATGAATCACTAATTTCTTTTCTCAGATTCAACTATCAAACAAGTCAATTGAACATGTGGATCGTATATGAAGAAAGAGATAGCATGATACAAAAACAAACAAAAGAAAATATTGTAAAACCAACAAAGGAAACAATAAGACTAAGATCAATAGTTCTAACATTAATAACAATGATTCAACTTAAAATGAGATCTCTTTACAATGGGAACTAATTTTTCTTCATGCTCAAACCTACATTTATAGCTAACAAGATTATTATTAAGGGGACCGACATTTGCTCAATTTTAAATTAAATCTGTTTTTATTTTTGGTAAATTTCAAGTTTTTTTGTTTTTTGCAAATTTCCAAAAAGACGCAAGATTCTAAACATTTTGTTTAAAAATTTCTTAGACATAAAAAATACAAAATTCTTAGAAAAATCAACGCTTATCTTTATTAAATAAGGAAAATATATTAAAAAAAAAAAAACGTTTCATAAATGTATTCACATCTTATAAGGAAGCATACGGACAGATATTTGAAAAAAAATTTGAAGAAAATAACTACATAATGATGTTCAAGTTTTGTAAAATAAAAAATGTTAAACTTATAACAAAACACATTAAAGGCGAGGTAATTCCATTTCAAATTTAAAATTCCAGGATTTTATCCATAGATTCAATCTTGAAATTTTTCACAATTATGACACATATTAGTCAGTGTTCTTAAAAAAAAATTATATTTCCAATCGATTTTAATATTCATATATTTAATCCTAATCGATATTTTATTTTTGCTAGTCAAGGGGGGGGGTATTCTCACACTTCGATCTTATAAAACTGTCACTCATGGGCATCAGGATCATGTTTAATAAGATAAAATTTTTAACAGTAATCATATTTCAAGCATTTTCATTGACTAATACATCTGTTTTCCCTTTTTTGAGAAGAGATTTACCAACAGAATGGAAGAGAATCTGCACCTTGTATTATAATAAAACAAGCGCAGACTAGGAAGTAAAGGTCATTGGCATATGTAAAAGACATGTAAAGAAACTGGTTTCGGTTTCAATATTTGTAAATGAGGAAAAATATAGCTTCAAATACAGATGACAAAATCAAAATCTTTAAGTGGTCAAATTTTCATCTATTAAATTTCATATACAGTGTAACCCGGATATAAGAGACCCGGATATAGGAGAGGACTTTTCTTGTCCCTGTATTAATGTATATAAATTAGACCCGGATATAAAAGAAATCACTAGATATAAAGAGATTTTCTCTGGTCCCGTCCTCCCTATAAGAGAGTTGTTTTGAGTGACAGTGCGATGTCGTAAATCAGTCAAACAGAGGTGAGTTAGAGAGAGAGTGAAGTTCAATGACTTAATCTTGACAAGGTATGTCCAGTCTGTGACTGTAGGAGACATCCTCTGCCTTATGATTTTGCTTTGTGTGTCTAAGGGTAGCAGCGGTCGCTTTTTTGCCGACTTAGCTTGTTGTTGCACTTATCTGCACAGCACTTTCACTTTATCCAATGTTTTGTTGAGTCAAAAGTTTAATTTTGCCAATGAAAACCGTTTGCTTGCGACCATTGCAATTAGTGATGTCGGCATCTCAACGAAAAATGGAGCATTTCTGTATAGTTGGAGCTCATCGACAATGTCAAAATTAAGAAACTCAAACTGGCCGTTGTGTCCAAAAAAATACGGAATCGGTTATTCAACAGCAGCAAAAATTCTTAAGGAAGACAATTTCAGATCTTGCATGCAAATAAACAAAAAAAAACTAACCGCAAACGAAAGTGTCGATTCATGCACAAGGACGTTAACGAAGCGCTTACACAATGGGTCACGCAAGCATGTGCTCATGGTGCTACCGTCACCGATCACATCATTAAGCAGAAAACATCACAACTGGCTGTAAATCTTGAAGTTGATTTTGAACAGAGCAATAGCTGGCTCATGCACTGGAAGCAGGCCAATAACTTTTCGCCCAAAAAAATTTCATGGTGAATCAACATCAGCAGATCACAGTTCTGCTAACAAATGAGTGACAAATATTTTGTCGCAACTTTTTTGTGGATATGATCCAAAAGATATTTGGAACTATGATGAAACGGGACTTTTCTACAAAGCCATGCTATCTGAATCTTTGCAACTTGCAGGTGACGAACAGTCAAATGAGACAAAAGTTCTAAAGACAGACTCATGATGCTTCAGTTCACAAACATGGATGGCAGTGAAAAGCAAGCTGTAATTGTTGGTTAGCTGGCAAAACCATGCTGTTTTAAAAGTGTCAAAACTCGGCCGTTTTCTTACTTTGCTAATCGTAAAGCCTGGATGACTAGTCAGCTGTTTACTGACGTTATGAAAACGCTTGATCGAAAATGATTGCTCAAAATCGAAAGATTATTCTGTTTATGGACAATGCAACTTGTCATAAATTACTGCCGGATACAAATCTGTCAAACATCAAATTGTCGCTCATGCCACCAAACACCAGTCTCTTTCAACCTTTGGATCAAGGCATCATTTATTCATTCAAAGCATATTATCGTTGGGAAGTTGTTCAAATGCAAATTGCAGTGATCCTGTCAGTGCCGTTGTCCGAAGTGATCAAGCAGACCACCGTTTTGAAGGCCCATGATGAAACGAGCACTTTTCATGGTCAAACCGTCAATAATTTAAAATGATTTTAGTAAGCCGGCTTTGTCATTGGATCACAGATTGAAGTGGAAGAAATACTCGACGAAAATGATCAAATTTCTCCACCATCGGGCATGGAGCAAACAGATTTTGATGAATTTATCAGCTTCGACGACAGTACACAATGTTATGGAGAACTGAGTGACACGAACATCACACATGCTATAAAATCAGATTATCAAGATTTTGACGAAGATGATGATGCTGAAAGCGTATGTTTTGAAGTTTCTAAAAATGACAAACCAGTGCCAAATTCTCTGGCTGCATTGAATGCGCTTGAAACTGACAGCTTACTTTAAAACAAAAAGCAGTAATCCTGATGGCGCATTGAAAATGATTTACAGACTGTATGAAAGTTTTCATGATGTTAACAAAAAGATTTCTGTACAATCAAAAATGACTGACGTTTTTAAGAAAAAGCAATTTTTAACCGAATTATTTGTAAAAACTGATTGAAACTGTATTTTTGTCTGTTTTCTTTTTAATGTCTATAACTGTTAAATAAACTAGTGTTCTGTATGTAGAATGAAGTGTTATATGAAGTGTTCCCATACTTACCTAAACAAAATCGATTGAACCCAGATATAAAACCCAGATATAAGAGAAGCCGAGAATAGATACCTATATCCGGTTTACAAGGTATTATATTTTGTTAACCCTGAGCAAAAGCTACACAGAGAAGAGTAATAACACAGAATGGTGGTGTGATTTCTTAATGTATATCTTTCAGGATCGGCTGAGATCTTTAGTGAAGCTCATAGGTATTTCCAAACAACTAGTATATACATATAAAATACTTTATTCCTTGATTTTTAGAAATGCAATATCTGCTTAAGCAGCATAATTATATATGAAATTAACTAATCTTTAACATCTGGTTATCTATATACGCTCATTAATTCTTTTAATCCATTCTTTTGAAATTAAATACATACACGAACTTATAAGAAATAGGAGTTACAAATATATTTGAGATATTATCTGGTAAGATCTTTCATATCTTTATAGACATCTGTGTTCCTGGCATGTAAGTATTTTACAATACAATCATTTCCAGGAAAAGAAACGTAATAAGTTGAACATTTTCCAACTACTGTAAGAAAATATATCTATTGTATACTAATATATAAAAGGCATTTCGTGTGTGTGTGTGTTTGAATTCATTCCCTGTGGACTCCGAAATGGCTGGGCAGATTTCTTTTACAATTTCACACAAATGTACTTTATGTGTCTGGGGGTGTTCTTAGATAAGTTTTGTATTAGAATGCATCCAATGAGTATCAATAATGGAAAAAAATCCGATTAAAGAAGGAACAGTCTGATTTTGACCAAAGTTAACACCGTTACACAACCTAAAATCACAAGTGCATTTGAAAAGTTTTATCACTATACAAGCAGAAAGGCCTGGCATTAAAAATCAACAAAAGATTCTTTGATAAGATAGGGGTGCGTTTGAAATGAATGCTTCTATTTAGAACACAACTGAACCATGATAGTTGACTTTTGCATTTAAAAGTTGAATTCAAACCATTAGATAAAATAATTTTATAAGAGTCTCTACAGTGCAATGTGGACTACAAGGTATTATGGATTAAGTTACTGCGGGGAGACATATGAAACGTCCTCTCAATCACTGGTTGAATCCTCGATTACAGCAGGCGATCAATCGATTTTATTGAGAAATGAGTGATTTCACTAATTTTGATGACAATAAAAGTATTGAAAGTGTGGAACATTCGTTCATCCTCATTCAATACCGAAAAATGTCGGGTTTCCCTACTAGTATATGTATATATATATATATATATATATATATATATGTCTTTTTATAATTTATCATAACATATTTTGCCTTCTAATATAAACATTCAAACTTATATGCTTGTAAAAATGTTTGTTCTGTGACATTCAACATTATATATATATATATTGTTCTGTGACATTCAACATTTTATATATATATATATATATATATATATAGTTCTGTGACATTCAACATTTTATATATATATATATATAGTTCTGTGACATTCAACATTTTATATATATATATATATATATAGTTCTGTGACATTCAACATTTTATATATATATATATAGTTCTGTGACATTCAACATTTTATATATATATATATATATATATATATATATATATTGTTCTGTGACATTCAACATTTTATATATATATATATATATATATATATTGTTCTGTGACATTCAACATTTTATATATATATATATATATATATATTGTTCTGTGACATTCAACATTTTATATATATATATATATATATATATATATATATATATATTGTTGTGACATTCAACATTTTATATATATATATATTGTTGTGACATTCAACATTATATATATATATATATATATATATATATATATATATATATATATATATTATTCTGTGACAATGTTTTTTGAATTTCACAGAACAAACACTTTTACATGTATATAAGAATGAATGTATATATCAGAAGGCAAAATATATAAGTTATCATAAATTATAAAAAGATTACTTTGTTGTTTTTACTTAGATGATTTATATTTGGGAAATATACACCTGGAATTGCTATCATTTGAATGTTATTCAAGTCCCACAAATACAACCCTGGAGAGATAACTGTTAGATATTAGAAGATTTAATAAAATAATAAAAACAATTTGATACACATTTTTTGTTCACAATGTCAATAAATCAAGAACTTGTTCAACTATTATCAGTTAACTTGAAGAAAAGTTAACTTAATATCTCCTGCCAATTATTACTTGGCAGTAATAAATTTTTGTTTAGTTAAGTGCAGATATGAATTGTCAAGAAAGCAGTTTACAGCTATTCCTTTATTAGAAGTAAGTAACTGATCGATCAGTTTAATCATGTGAGAAATGGGAGATAAAGGGGAAATAAAGGTAGTCACTGAGAGATTTGTTACACCATGGGAAAGTTTTGAAAAATAGGAACGCTTAAATAATTTGTGCTTCCTCTGAGGATAATCATAGAAAGAAGTTGCAGTTAAGGAATAAATCAACCACCCCTAACAAATACCAATGTGCATAAACCGTGTGTTGCAGGTCAATATATATATATTTTTTTTTTTATAATTTCATAGCAATTACAAAATTTTTAAAATATTGACCTGCAATAAAGTGATACACACGGTTTATTTTTCCGTCTTCGTACACGAAAACCAAACAATATTTATAACTAGCAGGCCACCCGGCCTTACCCGGTTATAAAATATACTTAAATACAATATATTTTACTTCATGCAGATGCAATATTTGTTATAAAATCGTATTCCTGTCAGTTTGTTTAAAGTCTTATTAATATATGCAAAAAGGTAGAATTTTTCACATATAGATTCCATTCTGAAAACGGATTTTTTCCAATTTTATTTCTGTATAATGTGTATATCTATTCTATTTATTCAAAGAAAATCTACATTAAAGTAGTAATTTATTTTCATAATTAGCTCGACGTTATTAACCGATATTAGTAATAGAATTGTTTTAATTATTGCGTTTAGGAACATTATTTAAAATTGATTCATTTAATTTATTTTTTGATTATTTGCTAAAGTCGATATAAATAAAGTTTACTTCTGTTTGAAAACGAAAGTAACACTTAGTTATTTAAAAGATAAACAAGATATTTATGAATGCATTTCAAACTTTACTTGGCAGAACGTTGCTCACAGTTGGTCAGAGGGGCGCCTTTAAAGAGGAACATGTGTGTGTATATATTTGTGTGTTATATGATATAATAAAAAAATAACAACAAACAAAAAAAACAATCCGGTTTTTATTCGAAAACGTAGTCAGTCAACATACCAATGGTCAATCGTTGAATGTTGTTAAACAAGATTTTGACTAAAGTAAATATCAACAATTGATATTTGAATGGTTAAATACCATTTCATTCATGTATGGAATAAGTCACACAGAGAGTGGCAATCTTGGTTGAAGTGAGTGTCCCTAATGATGGAGATCTGAACAAGAGCTGAAAGAGAGAAACAGACCAAATATCAAGATCTCGTGTATGATACGAAAAGAAACTGGAATCTAAGGGAGATATCAATCATACCAGTTATTTATGCCACAGGGCTATGGAGAAGAACCTGAAGTCCTACCTAACTAATATTCCTGGAGAACGAAGTCCAAGAAAAATCCAGACAATTGCACTTAAGGGAACAGTGAGAATACTAAAAAGAGTTTTCGGTTGGTTTCAATAAAAAGCATGAGAATGTTGGCAGCTGGTTTGGCTTCCCCATACCCAGCATAACAACCTTCAAAGAAAGAAAATGAAAAAAATAAAAAAAGAGTGACAAATTTTTTTTAGAGCTAAATGAATTCGGCTATCATCTTCAAATAAGTTATTTTTTTACTTTAAAAAATTTTTACTTTAAAAAGTATTGACGCACTAAGTTTAGAAAGTCACATGGTAAATATTTTATAATACATTTGCTATGAAAATTCAATTCCCTACATTATAAAAAAAAAGAAAATCTCTTCGTTATTTGAGAGGTACGTATTTTATTTACTTTTGCTACAAAACTGTACTGGTACCAAAATATTAATTTTAATAGATTCCCACACCACAGGATATAATATCAAAAATTCAAAATATAATGTTTGCAGATTATAGTTTTACGTACTTTAAAAAGGTTGTATCGCTAAGTAGTTAAAAACCTATTTTTCGTTTTGTTGAAAACTCAACTCATTTCGAGTTTGTACACAACTTCGATATTACATTTAAGAGCATGTATTCTTAAAGCTTATCAATAAACTTTAAAAAGAATTATATTGGCAAAAAAAAAAAAGTTGCGTAGTTTAAAAAGGAGGGGGGGGGGCAAAAATGAAAGTAAAAATTTCAGGCAACACCGGCTCAATATCCTAGGTATATCAGGTGGGTTTAAATGCAACCCGAGCAATGTTGTGCAGTATAGCAATGATTTTAAAAGTTTTTTAAAAAATGACATGGGTGCCATCAGCTAGAATTGAAACCAAAACATTTAGCACTCCAACCTTAGCCAGTATCGTTTGATGGATAAGAAAGTTTAAAAATAAAGCAACTTCAAACTATGAATGTATATTTGTGCATGTGCAGAACTAACAGATTTAATCGATTTACTCCTGCCATGGTCAACTGTTTTCTTTTTTTCAATTTGAACCCATTAGCAGCTATTTTTACCGACTAAAAAACAAATTGAAAGTGTTTCACAGGTCTGAACAGCTTATATATCATTTTAAGTCTGTAGACCAAAAAATCAGAGGAATTTGGTATAGACTTTTTGCACACACACAGACAAGGGCACTTATGGGCATATGCTAGAACGTTTTCGTCCTAAACGTTACACAATTACACACAATATAGAAATATGCATAGATAGAATGGAGCATAATAGTTAAATGAACCCAATTTATATATATATATATATATATATATATATATATATATATATATATATATATATATATATAAGTTCGTTTTAATAATTATTAAATAGAAAATGTAGGCTTTTAATAGCAATGTCAAGGCAAGGAAAAAACTCAACTTTATAGATGCATAGATAACCATTAGATATATACTGTGGGAGGCGGTATTCATAATTTTACCTTCAATACTAAAAAAAAAAAGAAAAAAAAGAATCTTTTATACACACTAGTAATAAATGGTTCCATATGTTTCAAGTGAGAAACTTTAGAACTGAACAGAAAGCAAAGGAGAGATGGAGAACAGAAAGTGAAATTAACGTAATGCAATAGCTACATCAAAATCTAAGAGGGAGGAAGGCAAAAACACAAATACAAAATACATAAAAATAAAGATAATACACATTTATTTAGTAAAATAGGCATGATAAGTCAATGTTATATTTGTTTTTAATTTCATAGTATCATATTTATTTACGACTTCGGCATCGACCATATACCGAGCTGTTTTAAAAGACGTTGTCAAAACAATACAGTTAAAAACAAATACTTTTGACAACGCTACGTACCATTGCTTTGCGGTTCATAAAAATTACTTATTTCAGCTTAAGCTAGAATTTAATGAATAAGATGATTGAATACAGCTACGCTTACTACAAAAGTTTACTAAGAATGTTGGATTCAAATGAGAAAATATGTAAAAAAAAAAAAATGGTACGGACTGTCCCTTTTTCAGGACAACAATTAAGCATACACACATTAAGTGTAATCAACCGTAAAATAATAGATACCAATAAATATTGATTAAAGCTTCTTTCTTAGAACTGCACGACTGTGGAAATCTGTTCCGTTTTCCTGCTTTCCAACTGACTACAATATGGTTGTAAACAAGTTCTTAATGAGCCATTCCCCTTAAGTAATCCAATCTACCAAATTTCCACTATCAACGATTACTACGATATTTTCACACTGATTTCCGTACACTCATTAACCCTTATCCTCGAGTGGCCTCTGGACCTTGATAAGTGGTGACTGCTTTGTAAAAAAAAAAAAAAAACATTATCTTAACAAAATTAGTTCTGGTTTCATAACAATTTTGTTCACTTAATAATTTAATGACCAAACAATACGGTAATAATTAGGTTATATTGTATTAACTAATTTGGTTAGGATAATGAGTTTTCAATGGCTGAAATCTTCAATATTATAACTTAAATATTGCTATAGGTCAATGGTCGGAACATTTTTAGCACGTGACCCACTTATGGATCCTTTTCTGTGATCTTGCCTCCCTCCCCCACTCACACCATTATTAGTGTAAAAAGGTTCATCAATTAAGTATTTCTTGTGGTTGATGCAGTATTGAATGTTTTCTAATGTCAGGGTTCATGGTTGGCAGAGATAGCAATTTTAAATAGGTAATATCCATATAATCATTTGCAAACTTTTGATAGTGAAAATAGTGAAATAGTGAAAATAACCAATTAAAATTTAACTCTTCTGAGTAAAACATGGAAAAAATGAGGTGATAGCACTGTGGCTCATTAAATTCTAAATTTTTCTGTGAACCATCTGAAATGAAACCAAGTTAAGAATCTCTGCCACAGATAATGTATGGCTGTTTTTACTAAAATCAAGGGAAAAAATTAAGGATAGCATTTTTATTTTATTTATTCATTTTATTTTCAAAAGAGAGTAGAAACTGACCATTCAGTTTAATTTCGATATTCTCGTGACTCTCACTTCTCGTATTTTGTCCTTTAGGGGAAGTACTACTGTTTTCTGAATTGAATCTATCAATCCAACACTTATTGTTAGCTAGTTTTCGACCTTGATGTGGTATATTTTCAGTTCCTTAAATCAAGTGACTTCATGTCTTGTCTGGGTCGATTTCCATAAAAAAAAAAGAAAAAAACTTGATACGTTTTTAAGATCAAGCTATTACTTGCTTAGACACAATAGACACAAGATGTCACTTAGAACAGATTGTTGCTCAACGCCTTTATCTGTTGTGCCATAAAGAGTTCGACAATCATTGTTGAATTTTAAAACGGGGTTCCTATTTACAATGCCTCCCCACGGGACAGAGTTAGACACCAGGGTCGTTTTTTAACGTGGAGAAAAGGAACAAAAATAAAAATTGTCTCAGTCGTGAAGGATTTCTCCTCCACTGACATAGAACAAGAACTTGAAGTGCAGCATCTGAAGAACAGATACTACACTTTGATCTTGTCCCGAAGGCCAAGTCAATCGGGGTTACACCATGAGAAACGTAAAAATAACCAAGATAAAAATAGTAGTCAAAATGATCCAAACTATTTTATGCAATGTTTCTTATTTTGTTTTAGAACCTTAAACGACTGCCAACTTTTGGTAAACAGTTTACCAAAATATTGCCAAAAGCAATCTCAAATGTTTAGCACTTTTTTATTCAGTCTATTCTAATATGTAAGAGGCTGATGTCTTAGTGCTCATTCATTGCGTCAAGCCACGCCACATTTCCGGATGGCTTCAGGCATGTGCAACATTCCACACAGCTCTCCTTTTGGACAAAGGACCTCGCAAAAAACGTTTCAGACAACTAACAATTGTAGGGAGATTTTCTTTTACCATGCTCTTCCGGTTTTCCGAAATAGCTGCAGGTTCAGCTCTTAGCCCTTAAGGCCAAAGTAGAAAACTCTTAAAACTCAAAAATGTAGACAAGGTGAAAAAAAGGTTATTTCAGGATAGTTAAAAAGAAGGAGAGAAAGATATTTTATTGGGAAAATTTGTGAAGAATCCAATTAAAAATCGGCAAATCAGTTGTAGCAGATTGAACTTTCGACTTTTAAGAATTTATCAGCCAAATTGATATTGATCTTCTGTCTAGGAATCGCTGAGACTCGAAAAGACATTCATCATGATAAATAAATGCGCTTATTTATAAATGTGGTTTATGTTCTTTATAGTTGATGCATATTCCCAAAATACAGGTCATTTATTCAAGCAAAGAAAACATTAAATAAGAATGAAATGAAAATGAATCCTTTTACTATATTCTCATAATATATTTTAAAATAACCTAAACTTATAAAGTTTATTTTCAGATTTTACAAGTTAGACCATAACAGCTGACATGCCATACTTTGATTTTCACTCGGCAATTTTCTTGTCATTTTTGTACCAATTTATTTATTTTACTTTTGTTCATCCTAAATGAGGACACATTGCCACTGAAGCATAAGAGGCTACTGTGATAGGAATCAAATTTATAAAGAGTAACATGAGTGGGGTGTTGGGGAGCAAGTTTTTTGTTCATATTTGCCCCCTTTCTCAGAAACATCGCTAATGGAATATGAGAACTAAAGGACAAAATAAGGGAAGTGAAAGTTACGAGGCAGCTGAAAGTAAACCTTTTCCCCCCTCCCACTGTTATTAGCTGGAATCTATTTTATTTTTCTTCATTTTTAATTTTTTTAATTTAAAAAAAAAAAAAAAAAAATTATTCCAGTAAACAAAATTGCTAGAGTAGAGAAAGACTTCTAAGGTGCCGGTGTCTGTCAACATAAAACCAAATGATACCGTAATAATTAAATTAAGTTTTGAAAATAATATTTCCAAAATTATTCCATTATTATTGCGAAATAAAACCTAAAAAAATATTTTATGAATTAACTTTTTGTTAAGTATTTCATTAATCTCAGCAAATGCACTACTGTTTGTTTTTCTGCTAAACTGCTTCCACTTTCATTCAGTTTCATAGAATAAGAACGAGAAAGAGAGAGCACCAGAGAGAAAGATAGAGAGAGAGAGAGAGGGAGGGAGATAAATAGAAAGAAAGAGAAAGAGAGTGAGATAAAGAAAAAGAAAAAGAGAGCGAGATACTGAGAAAGAGAGATAAAGAGAGAGAGAGCGAGGTATAGGGAAAGAAAGAGAAAGTAAGATAAAGGGAAAGAAAGATAGATAAAGAGAAAGAGAGAATAGCGAGATAGAGAAAGAGAGAGAGAGAGAGAGCGAAAGAGAGAGCGAGAGAGAGCGAGAGCGAGAGAGAGAGAGCGAAAGAGAGAGAGAGATGTCAGTATTTTTGCAAATAGCTAGTCCATACTTATTCAAATACTTAGCTTCACTTAAAGCGGTACATTATTCTATGGTCATTTTTACAAACTAATACTACACCATTAAATATTAATTAACTTTATTTAACATAATGTCGACCATGCCAAATAACCTATTAAGATACAACACAATTTCTATTTAAAATGTTAACACGTTTGTATGTACCGGTGCGTGTGTGCCAAAACATGTAGCAATAGTTTGCATTTCAGTCAAACGCTTCAAAGAAATTAAATTAACGAACTTGCAGACAACAACAGATAGTATCAATCTCATTACAAACTTCAAACGCACAGTAACACTATGAGTCACTAATAGATGGTGATTTGCTTCAATATCCATATTTTGTCTTATTAAATGACATTCTGTCACTATTTCATACAATATTAAAAAATATTACTCAATTCCTATGCATAATTTTATTTATTAGTTTCAATATGAAGGTCTTACAAAAACAAGAAATTAAAGTGAGAACTTACTACATCTGATAATGTAAATGAGAAAAATAAATATATATGGGTCCAGAAGCAACTCGAGTTAAAGAAATAAATCCAAGTAGTTCCTATTTACAATGCATCCCCACGGGACAGAGTTAGACACCAGGGTCGTTTTTTAATGTGGAGAAAAGGTACAAAAATAAAATTGTCTCAGTCGTGAAGGATTTCTCCTCCACTGACAGAACAAGAAATTGAAGTGCAGCATCTGAAGAACAGATACTACACTTTGATCTTGTCCCGAAGGCCAAGTATCAAATAGTTAAGTAGATAAATAAAAAGTTAACATTAAATTGTCGTCGTCCATTTCATCCCTGTGAAATCATGAGTTGACAGCATCTATCCAAAACTACTAGGTCTCCATCGAGGGTCACAAAGTGACTACATAGAAAAGGTCAATTAAAGAGAAAACCCAAATCTCCGTTCTAAAATCTATATAAATAAAACAGTAGATGTATGTATGTCTGTGTGTCAATATTTAACTGATAAACTCTTAAAGTACTGGTCACATAACACTGAAATTAACAGGAAATAGTAATCATACACCAAAGATGGTTTATAACGAGTAAACTCTTTGTTTGGATGAATAAATAACGCGTATAGAAATATGTCGGCAAGTTGAAAGGCAAAAATGTTCATTTCAACTTGCTGCCATATTTCTATTACTTTTGCGTATGCACAAATTCATTCATAGCTTAGAGTAGTTTGATTTTAAATCTTTCTTATCTATCTATTGATAGCTCAAATGGTATGGAACGTGGTTGGAATGGTAAATGTTTTTGTTTTGATTCAGCATCCAAGCCATTTTTTTTTTAACTTTTGAAATCAGTATTATATATTAGGTACAATATAATATTCAATAGAGAATTAGCTCTGTAATAATAAATACAAAATCTGCATAAATTAAAATATATTTAAGCGAATTTAAATTACGACCCCACCCCCTAGTTATCTGATGAGATGTAAACTATGAGAAGTATTATATTATTTCACATTGAAACGCCTGGTGCCACCAGATCAGAATGTCTGAAGATACTTGCTTCTTGACCTAAAAATGCATCAAGTATTAATGTTATCGTTTTTTGTTTTTTTTTAATTCCCCCTTTGCAAAACTCAATGATGTTCTACATAGTAAAAAACAATTTCCTCTACAAAACAACCAAACCAAACTCTATGCATAAATATTGAAAGATATAAAGAATTTGAAGCATGAAAACCTTTTCCAAAAATATTGGATTTGGCATTAAATAATCAGATACAGGTCAATATGCTGTAAACCAAAATAGCCAAATCACACGAAATGACTGCAATAAAATGTTTATGCAAATGAATAGCTGGTATATTTTAAAGTAGCAACTGACGCTATACATTTGGCTATATTATTTACGGACATCATCATTTTAGAAAACCTCGAATTTAATGTTGTTTACATGACGTCAGTAACATAATCCTCTTTTACTTGGACAAATGCTATTGGTATTTAATTGCTTCCCCACGAGAGCAATATGTGGCACAGGGTAATTTTTAACGTGGAGGAAAACCAGTTCTCCAAAAAGGGGCATTCTGGTAGTGGGCAAAAATAAAAATTGCCTTAGTATATAGAAGGTTTTCTCCTACATTGACTAAGGACAAATTAACTTAAGTGTAGCATCAGAACAGATACTACACTCGGATCTCAGTCTGAACAAATGCTATTTAAAAAGTAAATCAAAGTTTTGTTTTCACACAAAAGATACGTTTCGATCCGTTAATAATGTCCATATTACAAAAGCATGACTTGATAAATTCTGATCCGTAGAAATGAGCTTGAATAATGAAACCCATAGATGCACTCCTCAGCGGTGAATGGTGAACATCAAACCATACAGCAAAGACTGATCCTAGAACTAATATTCAATATCTTGCGAATAATTAAAAATTTCCAGAATAATTTGTCGGATGTCAACTTGCAATGATCAGTAAAGTGGAAAATGTTCCTGTTCTGCTAACGGCATATGACCACAGGCATGAAAACGCTATCTAGTCACATGCATGTTCTGTCGTCATGCACACATTAACAAAATAACTCATGCAAATGTCGATAACTTGAACCAATCAGTAGTTTCCATGTGATTGATATAAGGTGAACGCCTAGAGCAGAGGCAGCTGGGCCGAGAATGAGTGGATACACTACATCTTGAAAAACGTATCCATCCACTTTAAAATCAAAATGTTATAAACAATATATAGTAATTTTTTTTTTTTTTTTTTTTTTTTTTTGAGGACTAGTTTCTTCTGTGGAAAGCAACTCTTTATTAAGTCACCCAAGAAGGACTTCTGGTTTTAACTGACCATTTGTCTGAAACATTAGCGTGTCCAATGTTGCGACCATGTAAATTTATTTATATTAATAAAAAACATATTTTGCCCTTCTTTTATTGAGCACTCTAAATAACCTCATTAAATTCATTAGTTATCACTAGGGCTATGACAACAGCATATTCTTTTCATCGTTTGACTCTCGACTATATATCCGACACAGACACAGTTAATCAACTGAGAACCACATCACTCTATATAAAAGCGTATAAGATATCAAGAGATACACACTCGAGAGTCAAAACAATGAAAAGAATATGCTGTTGTCCTAGCCCTAGTTATCACTCTTGAATACCTTTAACCTGGTGTGTGTATATATAAAATAAAATAAACGGTTCAATATATATGATTAATTAAACACAAGTTGCTATTCTTAACCATAGCTATGGGTAAATTGTTGATTCTTTTTCAAAGTTATTACTATATAACTGAACACTCTGAATCTATACGATTTTAATCCCACAGATTCCATATTCTGAAACAGTATCCATTGTGTTGTGCCAATAATGCACCCCTTATATATGTTTAAGCTGAAATCTCAAATGATATATCGATAGAAATATGGTTGGTGGCTGATCGCAAACAAAATAATTTTCAATGTCAGTTTACATAAATCACATTTTTTCAACTGTATATCAAATAGAGTTGTCAAAACTATTGACATTTCAATATATTTTTTTTATGAAACATATAAGTTTGATACCGAAGCAATAATAATGTTTGAAATTATTTTTCTTCCTTTACTTTTGTTTGTGCATTAGTTGTATCATCCGGTTATACAGCTATCCTTTTGATCTCAATCCCCCCCTCTCTCTCATAACCGGATTTTTACTCATTCGTTGGCATAGTAATTTGACCTCCTTTCCTTCTACTATACGGGTTAATTTCACTTTCGATGTTTATTCTTCCTCTTTATTATATTTCGCAATGTTCTTTCTCTTCTCTTGCTTTCTGTTTGGCTTTAAAAAGGCTATGACATGCAAATTCTGAGGTTCATTTATCAGAAGACTAACCTGGGTGCCCGGCATTGCCCGGGTGTTTGGAAATGTGTGTTGAACAAAAAAAAATAATTTGAAAACAGTGGTAGTAGGCAGGCAGGCTCAAAACCATACTGTGAAGGAGGAAAAGAACGTGGAAAAAAAATAACGTGACGTCTTTGCTGTTGTGCCCATCGCCAAACTGGAAGTGATGAATGTTTAAATTAAGGCTAGTCAATAGAAAAGAGGGGATGACTTTTGAAAATATCGGTGAGAAAAGCGACCCCTCCCTGTAGAAAAGTATACAGTTGATGGTGAAGGAATTAATGTTTTTAACCAATTTTTCGATATTTGTCGTTCGAAGGGTCGAGCTTTGAAACGATACCGATCTCATGAAAATCCGTCGCCTCTGTCGAAAGTTTTAGGCAAACATACATATATACATAAACAGACTGATGAGATTTATATTATAGACTAGCGGGGGGTGGGTACTCGGTGTTGCCCGAGTGTTTGTAGGTGTGTGTGGTTGTTAATGAAAACGTAAGAATAAGCGAAGTAAAAAAAAGAAAACATAAAAACGAAGCGAAGGGGGGGGGTAATCAAAACATAGATAAAAAACAAAAAAAAAGGCAAATGAACGATGTTAAATGTAAAAATCGAAAAAACAAAAAAGAAAACAGAAAAACGAACGTTAAAACCAAAATAAAAAAAAAACATGTGACAAATCGCTTAAATAAGCCTGTTTCGATATAAAAATTTAAAAAATCGGTGGGTACCCGGGTGTTTTTGGGTGTGTGTGGTCGGTCGGGAGTGTTAATGAAAACCTAAGAATAAGCGAAGTAAAAAAAAAAAAACAGAAAAACGAACGTTACGTGAAAAATGGCTTAAATAACACTGGTTCAATATTTGAATTTAAAAAATCGAAAAAAAAAAAAAAAAAAAGACATCTCACACCACGATTCGAACCCAAAACGTTTAGATCATGATCCAACGCTCTAACCAACTGACCTAACATGACGTACATGAAATTTAGTCAGTTCTTCAACTATTTAAACTAAATCAGGCCATGACGTCATCTGACGCATGCGTAGAACCTGTCGTCGTCATGAGGGGACAGTTTTTGTTGACCCCCCCCCCACCTGTAGAAAATTGTCGATTTCAGGGTGAAAAAATTAACGTTTTTGGCCAATTTTTCGATATTTTTCAGGCGAAGGATGGAGCTTCAATATGATACCGAGTTTGTGAATTTCTGTTCTGTCTGTCGAAAGTTTTTAGCGGACATACAAACATACATACACACATTTTCGCTTTATATGTATACTAGCAAGGGGTACCCGGCGTTGCCCGGGTGTTTTTTGGGGTATGTGAGAAAAAACAGGTGCCCGTGAAAAACAAAAATGAAGCCTTCACGACGCGCAATTGGAAAATAGTAAAGTGTTTAAAAAAAAACAGGTGCGCGTTTTTGATTGACATGACGGCGATAGGTATTCAGCAGTAAGCATTTTGTGCGGGACAGTTTTGAATGAGGTGAATAAATCGGTTTGTTTGTTTTTAAAAACCCGCTCCCTGTTTATTAGGAGGAGCGAAATGAAAGCTACAGTCTGATATGACGAAATCGACATTGAACAAACGTTACTTAGCTCTCTTGAGACAACTGGCTTTCGGCTTTTTTTATACCAAAAACCGAATGTAACACGTGCCGATGCGGGAAATGTCGAATAATTAACGTTTGAAAGTCAATAAAATTAAATAGACAGGCGAGCTCCGTGGGTAACTCTGAGATATTACAATTTATAGATGATATAAAAAGTTTTAAGAAGTTGTGAACCGAGCAAGCGCTTCTCTGAAAGAAGCCTTTTGTGGACATCGAGGAAAAGCGTACATACATACATACATACATTTTCGCTTTTATATATATAGATATAGATGATCTTACACCTCCCACATTGTTTTTTATTACTTAAAAGTAATATTCTAAACGATTTTTTATACTAGTGCTAGCAGGGTGACCTAACGTTGTCTGGGATTGAATGATGATCAGTAAATGTTTCACACTCGTATTATTTATTGCCACCGAAATCAGTTAAATCGCCCATTTTTCAACCAAATTGGTTGAGTGCCTGCTCTAGTTGGGGGACCAATTATGGTGCACTGGAAGGAAGCTCACCTGCCTCTCGCAGTCACTTAGTCAACAATACATTGTAGTTTACATTGCACTGTAAAGAACCTACTGTTGATTTTATAAAATTATCTTTTTATATATAACTAGCGTGGGTGCCTAGCATTGCCCAGGTGTTTGCAGGTGTAAAAGAAAAAAAAAAGTTTTGGTAGGCAGGTAGGCTCGAACTCAAAGCCTTGACGCGAAGGTGGAAAAGAAAGGGGGAAAAAAACCTGGTATCTTACAGCTCGCCCACGACATGACAGGAATTGAAAAACGTTCTAAATTTAACGATTAAAAAGTTGACACGCAGAAAATAAATGTGAACAAGTTCACGCAAGAGAAATGAAATCACACACTTAAGTTTCAGCTTTCCGCCATCATGGGGAAAATTAACTCCCATAAGAGGGGGAGCTCTGGCAGTATTTTAATGAATAACAATTGTCTGATATGAAGGGTATTCCTTACAGTGATCAAAGCTGATTGTCTTCAACACCTACTGGCCACGAAGGCCAGCAACTCAATTTTTTTCGAATCAGTTTCACTTTTCTACGAAAAAGCCAAACAAACATGCGGAGACCAGGAAATACCACAAAAATAGCGTGTAAAAGTCGCTCAAATAAAAGATAGATGCAACCTCCTTTCGTAAATCATAGATATTATAATCTAGGGAGTATATAAAAAGTTCTTAGAAACAGTGACTCCCCCCCCCCGCCCAAAGCCTTTGCTGGATATACACAAAAACCGCACACATTAATACACATTTTCGCTTTTATATTATAGATGGCTTGAATTAAAGTTTAAAATGCAAAAGTCAAGTATCATACTTCAATTATGCTCTAAACAGAAACATTCATTTCGAACGCACCCCTGCCATATCAAAGAACCTACTGTTGATTTTATATGCCTGGCCTTACTGGTTGTGCGGTGATAATTTAAGTTTAAAATGAAAAAGTCAAATGCCATGGTGCAATTGTGCTTTAAACAGAAACATTCATTTCGAATTCCCCCTATCATATTAAAGAACCTACTGTTAATTATGTCGATCTTTTCGGCTTGTGTGATAATAAAACTTCTCAAATGCACTTGTGATATTAGGTTATGTAAGGTGTTAACTTTGGTCAAAATTGCCTGTTCCTCCTTTCAGCAGATTATTTCGATTATCGCTACTTATCGAAGATATTCCGATACAAAACCTATCTAAGAACACTGCCAGGCACATAAAGTACCTTTGCGTAAAACTTCTTAAAACTCGGCCCAGCCGTTTTTGAGTCTATAAGGAACGAACTCACACACACGCATATAAAGTTTCTTTTATATAATAGAAGAGATCATATCGAAGTTAAAATTTTGGTCAATCTCAAGACAATAATACTAAGAGTTCTTTATAAAAAAGTAGTGAATAAATGGCTCACTTAATGAGAATCACTGATTAGATTCTGACTCCAGAATTTTATATTGAAGGAATACGTAGACTAAATGGAATAGAATAGTTTCAAATTTCAGAGCTTTATCTTCAAGGTTGACTTCATGATGAACTAACAATGCTACTTGGTGTTACAGAAAAGGATGGATAATAAAAACCAAAAAGTGTGTGTAACATACTTATTTGAAAACTCTTTCTTTCTCTGGCAATATAATAGAAAAAAAAAAAAAAGAGAGCAAGTAAGAAAGAAAAAGAAAATTGACTGACTGTTTGACCCAATTTCAATGTTTTTAAAACAACCAGTAAAAAAGAAAAAAGTAATTTTTCTTTTAGCCAGCATGTACTAATTTAATCTGTGATAATGGCAAGTGAATGGATATTATAGTTTTCTTTTTACCATAGTCAGCTCAGGCTCACATTGAATCTGATGATGTAAGTTTCATATCTTGTGTAGTTTTGAACTTTTAGTTGAACAGACACACACATTTTACTAACAACTGTACCCAGGGTTGGCCAGTATTAAATGTAACATTTTTCTAAACAGTTCACTTCTTATATTTAATTGGAATTCATTATTGAAATGGGTATTATTTATTAATATATTTATTGCGGATTATTATCTTCATCTTTCCTAGTTGTTGTTTCACAACGTTTTGGCCATCTATTCCTCTGGCCTTCATCAGATGGTAACCGCGACAAGATAGTTAAGTTAAAACTGCACGGATAGAGATTATTCTTTGTTTTAACGTCTCTATCAACTGCGCCACGGGCCCCCTTGTGCACAGTGGATAGAGACATTGAATCTCTATGGTTCCAGGTGAGAATTGTCTGAAGATGGCGGTTTCAATCCTACCCAAAGCCGGCCAGAGGCTTACTTGGCCAAAATGTGGTGAGACGACAACAACTATGGATGGCAGTAATTGCTGAGATTGCAGTTAGGAGATTCGGAGTTCCTATCCCGTCGCCATTATCACCTGACGAAGGTCAGAGGAATAGTTGGCGGAAACGTCGTGGAACAACAACAAAGAAAAATGAGGATAATAGTCTGCAGTAAATAAATTAAGTTCACTTCTTGTAAGTAATAAAAAAATACTCGAGCTGAGAGCAAAACCAAAACCTTAAGACAGTAAGTATGATAACCATTAGGCCAGCTTGACACGATCTTTAAAAGTGTTTTCAAACCTACTTACTCTTAACATAGAAGCTGTCATATGAACAATTCACGCATGCACAGTCGTAAAACAGTTGACAAACAGATAAAATCCCATGTCCCCCTCCCCACCCGAAATAACAATTTGGACCCCTTACCAGCCCTTTTTTCCGGATGAAAACCCGATTAAAAAGTTTTCCACATGTTTAAATGTCAAACATTTGCTGCATATATAGGTTAAGAGTTGTCCTCACACAAACACACACAGTCTCACTTTTATAGATATATAAATAAAACAACTTTATCTGAAAGAAAAAGAATAATCTCTATTCCTGCAGTTTTATTAACTTAACTAAAATAAAATCTTATCTCCAACAAAAAGATCAATATGTATAACTAGCGGCCGCGCCACGTCGGCACACACAACGCCGAGTCAAACACAAAATCAAGTACTCTCAAATCGTCTTACCATCAACACTTACTTCGTGAACTCAGAATATGGAAAATTCCCATATGCACAAAACATAATCACTTTTAAAACAAAAATACCTTAACTAAGAACTAAGGGTAAGGATAATGAGTAAACGTTGGATAAAATGATGTTTAAATTATTATGAACTTGGCAGGATTCGAACCTGGAATCTTCTGATCCATAGTCAGTCGCGTTATCCATTCTGCCACAAGTCCTGTCTGCATGTCGAAAAATGTTACCACGACTGTATACAGACAGTGCTAAATTCTGTTGATATGGGCAGGTAACTTTTTCGACAAAAACGAAACGGCTCCAAAACCCTTATTTCAGGCTTTTGTGTGACTCGGCGTTGTTCGTTACGAACCATATATAGATAAGAAACATTCTAGGGACTCACACCTTTCAGGGAAAAAAAAAGAATTTTTCAATTTGGTGCATCCGTTTGAAAGTTTTATTGGTATACACACATAAATAAACTTGTAGAATTTTATTAATAGTATAGATTAATGAAAGATAATCACTGCCCAAATTTATACGAATTGGCATGGCATGACCTTTTGATCAGCTTGATTCTGTTGTTGGTAGTGCACCCCCCACTTCCGATTCTTTTCTAGAATCAAGTACTTATAGAAGGGACCACTTGAAGGTTGCCAACATCATAAGTAAAAATAGTGCCACAGAACTGATTAGATTAAAACTTGGTACACCCAGGCCCTCAGTCCATGCTGTTATCTACTTTACAACCACCATCTCTCACATAATTGCATAGAAATAGTTTTATATTGAAATAAGAATACTGATAGAATATCATTTGCTTTTTGAACAGAAGGAACAGTTACCAAAAATGATTTTAATAATATTCTTAGACTTGACTGCTTATCGATACCGCCGTTCAGTCTCAAGAGACAATGAATACTCTCTGTAAAGGTAGATGCGCATGTAATTGTAAGACAAGAGTTGTGCAATCCTCAACTATGCTGAATCGGCACTGTTTGGGTGCAGTGGCAAGGAGACGCCCAAGACTAACTGAGAGCAATGCTGAGATAAGCGGAGAGCACATACAGCACCTGAAATTCCCAAATGGTCACCCATTTTAGCATTGACCAGACTCAATGTTGCTTAACTTTGGTGATCTGACGGGAACCGGTGTTTGAACATGATTATGCCGTATATCGACTGCTTATAAATAACTCACTATAAACACATCATGACTTTATTTTCATGCTCATTGCAAGTTTTCATATTAAGAGTCTCTGACTCTTAATATGGCATTGTTTACGTAGATTGAATATAAAGTCTACAAGAAAGCATAGAAGAAAACCATTAAATTCTAGACTTAGTCCATAAAGTGTCAGCATGTAGGCTGCATTGGTTTGACAGAGGTTTGGCTTCTTATGCAGTTGCTAATGCAAGCCGCATACGTGTGTATGTGTGTGTGCATGAAAGAGAGATAGAAATAGAGAGAGGACAGACAAGATGGACACAGAGTAGTCTGCATAGATGATGAAACGGCTTCCAAATGGTAAGTAGATGTCTGATATAGTTTCCTAACCTGTAATCAGTTAAAAGTCAAATCTCTCAAATTGATATTACTTGTGAGGACGGTACAAAACATGTGAACGGAAATCGAACATCAACTTTTTCTACACAATATCGGCTTTTCCAATGAAAATTTAGTCATAAATTTGTATGAATCAGTATGGCATGACTTTTGACCAATTTGATTCTGTTGTTGGATATTGTTGTTTCCCCCAATTATTTCTAAAATCAAGGACTTACAAGAGGGACCACATGAAGATTAATGAAAATAATTTCGACAACCTTGTAAGTCTCATTTTCTTTATTTTGTTCTTTAGTCCTCACATTCCATGAACAATGTTTCTGACAAAGGAGGAAGAATTTCTGTTTTCTGGGTCAAAATTTATCTAACACTTGTTGTTGATTAGTTTTTGACCTTGAAGTAGTATTTTTCATGATTTATCCGGAGCGATAAAAAAAAGAATGGTGTGCTATCAAAGTGACTGGATTCACACCCAGGTCCATAATCCACTTCACCATCGCCACCTGTAATTTATCGTAATGAAATCAAATAAATTCAATGAAATTTAAAATGTAAGTTTTTCTTTATTTTTATTTTTTTTTTTTCAATTAGTTGTTCAGATTTCAAGCAGTGTTTTTTATTCCCAAATCTTACAATGAGCACTTTTGAAAAGGCTTGCTGAACAACTTGACTAATGCTTGCACAATGTTAGCCTATATCCTTTTCTGATATATATCTATCAATACTTTGGATCAATATATCAACGATATGGAGCCGATGCACATAAAATGCAACATTAATTCTAACGTCATGGGGAAAAAAAGTATTTCATTAAAAAAACTCATCGTTTAAAAGAATGGGGCCGTTTTATTAAAGCAATCAACTCTTAAAAAAAAAAAAATAAATAAATAAAATAACAAACTCAAAACAAAATTTTTATATATTTTTTTTCGATAACTAAAAATAAAGAAACTCCAATACAATGAATTAGAAAAGCAATTCAAAGAGCACAAAATAAGAAAATCCTGCAGCAATAGAAAATGTGAACAGAAAAGAGCGAAACGAAATTTAACAAAAATAATTTTGTCTGAGTTATGAGAATATGGACTTTGGTATCCATAATTATTTAGGTCATGACAGTGGAATCAGTAGCTCAACCTCTCGATTTTAATTCGACTTTAATAAAATGTCTAACGTAACTAAGTTTGGTTTGGCTATTTTGTTTTACGTCATATTTAACAATTTTCAGGTTAGTTAATGGCAAATGTAATAATTTTGTAAAAAGTTTTATTTTGTAGAGGAAAATTATTTTTGTTTTTTTACTTTGCAGAACATGACTGAGTTTAGCAACGGGTAAGGGGGGGGGACAAACGTTTGGTGCATTTTAGGTCAGGGAGCCAGTATCTTTAAACAGCCTGATCTAGTAGCACCAAATAACCTCAACTAAGAAAGCTTTTTCCGCTCATAATTTATATATACTGTATATTATGGATAGCATTTTTATTTCTTGGAGGATGGGTGTATTCTTCTGAAATTGTTAATTATGTAATCTGGTTGCTTTTCATACACACAAGCTCACCTGTAACCACCTCTGATCTTACCCTCAAAATCATTGAAGTAGTTAATCAGAGCAAATTCATCATTAAGTATATGGGAAGAACTCGGTTCAAGAAAAAGAAAAACAACAAAAAACATCAATTTGTGAATGGAGAGAGTACGGACAAGCTTTCTTTAACCAAACAATGAAAGCCATCTAATTCTTCACGGTATACCCATTCTGTCTACATTAATAGAATGTAATCGGTAGCAGAAATGATAAACAGATGTACAACAGAAGTTATATTAATAGAATCATTGCATAAAAAGAATTTAATGAAGTTTTTTGATCATAAGTGTTAAAACTTTGGAATTAACACAAAGAATGAAATAGCAGATATACTTGCATACCATGCAACTTTTAGAACTAAATTTAAGATTATATAAAAACATTGCATAAACAGGTAAAACTGTTTTTAGAACACGTTAAAAATACAAAAATATTTTATTAAAAGAAGGAAGAAACATACGATTCAATTTCTTTCTTTTTCTTTTTTAAGGTTGAAGTATTCTGATATATTTCAGGATGTAACAAGTCCATTTTTAATGTGTTCTAGAAACAGTTTTATATTTTTATTCAATGTTTTTAAATTTTTAATAATGCTTCCAAGAGCTTTAATACCAATTCCCATAATAAAATTATATATTTAAAAATGTTAAATATTTTCCACAAGCATACAATTTAGAAATTTTTTTTTTTTTTTTTTTTTTAAACTTTTTTCACCCCAAACAAGGCATATTTCCACTTGAAACGTAAGGGACTATTATTTGGGATCGTGTCTAACAGGGAACTGTGAGGAGTTGTAGGGAGATGTCTGCTCACATTACATTTAAACTTTTGCAGTTTAGTAAAGTCAGGGAAGTCGGAAACACAGGGAATTTTAAAGTCTAGCAGTCCGAGGGAAGAAACTATTTAAAAGGTTTTCTGGCATATAAGGACCTCAACAATGAAGGGGTGGGATTTTGCTGCTTGTTGGGTTAATCAGGAATATGTATGTGAAGGGGACACAAATGCAATGAGTTCATGAGAGCACATTCCATTAAAGTACTTGTAAAACAGGCACAGGGATGTGACATTGCGGTAATGGGACAGAGATTGGGGCTTGGCTAATATGAGCCTGATAATGTAACTCGTATGATGCACAAGATGATGAAATGCTTTTCTGGTGATTAAATCAGAGGGAGGGTTGAACTATATACAATAGATTAGATCAATCGCAAATGTATACTGACTATGTAGATATGATGGCATTCACCTGGGGTGAGTTGAAATAGATTTGCAGTGTTGTGAGTTAAGGTGGCCCATCAACATTTGTCCATAGCTGACTCCGCAGCTTACCGCACCCAGTCGTAATATCAGCATTTAACACAAAGTATATGTGCGCTCCAACAACTTCCAAGTCAGTTTTAACTGTTGCAAGCCAAGTTTTGAAATGATCTCACCTTTTCGTACCCCCATCCCGATAAGGCAGGTGTTATTGCTCCATAAATCAGATCAGTTGGAGAATAGTGAAGGATGTTGTCAAACCATTACAGTTTCATTGTTTAAAAAAAAAAAAAAGGTCTCCTCAATTCTGGGGATTCAGCATTTTGAGCGGATTCTGATATTATGCAGTCGCTGATAAAAAAAAAAAAAAAGACTGAGGATATGTTGGAGGCAAGTAATTGAATGAGTATTTTTTATTTATTTTTTTTTTTTTACAAAAGAATCACCAATTATAAAGCTCCAAAGGCTACTCGAGGATAAAGGTTAACGACTGTTCAATGACCACTGAAACAATATTCGTTAGTGGTGAACTTTGATTATTTATAAATTAACTGTAATCAAATAAAATAAAAATTCAGAAAGTTAATAGTTTTAAAGATTAAAAGGCAAAGAGAAGGTAGTCAAACAATTTAATCACATTATAATAATAGTGACAAAATGAAAACACAGAAAATATCAAAATATTTGTGGTATTGTTTAGTGGCTTTTTTCAAAAATGAAAACAATGTTCTTGTTGTACAAGGTTATGTGGGTTAAACCGTATTCCTCCAGAGGAGGAAATGTCAAGGGAATGTTAAATTCACAGGCTGTCCCCAGTCGCTTGCAATGTCTGGTACATTTTAGGTCAGTAAGCCAGTATCTTCAAACAGCCTGATGTAGAAGTACCAGAAGACCTTTAATGACATATTTTGAAGTTAAAAAAAAATAAATAAGTAGTACATACATTTCTTAATTGCTATAAAATAATTAAGAAAATTTTTGCAAATCATATTTTTGGATTGCAAAAGTTTTCACAGATAATAGTTGGTATTTCAAACACCCTCCAGAAGATATCGTTTTCATGTGCACTTTCCATATGATAAAAGTAACTTTGTCAACATTTGTAAAAAAAAAAAAAAAAAAAAAAAAAAAACATCAGAATTAGACGGCAAAATGTATATATTTAAGATTAAAATATCTATATTCAAGATGTTGTAAACGTGCTTAACAGCAAATCGGTTTTGTAGATAGTCTTGTACAATTGTTAAAATTCGATATATATTTTTTTTTTTTATAAAAGAGTCACCACTTATAAAGGCCTGGAGGCGACTCGAGGATAAGGGTTAACAAGTGTAAAGTGGCCCAAGGGAACATGTTGTGGTCATCGTTAGTAGTGGAAATTTGGTAAATTGGATTACTTAAGGGGACCAAGAATTTATTCATGTTGGTTGGTTGGTTGTTTTACGGCATATCAACCCTTTTTGGGTTATTTAATGCGGAATCCAAAGATTTTGAAATTTTTTTTTAATAGAATATATTTGTTGTTTACATGTCGGTTTCTATTTAACCCATAGTTGGGACCCTAATAGGTACTACCACTCCGGGTCAGAGTGGACCTGGGAGCAATGGTAATTAAAGGGTGGCTCCACACTCCCCAAAGCCCACAAGCTGGGGCCTCACCACTGGATATAGTTTAAGGTCATATCCAGGACCTTATTCATGTTGGACTTTAAGGCAACCATACTGAAGTCAGTTGAAAAGCAAGAAAACGGAACAGAATTCCATAGGCGTGCAGTTCTAAGAAAGAAACTTTGTTCATCGAATCTATGTTTAGGTTTGGGCACAGATATTGTGAAAAAGTTTTATCTATAGCTTTTATATATTGGAATTACATCGGTATTTCGTTTTAGAATATAAAAATGTTAATAAATAAAAAGAAAAACACTTTACTGATCAAATCCGTAATAAAAAATGCCAGAAATCATAAAAATTTAGTAAATTCAATAAATATAAATGCAGTGAATTGATATGTTTGATTAATTATTGATACTTATAATTGACGTGTAATGTACATAAACGATACACACACACACATATATATATATATATATATATATATATATATATATATATTATATATATTAACGATCTACCAAACATCTGTTGAGAAAATCGTCTTTATAGAAAAAAAAAATAACAGTGGTTGTTATTGATTGGTATAAGAAGACATGAAAGATGACCTTGAGAAACAAATGTTCTAAAAATAAAAGTTGAATAATACAAAAGAATCAGGGAGTAACAAAGTGAGTGCATATAATATTTGTTGTGACTTTGAAAGGCCAATAATGAGCAACACGTGGCATATATACGGAATAATCACGTTGACACACTGATACCCATTAGATCACCGAAGTTAAGCAACGTTGAGCCTGGTCAGTAAATGGGAGACAATTTCGGAATTCTAGGTGCTGTATGTGCTCTCTGCTTTTCTCAGCATTGTTTCCAATCGTCTAGCACGTCTCTTTGCCATTGGACTCGAGCAGTGCCGATTCAGGAGAGATGTGATAATTACGTGCATAGCTACCCTTATAGGGGGTATCCATTGTCTCTTGAGACTGAATGGAGGCATCATCGACAGTGACATATTTACAAGAGTGTGTATTTATACAAGTACTGTAAAGTATCTCATAGAAATGCTGCTCTGTGACTGAATATTTACTTCCTTCCAACTGCAGGAAGATGTAGCCCTTAATGAGATGGATTCTGATCTATAAAATTGCTTGGGCAGCCCCATTGCATTCCCCAGTTGGGACACTGCAGACAGCAATAAATTACATTCTAAAGAGGGAATGCAAGGCCTGGAGGGTGGACTTCCTAAAACTACCAGAGACCAATAATTCATCCCAATGGATATTTGTAAAAGTTCACTGAAATAGTCGAGTTTCTGTCGGACTGGTTGTCAAGAAGGGATTCTCAATATCTTTCGGTCAAAAGTCTCTGTGCAATAAAAACTGCTCCATTTGGTTCGCTATACATAGTTTGCTAAAAAACTTCACATAGTCACAAAATAAGGTAAATCATTACACCATACGATATATATATATATATAAGTTAAGACAAAGAGTAAAGTTACATAGGAACTTTATATTATCAAGTCAATAAGGGTTACAATAAGGGAGAAACCTCTTTAGGCCATGGCATTTCTAAGCTAAATGCTTCTTGTCAGAAGCCCCTCTTAACTGGGTAGAGCTTTTTTTTTTATCCAGATAAGTTTACCTTATTATTGAAAATTTATTTTTTTTACCTTAATTTCATTATCATACACACACACACACACACACACACATTATATATATATATATATATATATATATATATATATATATATATATATATATATATATGTATGAGAGAGAGAGAGAGAGAAATTATTATTTCATGTCCACATAAAAATTTATACGGATATAATATTTGATGTATCGATTTTCAGTATTTACTTCAGTGATCTACGATCCCATGCACTAGTCTGACAACTTATAAGGATGAAACCCGGAAAATTCTGTGTAGCTTAATTGCCATATATGTTTTTATAACTTTCTACTAGACAGACAGACATGCAGACAGACAGATAAATAGATAAGAATTTCATAATTTAGAACGTCATTTTATCAGGTTTCAAAAGCAAAAAAGTTTTTATGATCTTTTTACTTCGGTCATAGATGTGCATGTGGCAATACATTTATTTAAATGTGATGAAGAACAGCGATTATTCACTGTTCATACTGAAGTTATAAGGTTTTGGCGTTATTTTTGTTATATAATAAACGGACAACACCGGATAGTCCTGCTGGTTTATAAATTTTGCCTTGCTTGATGATTTGTTGAAGAAAAAGAATTCCGCAAAGTTGTAATAACTGTCCACGTTTTCAAAGTTATGCAGTAAATATGGAATCACAAAAGGGAACAAAAAAAAAAAAAGCAAAAAAAAATATTCCGAGCAGATATTTTGTCTCTCATCACACAATGCAGACGCTGACACAAAAAGGAAAAAATAGTTTATGAACATGAGATGGTTTAATCCTATTCTTTTTTTAAA
This sequence comes from Euprymna scolopes, assembly GCF_053919585.1. Lineage (NCBI taxonomy): Eukaryota > Metazoa > Mollusca > Cephalopoda > Sepiida > Sepiolidae > Euprymna > Euprymna scolopes. The sequence goes on along the minus strand of NC_136490.1, from coordinate 38,291,823 downwards.
CATCAGTTGCTCTTGGCAATCAGGTGATGCATCAAAGATATTCCTTTGATGCCAAACAAAGGAGGTTAATTTAGCCAAAGACTGCGGTATTATTAGGCCAAGGTTTTTTGTTTTTTTTTGTTTGTTTTTTTAATCCAATTCTGTCTGCACGATGCTTTGAGCAAGAAAAAGGGTCAAGGTAGAAATTAGGTTCGGATTCTTTGCTGAAGTAGGATAAAAAAATATAAAAGGGACGGCATTTTTCTCTGAAGCTTCTAATGGGAATTATAAGGCAACACTAACTGAACTGTGAATACAATCACCAACACATGGAAACATAAGTGAAAATATATAATAGAAAGACAAAATATGATTTTTAAAAAAAGTGTGTGTGGGTGGGTGATTGGGAAACTTTAAAGCTTGATGTGTTTCATTCTTTTCAGAATTTCAAAGTGCAAAAGTTTGATTGTGCATACAAAGAAAAACAGTTTTCATACATTATATAAGGACAGTTAATGAACCATGTACCAATTAGTGGCTACAGCCTATAAACTATAAATTAGTGCCTATAAACGTCTCAAAAATGGTAAAAGTTCGGGTTCGTATTACCATATACATAGATTAGAAAAAAATTGTCAAATATATAAAAAAAAAAATAAATGTTATTAAAGGCAAGATAAGTTACTTTTCTACCTAACTGGATAAGTTTTTAGTGTTTTTATTTAATGAAAAATATTTATTCAACTCGAAAAACATACAGTGTTACCTATGTATTTGAAAATTACAAATGGCGCCAGACTCTTTGTTGAACACGGGAAGTTTGGAAAAAGGAGTTAAAAATAAAAAAACAAACTATACAAACTACTGTTAGAAACTCAGTCAATACATGTTATCATGACACAAGCTGGCATATATTCGATGGGTTTTTAACAGTATTTTCTATATATTTTTAACTCCTTTTCTCAAACTCACCTTGTTCAACAGAGAGTCTGGCGCCATTTGTAATTTTCGAATACATCGGTTAACACTGTTTTTCGAGCTGAATAAACATGTTACATTAAATGAAAACACTAAAAAATTATCCAGTTAGGTAGAAAAGTAACTTATCTTGCCTTTGATAACATTTATTTGATATATATTTGTTATTTGATAACTTTTTCGAATCTATGTGTACAGTAATACAAATCCAAAAGTTCTTGCCACCAAAGGGCTAACAATCAGTACAAATGAAGAACATTAACAGTATAATTGCCTTTACATGTAGAAATTGTGAATCAAATAAAATATACAGCAAATAATTGTACATTTGTACCATAAAGGAATAGAATAGATCAGTGAATGTATGCTATAAAAACAGGGTTTTAGATTTGTAGCCTAAATCGAAATGCTTGCCCTTCCTACTACCTAAAAAGATCTTCCACTAGTAATAATTTAAATCTACATGCTACTAAAACTCTGAATGTTGCTTGCTCCTTTGTCTTTCTTCTAAAATATGACTTCATCCACTAAAACTGGTTGAAAACATTGAGAGGATTTATTATGAAATAAATGCTGAAGTAAGAAAATGACGACACCATCTTTCAAAACAGATGACCCTTTACAGTGGCACATCATATATGTTAGTGGCCTGGCAAGTTCACAGGGGAGACAACCGAAGCAGCAAAACTGAAGCTAGCCTGCAAAATACTGTATAGACAAATCTAGGCAAATTTGGGCATATTTTATTGGTTTGAAAATAGTTCTTTTTTACCAATTGTCATAAAATTTTAAGGATAAAATAGTCTTATAATCTTCAAAAAGACTGCAAATTTTCATGTATTTTCGTTCCATAGAACCAAAGATATGAGCATTTCATTATTCAATTTGGCTACCAGTATATATATATATATATATATATATATATATATATATATATATATATATATATATATACATACATACACACACCACCTTTTTCAGCAATTTTATAAGTTCCAAATCTCAGTAACTATTGCTCAAAATTTAAGAAATGAAGGCTCGTTGGAAAGGTAATGACCTGGATTGTGTTATGGGCTATGTGACATTTGCTCTTATTTAAGGGATCGTCCATCATACAGAGACTATTTTTAACAGTTTTTTACAGCAATAAAATGTTTCCATCAGTCATTTGTTTTCCTAGTTTTGCATATGAATTACAAAATATCTTATATTTTCCTAAACCCTTTGGCCTTGATGGAGGGGAGACTAAAACTTGCTGCTATGGTTTCAAATGATTTGAAATAACAGCGAAGGGAGACTTGATTTCAAATATTTTTCATTTCTTATATCTCTCCTTGGTTTTCATACATAAAGTAAATTTCACAGTGTATAAAGATTATTTCATACTGGAGATATTCATAATCATACCCTTTTCCCAAAAGAGGGGAGATATGAGAAATATTTGGAATCAAGTCTTCCCTTTGCTGTTATTTCAGATCATTTGAAAGTATAGCAGCAAGTTTTAGTCTCCCCTCTATCAAGGTCAGAGGTTTTGGGGAAATATATACATATTTTATATATATATATATATATAATATTATAAGAGACAGACACTAAGGTTTCATGCTAACACAATTATTTGCTGGTCGGGAAATTTGAACCCAGTCACAAAGTCACCATTGATTTTGTAGATTAGCATTCTACCTCAAAGCCACCGGCAATTGAGAAAATTAAGTGTCCATTTTCAGCATGCATGCCTAGTAAACAGCTAGTTGTAACATTTTTAGTTTTAAAAGTGGCTGGGCATACTTTTTTGTGTTGATTCAAGTTTTTTTGTTTTTTTTTTCATTAGTTTTTTTTAGTAGAAACAATTTGATGATAAAAATAAAAAAATAATGAATATTTTAGTTTTAGACATTTTCATTATGCATTTTTTTTTTTTAATTAGAGTTAACCAATTTTCAGTCTCCAACACAGGTGTCACAGCTTTCTATAAAAAGGCCGATGGCAATAAAGCGGTAACAGTGAATGCATAAGTGATTGTGCAAAGGAAACAAAAGTTATTTAACTTTCTGATATAAAATAAACGAAAATTCTATAAGCAGGGTTTCTTTCCAATAACCGTCCATTTGTGAAACACAATACCGTATGTCTGCTTCCCGGCTGACTATAACATAGTCATCTTCAAATCTAATGTGAATAAATTCCTATGGAGTCATCCTCTTAGCCCTACCCAAGCTCCATCATGACTGATCATGTTGTCTCATCATCTACCTAACACTTAAACCTTATCCTAGAGTGACCCTCCCTCCTGTGCGTTTATAAGTGGTGACCTAAGTAAATAAAAAATCAAAAAAATCCAGTATGGAATTTTAGAAATAATGACCATAAGATTCAATAAAATTGAAGATGTATTAAAACTGGTCAAATAAAGATACAAAAACTTGCTGCAAAGAAGAAAAATGAATGTGGATTTTGATGGATGAGCGAAAAATATACTCAGAAGATTTAAACGTTTCTAAAAGACATAAATCGTTTGTGATTATCTCAAAATATTAAAAAGATAAGTTTTGTAGGAATCAGCATGGTACAACATTTTAACAGGTTGATTCTGTTGGTGGTGTTGGTTCCCCAAACTTTTTCTAAAATTAGATACTTACAGGAGGCACCACATAAATAATGCTAACATCCATGATAAAAGTGACACTATAGAACTGACTGGATTCAAAATCGATACACCCAAGTTGTTGATCTACATCGTTAACCACTTCACCACCGGCAACTCCCAATAGATCAATTCACATGACATTTTATTTTCCATTCAATAGTGTGCCCAATGATGCCGGATTAAACAGAGCTGAGATAACAAAATACCAAAATAACAAAATCTATGACATGAAAAGAAATCAGGAAAATCGCCAGCATTCAAGTAATCATAGGAGCAACCGGACTCATAAAAAAGAATTTAAAAAACTACCTGGCAAATATACCGGGTGAACCAAGTGCAAGAGAGATTCAAGCACTTGTACTTAATAGGACGGTTAAAATCTTAAAACGATCTATGGGTTGAAATATATGAGACAGCAAGTAAATGTCTGGTATCCAGTAGGATGCTCTATCTTCAGCTAGAATAAAATATTTAAAAAAAAAAAATTTGTGAAAATCCATATATATATATATATATATATATAAATAATTATAAAAGGGTGGCCAAGTAATTGAAGTAGGAACGTTCCACTCGGGACTATTTTTCTTGTTCTCATATAAGACTAGACACTATTTGTTTTCCGAACTGAATAAACATTTTAAAGTGAGCAAAACCACTAAAAACTTTACCAGATAGGTAGAAGAGTAACTTATCTTGCCTTTGATGACATTTGTTTGTTAAATATTTGTTTTTTGACAACTTTTTCGAACCAATGTGTATTGTAAAACAAATCTGAAACATGTTATTTTAGAAGTGTGATGGGTTGAAGCAGTAACATACTAACCATTAAAACCCAGGTTCGATCTCACTTAGCATCACATTCTTCAACAGTTGATAAATGGGTATTGGTTCAATTACTAGAGTCAAATTGTGTTTACACATGAGAAAGACATGACCTTGAAATTGGCAGTGTTGCGGTTATTTTCAGTCAGTTTTCTAAGATTGTTTGAAAAAAAAAAAAAATCAACTCAAACACTCTGCTGTATAAAAATATAAGTAAAAATAAATCTTAATCGATCATACACAAACAAGATTATATGTAAGAATTACATTAAAATAAAAAAGAAATTCCACTATCATATTGTAAAGCGATCTAGAGATATTTTGATTCTATAACATTCAAAGAACTAGAATCTAAAGTCTGATATCAAATATAAGCGGATTATCCAACAGAAAATGCTCTTAATCTGAAGCGCTTACATCATTTAGAAACTGTGTCATTGGAACAGCTTTTAGAAAACAAATCTAATGAGAAAAAAAAATAAAATAAAATAAATGTACAGAAATGTTTGGCATTTTATTTGGAAATCAATATCAATACACAAAAATTCTTTGTTGATACTTAAAGCTTAAAGTAGAAAGAGTTTTCTATGAATCACAAAAAAAAAAAAATGAATAAATAAAAATAATAATAATGTCCATTTTAAAAAATGTGATGCATACCTTACAGGAGATAGTCTGTAGCACAATATATTATTATTACTAATTTATAAATGCAATATATAAAGTAAAGTCAGTGCCTTACAATTTTTGTCATCGATAGTTTTCTTCCTACAAAATCAATATCTGATTCTGGTTTGTCAGTTTTTTTTTGTTTTTTTTTTAGTGGATCGTTGTAGCATATTTGTTAAGAACAGTAAAATATAATTCTATGTAATACCTTACCGAAAATACTTTTGACTGGGTTAGAGTTATTTTCATTTCATTTTTAAAAAGGGAATTTAATCCTGTATCCATCAATAGAGTTACTTCCCTTTGTTTGGAAAAAAAAAATTAAAACAAACAGCACAATTTATAAATAAAAACAAATGGCAAGTAAAACCACTAGCGACCAATACCGGATACCCCACAGCTAGTACAATATATTATTTATAGTTTTGATGAGGAGAAAATGAGTTTGTTATAAGATCTAAAGAGCTTAATTAAAAAAATAATAAAGCTGATACTATGATGATGATACACATGTAAGAAATATAAAAGGGAAAAAGACTGTGGATGAAAGCAGGAAAATTAATGCAAATAAAGATAAATGGTACAAAAGCAGAAATTTACATACTTTAGTAATCTTCATTAATGCCAGCAAATCAACACTAGAAAGGGATCTGACAAAGATGATACCCATAAGAGGGTCAGTAGTAATGCAATTATAGTCCATAATTTGTGAGAAACTAAATTTCTACTAAGAATCTATTGCTGAAAACATTTTAAGAGATTTGTTAGTAATATGCCATAAATTGTTAATTACAAACTATGTAATATATAATTATATTGTTTATATATTACAAACTATGTAATATATATAAACAATTATATTGTTTATATATTACAAACTATGTAATATATAAACAATTATATTGTTTATATATTACAAATTATGTAATATATATAAACAATTATATTGTTTATATATTACAAACTATGTAATATATATAAACAATTATATTGTTTATATATTACAAACTATGTAATATATAAACAATTATATTGTTTATATATTACAAACTATGTAATATATATAAACAATTATATTGTTTATATATTACAAACTATGTAATATATATAAACAATTATATTGTTTATATATTACAAACTATGTAATATACATAAACAATTATATTGTTTATATATTACAAACTATGTAATATATATAAACAATTATATTGTTAATATATTACAAACTATGTAATATATATAAACAATTATATTGCTAATTACAAACTATGTAATATATATAAACAATTATACTGTTTATATATTACAAACTATGTAATATATAAACAATTATATTGTTTATATATTACAAATTATGTAATATATATAAACAATTATATTGTTTATATATTACAAACTATGTAATATATATAAACAATTATATTGTTTATATATTACAAACTATGTAATATATATAAACAATTATATTGTTTATATATTACAAACTATGTAATATATATAAACAATTATATTGTTTATATATTACAAACTATGTAATATGTATAAACAATTATATTGTTTATATATTACAAACTATGTAATATATATAAACAATTATATTGTTAATATATTACAAACTATGTAATATATATAAACAATTATATTGTTAATATATTACAAACTATGTAATATATATAAACAATAATATTGTTAATTACAAACTATGTAATATATATAAACAATTATACTGTTTATATATTACAAACTATGTAATATATAAACAATTATATTGTTTATATATTACAAACTATGTAATATATAAACAATTATATTGTTTATATATTACAAACTATGTAATATATAAACAATTATATTGTTTATATATTACAAACTATGTAATATATAAACAATTATATTGTTTATATATTACAAACTATGTAATATATAAACAATTATATTGTTTATATATTACAAACTATGTAATATATATAAGCAATTATATTGTTTATATATTACAAACTATGTAATATATATAAGAAATTATATTGTTAATTACAAACTATGTAATATATATAAACAATTATAGTGTTAATTACAAACTATGTAATATATATAAACAATTATATTGTTAATTACAAACTATGTAATATATATAAACAATTATATTGTTAATTACAAACTATGTAATATATAAACAATTATACTGTTTATATATTACAAACTATGTAATATATATAAATAATTATATTGTTAATTACAAACTATGTAATATATAAACAATTCTATTGTTAATTACAAACTATGTAATAATAAACAATTATATTGTTAATTACAAACTATGCAATATATAAACAATTATATTTAGAGAGACAGATACTAAAATTTCATGCTAACACAATTATTAGTGCAGGAAGTGATAATTACTGCTGGTCGGGGAATTCAAAGCCAGTCACAGAAAAAAAAATTTGTGAAAATTAGAAAGCAGTTCACAATTAAAAATTTTTTCCACTTATTTCCGTAAAGAACAAAAATAATCTTCTTTATCATGAAAAGTAAAACGTACAAAAATAACTAATATTCAGCACAAATTAGGAACATTTTTAGATATAAAAATAGATCCGTGCAGGTGTTTAAAAAAATTGATATTATTCAAGATTTAATTATCACAGAAAACTCAGTCTATAATAAAAATGAACAGATTAATCAGATTAATTCCTCAAAATTTGGAAGGTGGTGACTCTACAACCCTGGCATTTAAATTAAACTTTGTTAATGGACGATTTCATTAATTTTTAATAAAATCGCCCAATAACAAAGTTTGAAAACCCTTTAAGAAAAATAAATTTTTGCAACTTTTATTAATATTTTTATCATGCGTATGCATGTTTGGCTTTTCTCCTGTCACTAAAGAAAACACTTATTTCACAGTAATATAATACCTCTCCCCTTTTATCCTGATTGGCAAGGCTTGTTATAGGCATCATCCTTGATCTGAACACACAGCAACTTAAATGATTGATATTAAGCTTTGCAATTTACACCAAGTGTGAACTTTGGTTTAACAATAGACAACAATATAACACCTTCCATTGTCACAAACAAATAAAGTAATTGAAGAAACTGACTATTTGCCTGATCACTGTTTACCTAAGCCCTTGTTGACCGTCATAATAAGACCAGAAAAGCATGGTAATCGCCAGACAAGTGACATGAACCTGCCTAAGTAGTTCAAGGTGAAGCTATAATGCATGTGAGAAAAAGCAAGGAAGAAAACAAAGAGGCTTTATCATACAAAACAGGACACATCAATAGATTTCAAGTAGTGACGGTAATAAAATAAATAAAATGAACTAAATTTTAAGAGGATTGCAAATTTCATTTCTGGAAGTCACGATAGTACAAAATGGTTGCATTCTTTGTATGGAGTCGATAAGGATTGTCAGCACTAAATTCTTGAGAGGAAGAAATACTTAAGATTTTTTTTCTTTTTACAATGTTTAAAATTTCTAATTTGACGAAAAGTTGAGATTTAGGACGTATTGAAATAAACTGAATTATAAACAAGTCTTTCGGCTAATAAAATAATACAAGAGTTTAAAAACTTTTGGGATTATGTTCTATATATATATATATATATATATATATATATATATATATATATATATATATAGGTTTAGAAATGCTTTATGACCATGTTTGCAGGCCATTAAAACAAATAAAATACTAACCCAAAGAAAAATTGTTGTGTTTTTTTTCTGTTCAAAATATTAAAGATTTCTAATCTGAAAAAAAAAAAAGAAAAAAAAAAAAAAAAGCAATACTATTTAAGTTAATATTTAGGACATATTGGGGTTCTTGTCCAGAATTCTCGTACTATATACAAAAATAAAATAAAAGTTTGTATGTGTGCACTTATGACAGATCGAAAATATCATATTCTAAAAATCATGTAAATTGATCAATTAGTTTTATTTTCAACTATGAAAATCAAATCTTATGATTAAAAGGTGAGGAACTGTCTCAGATCGCCATCTTGAAACAAAGGAGATAACTAAACAATAAATCAAACTTGCAAGATTTTTGTTGTGATGTCTACACATTCCCAATTATTTGCTTAAAAATGATTTTTTTTATAAAAATAAAACTACTTGATTTATTTGTGTGGTTTTTGCAATATGATATTTTCATTTCGTCACAGATATGTACATCATACAGATTTTTTTATTTTAAATATGGAGGAAGTCTGGACAAGAACCCATATTGAAATAAATTGGACTATAAACAAATCTTTTATTGAATGGATTATAAAATACAGAAATTTGGGAAATCGATGGCATAATTTTGGAATTATATTCTACTAGCCTGGGTGCCCGGTGTTGCCCGAGTGTTTGGAGGTGTAAAAAAAGAAAAGAGAAAAAAAAAAAAAAAGGGTGGTAGTAGACATACAGGCTTGAAATGTGACGTGAAGGCAGAAAAGAAAGTGAAAGAAAATCTGACGTCTTACCGCTACTCCATGACGGGACTGGAAGTGTAAAGCGTTCAAATTTAACATAGTCAATCAAAAAGATGACTTGCAGAAATGGCGTTGCTTTTAAACCTCTCAGGAAGGTCGTTTTTAATGTGTGTGGGGGGGGGGAAGAATCTTCCCCAGAGAGGAGGGACTATATATAGTATCCAAATAAACTGTAATTGTCTCAGTATGAAGGATTTCCTATACATTGACCAAGGACCAATTTCAGAACAGATGCTACCCAGCTCGAGGGCCAGGCATTTGTGTTCAAATAGTTTCGCTTTATTTATACAAAAAGGACAAACAGTTAACATGATGGGACGGTGGGAATTTTTTAAAACTCAATCAAAAAAAAAAGATAGAGACAATATCCGTTTGCGAATCTGAGATATTACGATCTAGGAAGTATGCAAAAACTTCTCCTGGAATCCAACCAATGCAACAACCCCGATGCAAAAAGTCTTTCGTGGACATACAAATGCGCGCGCCCATTTTGTCTTTTATATATTCTATGTATGTGTGTCTGGAAATGCTTGGTTTCAAAGTTATCTGCCATTAAAACAAATACTTATTGTTTATTGTAAACATCTAACACATATAATCATGTGATAGCTCACTATTATTTCTACATGAGATAGATAAACAGGACCACCAATAAAATAAATTTGGGTCTGGTGTTGCCTTATACACCAACAAAACCACGAAAAACATGACACCAAACAACATAAAAGCTCCAGGACTAACACAAAAGATGTGCATCATTATCAGTAAGGGTTCCTTTGATAGCAAACATGATGGACTCAAGCAGCATATTACAAATATTGACCCTTCTTATTTCAACAAGCAACAGGATATGATAAACCAAATACAGGGAAAATAAATAAGATTGGCACAAACTAAAGAGCACAGAGGAAGAAATGGATCAGAAAGGAAATTTGACTAGTAATAGATTATTACAAAAGCAATCCCCCACACAAAGGGAATCGTTTATACATGTAGAACATAATCCCAAAGTTATGTGATCGATTTTCCAAACACATTGTGTACCAAAATTACATGAAAGATTAATCAAAATGTACAAATGTTTTGGAGATTTCGAATTTAAAACTAAAATTAAATTATTAAACTTTTTAAAATCAAGCAATTCGTTTTCCGGTTAAGTGAAGTCATACATTTTGAACAGAAACACATTTGTGTGTAATTGAGAACGTATGTAGTTCTCTCCCACTACAAGAACTGTAACACCAGGGTAGTAAGGTGGAATCGAGACGTCAGCGCCCCCGAGGAGGGGCACTCTAATTTGCAAAAAGTGCCTGAGCAGCACTGTTGACATTCCCTGATAAAGGCGCCTCAAGCAATTAGCAATAAACTAATCCTTTCTCAAAGAGAGAAGGTAAAGCCTGGGAGAGTGGACCTCCTAGAATTGCACAGAATCAGCATTACACCACAATTAATAGGGGCCAGGTAGTTAAAAGAATGGTCTAATCTCTCTTGATTTTGGGGTCCAAGGATAATTGAGAAGAGTATCCTATCCATTTTAGAAATAATTTTCAGATCAACTACAAATTGAATGATCTTTCGAAATTTTTTCGATAAGAATTGAAAATCTTTACTATTTGGGGACTTTTCCAATTACTATTCTCATCTTTGTTATAATCTTCAGTATGTTTTGGTCAATATAACCTTTAGATGTTGCTTTTCAGACTTTAGAACCTATACTGAATTTTCTCAAGGACACATAAAATGACACAACAAGATGAAGGTATTCATTAACAATCAGATCTAGGCTACTGTCTTCTGGAGATTAAAGGTTCAATCCTTGCTACAGGTGATAACTAAGACTGTTTTATACTATTTGGTTCTGGATACTTGCTTTCTCTCCTCCACCGATTTAATAAAGGTTTTGAAACTGACTTTTGATGAGTGGCTTATCGGCATGTTTAAGGAAGGTGGCAGAGGTGAAGTGGATACTAGTGTGGATTTATGACAGGAAGTGTCAAGTTCGAATCTAGTCAGCTCCATGGCATTACTTTCACTATTGATGTTGGCAACTTTCATGTGGTTTCTTCTGTAAGTATCTGATGGGAAAAACCAACGGCTACAACAGAATTGAGCTGTTTCTGAATATTTGAGATGAGAATTGATAATTTGGATTATACAGACTACTGTTCTCATCTTGAATATTCTTCTCAAAACATTTCAGCCAATGTAGCCATAATGGATAAAGTATTAAGTAAAATTCAGTTCTAATTGACACCCTTCTGGCAGTTGAACGTTTAATCTTCAGTGCAGACGATACTAAGAATTTTCTTTTTTTTTTTTTTTTACAAAGGAATCCCCACTTATCAAGGCCACTCGAGGATAAGGGTTAAAAAGTGCACATTGGTCAAAAAGACAATATCATAGTAATCGTTAGAAGCGTAAATTTGGTAAATTGGATGACTTAAGGGAAACGACTCATCAAGAACTTGTTTGCAAATTACTTGGGGTTTATATCCAGTCATAGCTGATCGAATGAGTGCACGATACTCTCATGGATTAAGTAAAGGCTTCCATTCCAAATTCTGCACAGATTCTCATGTTAGAAAAATTCCCGAGTTCAAGATACACCTGAAGAAGATTGGTGGTTACAAAATGGTGTGAAAATAACACTGAAGATGAAAACGGTAGTCTGAATAATCCGAACTAGCGAGGCCTGTGGAAATTCCACAGGGGACTCATTCATCTGTAATATATTGATGTTGGCATTTTGTAGATGTTCAGTGTAAATGGAGACGCTATGATATTATTGTAGCTATTTACAATGCCTCCCCACGGGGCAGAGTTAGACACTAGGGTCGTTTTTTAACGTGGAGAAAAGGTACAAAAATAAAAATTGTCTCAGTCATGAAGGATTTCTCCTCCACTGAAAGAGAACGAGAAATGGAAGTGCCGCATCTGAAGAACAGATACTACACTTCGATCTTGACACTGATATTATTGTAGCTCTTTGGTTAAAACTGCAAAAGTATTTATCTAAGCTAGCAGGGACGTCCGGTGTAGCCCGGTCATAAAGTACGCTTAAATATATTTTAATTCTTGCAGATTTCGTATATATTATTATAGAGTTAATGTTCTATCGATTTTTATATATTGTAAAGTTGAGATTTCAAAATTTAAAAAAATATATCCATATGACTTGGGTGCATTAGCTTGAATTGAAACCAAAATAAAAACTTATGGAAAAAAAAAATATATATATATATAATTTGAGTTCCTTCAGCCATAATCGAAACCGAAACCAAAACTGATGAAGAATTCTTGATAAAATTATTTATAAAAAAAAATAGATGACTTAAGTGCCATCAGCTATAATCGAATCCAAAACCAAAACTTATGAAAAATTCTTGGTAAAATTATTTATGACAAGAAATGGAAGTACAATTGAACGACCGGATGTAAGCATGAAAATAACACACACACTATCGTATTAATATATAGATAAATAATACAAAGAATCGAGCTTGTCAAAAAAAAAAAAAAAAAATGCTATGTTGATTCATAAGAATTGATGTTTTTAGCAACATTTAAGGCTAAAATATCCACACGAATACGTAACTAAGCAAATATGTATATTTGTTGAATACAAGCTATCAAAGCAAAGGCTAAAGGAAAGCAAGTATCCATGCTTACATACGAAACAAGAGGATAAATATGACATAAGGTAAAAACTATGCACATAGATAAATTTAGATGAACAATTTCAAACTAGATTTTGTGACGTTTGTTTTACATGTTTCAACTACAAATCATATCACATATCTTCGTAAATTTGTTTAGCTTTCTTTGATTTATAGACGCCATTTTTAACAAATAAACAAGAGTGTGTTTTATGTATAATAGAAATGAATAAAATATTAAAATGCATTAGACAAGAGAATCAAATCGCTTGCATGTGGATTTAATTTGATTTTATGTTAGGCTCAGTGGTGAACAGAGTCTAAAAATTATTGGTAGCTAGGAGGCAAAAGGCAGCTCAACTCACGATAATGCTATTTAATTTTCATAACGAATAAATAAAATTCACCACCATCTCCATTTTTTTTTAATGCACTGCTTATTTGTATCCGTTTATTTCCCTCCTATTTTTTTTTCTTCATTTTTATTACTAAAACAATTGTCTGTTTCTTTATTGCATTTTTATTCAATGTAATGGGGCTATTTGCCATTTGACAAGCTGACACCCTGGTCAGTCAGCCACTGGCTCAATGAGAATACATAATTCATGCTCAGTAAAATGAAATTACATGCTAATGCTGATTGTTTTTATATCAATAATGTTTCATAATGCTATAGGGTATCATTTTTAATCAGAAAATGGCCAACTTAAACGTAATAACATATTAGAAATGCATCTCAATTGTTAATAATGGACATTGCAGACTATACTACATAATGCATTACCTCAAAAACTGCGCAAATGGAATTTGAAACATGATGAGGCCCTTTCGATACTATATTACTGAGAAATGCTATGACTTTTCCGTTTTACAATGGTTTACAAAAATAATCTGCAAACTCATTGTATTTTGTATCAACTTTTTTTACTAACCTCTTCCACAAATTTTTCAATCCTAATATGAAAAGTTTGAAAAGAAAAACAAAATGTGAAAACCAAAAATTTCTTCACAGTGATCCTTACTATCAGGGATCTGTTTCCCAACAGAGGTCGACATTCCAAGTTTCTAGAAGTCAAAATCCACTTACAGAAGACCAAAGCTGATCTGTTGTTTAACAAATTATGCTCAGTTTACTTATCATTTCCAATCTTATAGTATTAATCCTTATCCAAAAGGACAATCTCATTAATACTTATCCTCGAGTGGCCTTCCACCTTGCTAAGTGATGACTTAGTAGCATAAACAAAATGTGGCCTTAGTACTAAGTACAGATACGATATGACCAATTATCCATGAAGTAGGAAAATATGGTTAAGAAAGATACCAAAATTCTAGAGAAAGATTCCAAAATTAAAAAAAAATCATTGAAAATTTTATATCTATATCATTAATTGCCAGATGAAAGATAATGTTTTTAAATTGCAACAAAATGTACATTAAATAAAATAAATCCAAGGTAATTTTTTAATTCAATTTAAATTAAATTTTTATACCTTACTTTGTAAAATTTATAAAAGTGCACTTTGAAGATAAATAAATTTCAAATTGAATCTTATACCTTTATTTTTTAAAGCCTATAATAAAACATTTTTGTTTAACAATTTTCATGCCTTGGATCTAACTTGTATCTTATCTTTTTAAGATTATATTTTAAAACTCTCCTACTCTCTATTTTAATTTGTATTTCTCCTCACACCACAACTCATTTTTTGCAACCCCCACTTTGTAATAGAGGTCTGAATAATGAGAAAATCTGAATTTTTTTTTTAACAAAAACTTTAAAATAACTTTTTTAGATTAAATTTTTTTAAACATCTTTCAGAATAGAAAACCTTTAAAATTTAATAAGGAATATATTTGATATAGGTTTCATTAACAAATATTCAGTACATAATGAGAAAAATAGAGATGAAAATTTCAAAAGGACTGTATAACTGGTTACGATGAATAGTAGTCCTTGCCAGCGAAAGTCTTTGTTATTGTTATTCTATCATTATTTAAAACCAGGCACGAACGCAGACCCCACAATTTTAATGAACCACCATTCTGCCAGATCAAACATACCCATTCCTGTGTCTCGATATATCTTCTATCATTATATGTGATCAGTTTTCTATAATAGTCAACCATATAGGAGCCTATTCGTGACCAGACACACACACAGCTTTATATTATATATATAAGTTTTGGTTACGACTTCAATTCAAGATGATTTACCCAAGTCATATGGGTAGATTTTTTTAAATTTTGAAAATCGTAACTTTATAATATATAAAAATCGATAGAACATTAACTCTATAATAATATATATATAGAATCTGTAAGAATTAAAATATTATATTTAAGCGTACTTTACGACCGGGCTATGCCGGGCGTCCCTGCTAGCTTAGATAAATACTTTTGCAGTTTTAACAAAAGCGCTACAATAATATCAGAGCGTCTCCATTTATGCCGAACATCTACAGAATGCCAACATCCATGTATTACATATGAACGAGTCCACTGTGGAATTTCCATAGGACCCGCTAGTTTGAAATTATTATAAAATATGATTTAATTTTTTAGTACTTTATACTTTTGTATGCGAGACACGCACATACACACTAAAAGTGGCCATAGAATGTTATTAGAAAACCAATTAATTAGACGACGTGAAAGAAAATACTACACAAAAAGAATGGGATTACATAAAATGGAATTGTCCTTTTCTAATACCGAAATACCAGAAACTTGTCAGTCATTGAAAAAAAAATCTATTACAAAGTTTAAAAAAAAAAAAGAAAAAAAAAAGGTGTAATATTCAAACCATTACCACAATAATTTGCAACCACCTTTCAATGTCGGGTTGACATAGTACCAAAGCGAGATAAACAGAGGTCATCGGGTCAGACCGTGCTTAGATGTGATAACTTACTTAACAAATTAAGCACGTGTATTGATATTTATTCAATCAAGGGAAAAGTAAATAGACATACAATAAGTGTTTTGGAAATAATTCGATTGTTTAAAAATGTATATTTACATTTTTTTCAAGACATGTTTGCAAATTAACACCTACACGAAAGTTGCTTATGTTAAATGAACTTGGACAAAATTAACGCCATTTTATTTTAATAAAGAAAATGTTACAAAGAAAAAGAGGCTCCGAAACTAAAATAATTGAACATTTTCGAAACGTATGTTTACATTTCTCCTTTCAAAGAATCTCGTACAGTTATTCGGTTTGTAGTTTTTTTTTTTTTTTTGCACTCGCATTGCAATTTAAGGAGTAGAAACACAGAACTATCCGTAAATATTTAATATTGGTTCTTTTTAAAGAAAATTTAAACAGTTTGCTCCGATAACTTTGATAGTAGAAAAAAGTCAATAAAATGAAAACATAACGATGTAAGATACAGTGAAAAAGAATAGTCCAAAACTTGGTTTTATATAAGAAATTGAATTTAAACTGTAAATTAGAATTTACAAATTTATTACTGGGCAAGGAATAATAAAAAAAAAAAAAAAACTTTAAAATTTTCCTTATTCCATGCAGTTTCAAAGAATGGCTTTTTTCCTCGGAGACAAGTATTTAGCAAAATGCTATTCATAGGCAAGTTATAAACTTTGCTGGTTAGCACA
Organism: Euprymna scolopes; assembly: GCF_053919585.1. Classification (NCBI taxonomy): domain Eukaryota; kingdom Metazoa; phylum Mollusca; class Cephalopoda; order Sepiida; family Sepiolidae; genus Euprymna; species Euprymna scolopes. The sequence continues at coordinate 38,274,959 of NC_136490.1, read as the reverse complement.
TAAACCGAAAACTATAAATTATGAAAAAACTTATATCTGTATGAAAGTTAATAACAATGCAGAAATATATATATATAATGTTAAAAGGATATTCCAAAAAAAAAAAGAACCACTTTTGTCAACTTTCCTTCATTGAGTTTGGATTTCCTTTGGAATATCCTTTTGAGCTCTTTCATATATATATATATATATATACACATATTACAAAACGAAGTAAACCCTTTTTCGGGGACAACGGCCAACTAGCACCGTGTGTGTTTGTGTGTATGTATATGTGTGTTGGAGTGGAGAGGGCTCCCGTAAGCCATGGTGAAGGCAACCTTTCTAGGAGAAGCAAATCTCGGATTTAAAAAACCATAAAGCGGGAGACCAGCACCTGCATTAAGTTGGTCTGCAGTTTAACTTGTTGCTGGCTATCTTGCTCTTGCTTGTTGCTGGATCTCAACATTTTGAACTGAGAGAGAGACTTAGCTGTCGTACAAAGCTAAGACTGTAACATCATCTGTGTATAGATACTCCCTCAGACTATTGGAATGGACCTGTGGCGATGAAAGTCATTTTTGGGCTCATGGACTTTTGAGTGTTTGAGGGAGTGGCATTCGTCTGACAAGACGTTGTAATCATCATATATATATATATATATATATATATATATATATATATATATGGCATAATTGTGTTGACACACAGGTTCTCATCAGATCACCGAAGTTAAGCAACGTTGAGCCTGGTCAGTACCAGATGGGTGACTGTTTGGGATTTCTAGCTGTTGTATGTGCTCTCCGCTTATTGCGGCATTTGTTTCCAGTCGTCCTGTACATACACTTCACATGCCACTGGTATTTAACAATGTCGACTCAGGAAAGGTGTGGTTGGAGATTGCGCACTTCCTGCCACAAAAATTTCATGTGCAGGTACCCCTTCGTGGGTATCTATAGTCTGTCAAAGACTGAAGGCGCCCGTTTTATATATATATATATATATATATACCCACACACTAGCAGGCTGTTCGGCTTTGCCCAGTCGAAAAATACACTTAAATATATTTTGATATATGCAGATTTCCTATTTATTATTATAAAGCCAATTCGCTATGGATTATTATAATGTACTCAATATATAGTAGTGATTTCAAAAGTTTAAGAAAAAAATAATAACTTGGGTGCAATTAACTAGAAGCGAAACCAAAATATTTAGCTCTCCGTTATTCGCCACCATCTGAGCTAAGGCTACATGCATATCAAAACTTGACAAATCAACCGACTTAAACATATAAATATATATTTACGCATACGTAAAGGATACATTAGTCCAACTTATGTCTACCAAGTTCCTAATTTCCACTTTTGACCTCTTATTAGCTTTTTATCCGGCTAAAAAAAACAAAATAAATTTGTTCCACAGGCACTATTAGCCTATATATCAAATTTGTAGACCAAAAATTAACAGAGTAGTTTGGTAGAGACCGTTCTGCACACACAAACACACACACACTCACATATGTGTGTGGATGTGGGTGTGTGCAGAAAATCACGTTTTCTTAAAGAGGAAAATGTATTAAATTTTCATAAATAATTTTACTTTATTATTACAATTTGTAATTTTAAAGCTACAGCTCGAATACTCGCATATGATGTATAGAAATGACATCCTTTAGAAGTGTTAATTTCTTCAGCCTCCAGAAGATTGCCATTTTTGGTATTGAACATTAATAAACATTACGGCATGTGTTCATGTGAATAATTCTAGTTTGAATTATGAGAATCTTAAATCTCCTTATTACTGTAGAATTTTTATCTTTACTAACATTACAATTATTGGTTCCCATATTGAAGTCTACGCAACGTTAAATACATCCAAAATGTAAATCTAAGCCGTTTTTTCCCCTTATGCAATCCTAAAAAATATTGAAGATAGTGAACCATTTACAAGTAATCCCAATTACATATACATAATGGTATTTGTAGCCTTGCCACAAATACCATAATAATATATATTTTTTAATTGAGGTACTTATCCACTTATGTCACCGTAACAACCTCCTCTTCTCATTAAGAATGGCTTATTATTTCAGCACGGTAACATAAGTGCATAAGTACCAAAATTGAAACAAGCACATATTGCTATAACTTATATAGAAAAGTAAAATGTTATAACTTAAGAAAATAAGTCAACACGATAAATAATTTCCTACGGCAGAAGAAACAAGTGATTAAAATTGAAGATAAAACGATAAAAATATGAAACGGAAAAGAAAACTTGTGTAATGAAAAAGAGCCACACAACGAAGCACGTGTCGTTTTAAAGAATGTTTCATGTCGAACATCATTGTTGTGCCATGTGGTTCTCCTCAGCTCACAGTAACAAAAAATACGCGAGACGTCGTGTGCAGCTGTATATTCACGTTTGATTTTTACATATTACAAAAAGAAGTAAACGTTAATCAACCAAATGTGCAGAGACAAATACGTGTCTATTTCACTTGAACCAAAAAGCAAGCAAGAAACGTCCATTACGAGTATTATTTTTTTATGTATTCTGATCATGCACAGGTATGTGGTTTGCAGCAGTTTACGAGTGGAATGAATAATGTCACCTTTCTAAAACGGTAGATATTTATTAGATTGCGATCAATAGGAACTATGCAAGAAAAATATTAATACATGTGGAAGTCATTCAAATTTCTACGACTTTGTTTCTTTAAAAAGGTTTAATTTAATTTAAAAAAAAAAAAAGAGGTACGTTGAAACTATGTAACTCATGGTGGTCGAATGTGACGTCAACATTTTGACGCGGGTGATAATCATATATATATATATATATATATATATATATATATATATATATATATATAAAAGGTACTCAAGCTTATGAAGGCCAACGAATAGTATTTTTTTTTTTTTTTTGTCGCAGTAAAAAATATTACGTTCAACATTTTACTGTGAAAATAAAATCGGTGTTTTTATGAATGGATTTGAACTACATACATTGTATTTAAAATCCATTCATAATTTAATACAAACAAGTACGGTTTTTAGATACTTTTTAGTTTAAATAGCAATTAATTAGCTAATAAAAATCAGTGTTTTTTTTATAACTATTTTTTAAATATATTATAAATTTACAATGAAACTTTTTTCTCTCCAAATTTTAAAATAAATTCGGTATTATTTATGTTTTATTTATATATTTAGAAGCTTAATTAAAACTCGAAATAGTTTGTTTCAAAATTTATTAAAACAGTGTTTTGGGTACGGCCTTGGGTTATTTCTTGTAGAAAACAGAAAATAAATTATTCCCCAGCCTTAGTAAGCTTGGGTACTTTTTTTTTCTTTTTTTTTCCGGATTATCACCGGCGTCAAAGTGCTGACGTAACATGTGTAGGTAAAAAGTTTCAACATTGCAAAAAGAAAAAAGAATGACAAGTATTTTTCAGATTTGAAGATTAATTTTTTTGTTGTCTGTTTAAATCCTTAAAAAAATTATTACAAAAAATCTCGCGTGTTTCTATGATAGTGGGATTCTCACTGCCATATAACTAAATACACATATTTTTAAAAATAAAATGGAGGGAAACGAATGGTTCAAAATCCGGTACTTCTGCAGTTCTAAGCCCGTGAGTCTCGCTCGGCAACGCCCGGTGAGTAATGGAAACCGCCGGATTATACCGAGCGAACGGAAGTTATAAAAAAAATAAAAATAACCTACCGTAACCTATATAATTAAAAAACATTCATACATTTTCTTCTACATTACCAACATAAATAACCCCGAAAATGTTTTTTTTTAATTTGCGTTACAAATAAATAATCAACACGACAATAAAACGTGTTGTTTTACTGTGTACGTTTTCAGCGTCCCAATTGTTTTTTTTTTTTTTCCACGGCTAAATTAAAAGATATATCAAAATTTGAATTTAACTTTAAGTATTATGATATCTGTTCAGTGCATATTTACTTATAAATATGACAAACCAATTATAACTGTAACTGTAAGTTTTTTTTTTTTTTTTTTCAAAAATAATCAATTATAATAATCAGAATGACTCATAGAAATCTATCTATATACTTTTTTTTCATTTTAATATACTTTCAGAGAAATGTTTCTGTTATGTCACAAAAAACTATTTTCTTTACGTCACAAGTGTCACGCTCATACATTAATTCCATAGCTTATATAACATACTGACCCAATGGGTCATGGGTAGTCTAGTAATTTCATAATTTTTACTGTTTTATTTATTTTTTTATGGCAACTGTGCTTTTGTCTGTTTATTTCTTTAGGGGGGTGGAAAATAAAAGTTTTGTTTCTTTTAATTAGTGAACAAATATATTTTTTGTTTTGTTTGTGTATGGAAAGTTATGGTATATTTTACAACCTGCCCCAGCATAGTATAAACACCACCAACCTCTCCATGTTAGGAACGGCTTTCGGAATAAACATCCCCAACCTTCCTATGTTAAGTACGGCTTTCGAGGTTGGGGGTGTTTATTCCGAAAGCCGTTCTTAACATGTGGAGGTTGGGGTGTTTATACTACATTGGGGCAGGTCGTAAAAAAAAAAATATCGCTATTTTCCTTTCTTATCAAAAGACTTGTTGCTTGAAGAAGCGCAATCATACTCTGCCCTTTCGTTTCTTTTCCTTTTAAACTCTTTTCTTCCACTTTTTATCGTCTGCTCGCTCGCGTTTTTTTTTTTTGCTCACTCGGTATATTCCGGGCGTTGCCGAGCGAGACTCACAAACAGGGCTTTAAACTGCAGAAGTACCCAAAATCCTAATAATAATAAAAACAAAAATAAATAAATCGTGACTACATTATTTTTCTCCAAGTTCTTTACCTGGGTAAATAAAAATAGGTAAATAATTAGTCTGAAAATATTTTTTAATAGTTTTTATCAATGTCTCGTGATGACCAATAATTCAAAAATTATTCAATGTGTATTCCATTTTATATTGCAGAAAAATAAAATAAAATAAAACAAGCCGAGAATAATATTACGGTGGCTTTACTTCCTAGCCTTTGAGATAGGATACAAGTATAGTATCTATTATTATGTTATCGTTCAGAGAATGAGAAATCCTTTTTGAAAAAGGCAATTTTTATATTCCATCCAAAGTATTCCCTCCCTTTTGGAGGCCTTTATGTCTAACTTTACCCTCGTTGACGGCAGAGGGGTAGGGGTGGTGATGCAAATAAATAGGGCACAATATCATCAAGGAAGTTCAGCTTGCATAACAATTTTGAAGATGAGAAAATCGAATTAATAACATTCCTGACTGCCCCCCCCTCTTTTTTCTTTCGGTTACCCGGCATATTTCTCGAGGCATTTCATTGTTGTCTTACTTCCGCTGCTTTCTAGATAGTGATAGCTGATTTAGTGTACCCGACGAGACATGTTCCAACATATATACGGAAACATTCTTAGACGAATTATTATTATAATAAATAGTTTGGCGTAAGAATGATACTGTTCTCTAAAAAACTATTTACTTTTAAGAATGTTTCACATAAAAAAGTTAACAGTTACAAGAAATATTACACTTTTTTTTTTAAATAAAAATAAGAATTGTTCACAGTTCCACTTCATATAAAATGTTTTGTTTTTTTATATGAAACACTTATAAAAAAATTAAAAAAAGAATTTTACAATTTCAAAACTATGAAAAGTAACCATTTAAATGAATTAAAGTATTAAAAAAAAAATGAATGGGTAAACTTTTTGTTTGTTTTTGCTCCTTGAAATGCGCAAAAGGTTTTCTTTCACTTTCTCCATATTTTTTTTTTTAATTGAGCGTGTATTTATTCTTTTTTAAATTTCTTTGATTAAAATTGATTCATACTTTAATTTCGTGCTTGTTTTAATTTTATTCTCATTTTATTTTAAAATATTTTTTATTATATTTTCCCCACTAATTATTCTTGTTTTTTTTTGTTACATTTATTTTTTTTCATACATATTCAAATAATGCTTTTGGCCTTGGTACTTCACGAGGAACGTGGACCCTGCTTGAACAGTTTTATTCTTTAACGACTGCTCTCTGAAAGCACATGCGCAAAAAGGTTTTCATTTGTTTATTTAATCACGAAAACTTTTTTGAAGGTAAAAAAAAAGGCCTGCCACAAAACAAATATAGAACAAATAAATGTTATCAAAGGTAAGATAAGTTACTTTTCTACCTAACTGGATATGTTTTTAGTGTTTTTATTTAATGTAACATGTTTATTCAGCTCGAAAAGCATAGTGGTCACCGATGTATTGGAAAATTTTAAATGGCGGCCGTCTCTCTCTTTGACACGGTAAGTTTGGGAAAAGGAGTTAAAAATTAAAAAACAACAAAAAAAACTAGACAAAATACTGTTAAAAACCCACCGAATATATGTCAGCCTATGTCACGGTAACATATATTGAGCGAGTTTCTAACAGTATTTTGTCTAGTTTTTTTTTTTTTATAACTCCTTTTCCCAAACTTACCGTGTCAAAGAGAGAGTCGGCCGCAATTTTAAATTTTCCAATACATCGGTAAACACTATGTTTTTCGAGCTGAATAAATATGCTATATTAAATATAAACACTAAAAACATATCCAGTTAGGTAGAAATGTAACTTATCTAACTTATCTTGCTTTTCATAACATTTATTTGTTCTACATTTGTTTTGTGACAACTTTTTGTACAGTAAAACAAACCAAAAATATTTAATAGAGAAAATAAAATTAAAATAAAATAAAGACCCGCACGAAATAAAAGTATGAATCAAAGTTACTCATCGAAAAAAAAAAAAAAAAAAAAAAAAAATTAAATAAATACACGCTCCATGAAAAAAAAAAAATTAGATATATACACGAAGAAAGTGAAAGAAAACCTTTTACGCATTTCAGGTAGCGGTCATCATTAAATCATAAAACCGTTTACGCAGGGCCCACGTTCCCGTGAAGTACCGGGCTTTATTTTTATTTATTTATTTTGCCTCAAATAGTACCTTCAAAACGTATTCGTGATTAAATAAACCAATGAAAACCTTTTGTGCATGCATTCGCTTTCAGGAAGTAGTCATTAAAAAAAACTGTTTACGCAGGGTCCACGTTCCCCGTGAAGTACCAATGAATGGTTAAATATCAAACTAACACATTTTTTTAATACAATTTAAACTACTACTAACAATAATAATCATTAAAAGTAATTAAACATTTTTTTTTATAAGAAAACTATCATTCTAATGCCAAAATTTTTTTACTACTACCATTACTACTTAATAATAATAATAATCATCATCATCTAAGAATGTCTCCGTAATTAAATATGTGATAAAATATTTGTTGGAACATGTTTCATAGGGGGACGCCAATTCAGTTCACCGGCTAAAAGACAGCGGAAGTAAAGCAACTATGAAATGCCTCAAGAAAATAGTTTAAAGTTTTATATTTCATCGATTTGTTTTAAACTTTTGGAAATTATTTGTAAGTTTTGTAGGTACGCCCAACGCGCGTCCGCGTCACAGTTTTATCCCCCTGTATGTAACACGATGTAACTGTAATTTAATATTACCATCCTAACTTAGTTTTACATTTAATAAAAACACTAAACAAAACAAAAAAAAAAGTATCAGATAGGTAAAAAAAATAACTCATCTTGCCTTTGATAACATTTTGTTATATATTTGCTTTTTGACAACTTTTTCGAATCTATGTGTATAGTAAAACAAACCCGTTTTGTTATTTCAAAAACATTTTGGGTACTTATTGAACAACGCTATTTTTAAATAGTATTTAAGTTTTTACAATATCTTTTTTATTATTAAATTGTTAGGTGAAATTACAGAATAGTTAGAAAACACCCCCCTCCCATGTTAAGAATGGCTTTCTAAATAACATTATTTCAGCATGTTTCAATAGGCTCATGCATAGTATCGCATTTTGAAAATGTGTCGTTATTTTTACTTAACTGATTTCATCTAAGAAATGGCTGTCATTTTTTTCTTTTTAAGTGATCCTCTATTTCAGGCGTCAAACAGGCACTACTAACCTTAAGTCGGAGGGGGCAAGGTCGATTTTTTTTTTCTTTTAAGTCTGAAATTAGCGATCATAAAGGAAAAAATTAAAAGCAATTTTGTTTGAGAAAATCTGTTAAATTCTAAAGTAACAAAACTTACAAAAATTTTAAATATCGTCTGTTAGCATTTATTAGTAATATATTTGTTTTTCTCTCCCCTATTTTTTTCGTTGTTAACTATATTATAGTTTTGTCGAAGTACCAAACCAAGTTATTTGGAAATAAAAAAAATAATTTATTTAAGCGTTAACCTCATCATTTTATGAATTAATTTTTAATGCACAGCATCCTGAAGTTATTATTATTATTATTATTATTATTATTAACTTTAGAAAATAAATGCCTTTTCTGATCTAGTTCAGTTAATCGATTAATCGCAAATTATCAACCGACCACATTGCTTTCTACAACATGTTTTCTTTTTAACACTATGGCGATGCTGCATCTGCAACTAGCCATAAAAAAAACGTCTTAGCACTTTATAATTATTATTTAAATAAAAGCCAAGATTTCAATTTATTTTAAATTTGCCCTATCTTTACAACTTTATTTTGAATTAAACTATAAAAACTAAAACTAAGAAATTGAAATCCCTTCTTCACCAGAAAAATATTAGCATATGTAACTTAATAAAATGGAAACGAAATAATTTGCATATGTTATTTTAAACGCTTCTAAACCATTTGAAATAGTGGGATACATTTTAAAAGTTATTAAAAAAAAACAAAAAAATTAAATAAAAAAAACGGCTATGCAAATTAGAGTGAAATGGGTTTGTCATCGATCCCAAATAATTTATTCGGGGAATTTTATAGAATCACTTTCGTCTCTAATCTAACCCTTATAACGGTTTCCAAAATATAGTAGAAATTAGTTTGGAGACGCGAGTTTTTATATAAAAAATAGCCCTTGTTTTTTTTTTTTTAATGAAATCACGTTTTAATTAAAAAAATATTCATGAAAAATTTCCCTATATATATATATATATATATATATATATATATATATATATATATATGAGAGAGAGAGAAAGGGAGGTGCTTATGCATTTATGTTACCGAACTATGCTTTTTCAAGTTAAATTCAATTTTTACGATATCTTTTGTTTCTTAATTTGTCAGGTGAAAGTACAAATAGTTACAAAACAGTAAACACTCTTTCCTCTTCATACTAAGAATGGGTTTCTAAATAATAACGCTATTATTTCAGCGCGGTAACATAGATGCACAAGTACCCCCTCCCCCCAAAAAAACATAAGTTATAGTAAGTTACAGGGTACACGTGAAACTGAAACGCTAAAATGATGAGTCTGAAAATATAGTCGACGTCTTTATAAACAAGATAAGAACGATAACTCGTTCATAAAGATGACTATTTTTAGGTGCAGTTTTCATTTCAACGTTTCGCGTATATGATATACCTAATTTGTCATAACTTAGTGTTTTTAAAGTATTTTATACACTAGAAATGATTTTAAAAGAAATTGAAAGTAATGCCCAAATAAGTTCTATTCTAAATAATTTGTGTGAATTTTTCTTTACTTAAAGGCGCAAAAAAAAAACAAAAAAAAAACGAAACCTGCGCTGTCTGTGGTGTTGTGTAAACTGTCATTAGAAATTAGTTTGGAAATGTCAGACTTAAAAGTTTAAAAAGATTCAAAATTACTTTTTGGAGAATCTCAAAGCTACTGAGACATTTTTTTAAATCTATAATAGAGAGAAGAGGGTGTAAAAAAAAAAGTTTTTATGTCTTTTGTTTTTGACATTAGAAAGTGATTGTGAAAACTTAAAATTGTCATTTCGAAAATAATTTCGGTGCTTCTGCTTCCATCGACATTCGCTTATTTCCTGTACTTTTTAGTGCACACTAATATTTTTGCATCAAGTATATTTTGAACTGCTATATTTCATCTGAGCGTCAATAAAAATAATGGGTTTGTTTTACTGTACACAGATTCGAAAAAGTTGTCACAAAACAAATATAGAACAAATAAATGTTATCAAAGGCAACATAAGTTACTTTTCTACCTAACTGGATATGTTTTTAGTGTTTATATTTAATGTAACATGTTTATTCAGCTCGAAAAACAAAGTGTTTACTGATGTATTGGAAAATTTTAAATGGCGGCCGACTTTCTCTCTGAGACGGTAAGTTTGGGAAAATGAGTTATAAATAAAAAACAAGTCAAAATATTGTTAAAAACCCGCCGAATATATGTCAGCCTATGTCACAGTAACATATATTGAGCGAGTTTCTGACAGTATTTTGTCTGCTTTTTTATTTATAACTCATTTTCCCAAACTTACCGTCTCAGAGAGAAAGTCGGCCGCCATTTAAAATTTTCCAATACATCGGTAAACACTATGTTTTTCGAGCTGAATAAACATGTTATATTAAATATAAACACTAAAAACATATCCAGTTAGGTAGAAAAGTAACTTATGTTGCCTTTGATAACATTTATTCGTTCTATATTTGTTTTGTGACAACTTTTTCGAACCTATGTGTACAGTAACCCCCCCCCCCAAAAAAAAAAAATCTGCGTCAATATTCCATCAATAGAGCCACAAAATTATCTACGATTAAACTCAACCTAAGGTGGCCACTAAAATCTCTGCAAAGTTTAGTTTTATCTGTATTAGTATTACGAATACCAACGATAACATATATGGACAGCAACCTGCAAAGACCCTTTGGGCGAAGTCAACACGCGTGTTAATTACATAACCGAATTGAATGGCTCAATAAATTTCTTTATAAAAACAAAAAGAAATAACTTGAAAAAAAGTAATAATTTTAGAGTAATTAGTTGCGGTACAAGAATAGGTTTTAAGTTCCCAAAATTCGTAACAAAATTATCCACATTGACACATAGTTAAGAGCGTTAATTAGCAATGAATTCTTTAACTAAGAATAAAATATGGTATTTATAATACAGAATACGGACCGTGCTGCCTGCAATATTATTTAGAAATCTATTTTTAACATGGAAAGGAGGGTGTCATGTAACTATTCTGATTACTTATGCAGAAAATGTACCGTGTTGACATAATAACGTTATTATTTAAAAAAAACCAAAAAAAAAAACCATCTTAACATGGGGGGGGGGGCTCCGGCTACTGTATTGTAATCATTCTATAATTAGTTTTTGGTTTAGAATCCACAGATTCAAAAAGTGGTAAAAAAATTCAAATACATAAATGTTATCAAAGGCAAAAAGTTACTTTTCTCCCTATCTGGATTTTTTTTTTTTTATAGTGGTTTTACTCACTCTAAAACGTTTAATGCTCGAAAAACAAATAGTGTCTAGTGTTACGTGAGAACAAGAAAAATGGCCGCGAATTGGCTCCTAAAATTCAAAGTAAAATGACTAAATATTGTTAGAAAGTTTAGAAACCCACCCAATATATGTTACTGTGATATATATTGGGTGGGTTTGTGTGTTTCATCTAACAATTTAATAAACAAAATATCCCATAACTTGAAAAATACTATTTAAAAAAAAAAAAAAAAAAAAAGCACGGTACTTTTTTCGCATAAGTATCTTATTCTATACTTTCATTCAACAATTTTATAAACAAAATATACTATGTTTTTGAAACTTAGTTTAATCGATTCGAAAACATTTGAAAAAATATTTAAGTTTTATTTTCGTCTTAAGTTCAAGTATGTTTTTGGAAAATTTTATTTTTCAATTAAAAATTATAGAACAATTATTATTTATATACTGCTACTTATGATAAAATTTAGGATTTTATCTTTCTGGAAAAAATAAAAGTTGTTCAATGTTCAGAAATAATAGATTTTAATTAGTTAAAATATAAAAACAGTAACTTTTTTCTCGGTCTACTGGCGGGCGGTCGTTAATATTTTTACATAGCATGGTCCGTTCGTTAACTACCCAAGAGTAACAATTCTACCGACTGACAGAATAAGAACAATCTACTTCGATATATTGAATAAAGGGTTCAGTTTGAAGCTCCGTCCAGATTTTCAAGTTCGGAAGGTAGGAGGTTCATATCGGTTGTAACTAAGCCGAGCATTATAGTCGAAATAATCCAAGTAAAAAAATAATTTATGAACAAATAAATATACAATTTCTTAAATGCCAAAAATTGGCATCAAAATAATTAACATTTTCATTTCTACTTGGAAATATTTTGAAATAAAAAGTGAAAACATTAAAAGATAAAAATAATTTTGTGGCAAAATGAGGTTATTTTGTCAAAGTGTTTATTTCTTTTTTTTTTTTTCAAGCTTATTAACTTCCTGTTTAAACACGTTTTATAACGAGTAAATTGGGTAGAAAAAGAAGAAAAAAAAAACAATAACATTTCATTTCTCTATTTACAACATATGCTGTCGAGAGAGGATAATAATGTCAAGTTGAAAGTGTCAGTCTGTCATTCCGGCAAGAAGCGGCCTTGACCTTAAATGATTTTTTTTTCATTTCTTCTCACGCCTTTCATTATTACTTTCTCACGCTCCCCAACCACAACCGTGTTCACAACAGTCAATGGAGAGAAAACAGTTCAAACAGTGTTTTCAAATTGTATTATCAAAATTGGGAAATGCCTTCTGTAAAATGTCCCCGTTAGAGATCTGAATAATAATTAACTAAATATCAACTTATTAGTTTTTGACTTATTAAAAAAAAAATGTTCATGCGAAAGAAAGTTATTCAAGCCACATTTGATCGCTGGAAAAGAATGACAATGACAATTACAGAATTGAAACAAACAAAATCAATGTTTTTTTTTTTGTTTTTGTTTTTTTTTTCCGTGAATAAGGAAGATGACTGGTTTGTTCTGACGAGGACTTCTGGTTTTAACCGACCACTTGTCCAAAACATTAACGTGCCAAGTGTCGCAACCATGTAAATTTGTTTATATTAATAAAAATGTCTTGCTCTTCTTTTATTGAGCACTCTTAATAACTTCGTTAAATTCATTAGTTATCACTTTTGAATACTTGTACTGGAAATTTATAGGTAAAGATTTCAAAAGTTAAACGTTATCACACAATTAGATTTTCTTTCAATAATTTAATAGTTTTGAAACAACTTAATTAGCTTAAAAATAACGGTACTAACTAGTGCAGCCTGCAGCAGAGAGTGATCCGCCGGACACATTTTTTTATATACAATTTAAACTACTACTAACAATCTTGGCCTTCGGGTCAAGATCAAAGTGTAGTATCTTTCTTCAGATCTCCACTTCAATTTCTTGTTCTCTGTCAGTGGAGGATAAATCCTTCACGACTGAGACAATTTTTATTTTTGTTCTTTTTCTCCTTTTCTCCACATTAAAAAACGACCCTGGTGTCTAACTCTGTCCCGTGGGGAGGCATTGTAAATAGGAACAATAATAATCATTAAAAGTAAGGTACTAAGTGCAGAGAGTGATCCGGACGTAAATAATAACGTTATTATTTAAAAAGTCATTCTTAACATGGGGAGGGGAGGGTGTTTTGTACTTATTCTATACTTAAACCTTACAATTGAATAATAAAAAAAAAAACTTTAATTAAACTTAGAAATACGATTTAAAAAATAACGCGGATCACTCTCTGCACTAGCACCAAAATAACTAATGTAAGTTATTATAAGAATAAAAGTAATTAAAAAAAAAAAAAAACATGAATTTACAAGAACATTTTTGTGTCTATTTACTTGCCTACCCACGGGGGCAGAGTTATACACAAGGTCGATTTTTATGTGGTTAGAAAATCCAGTTCGTCAAAATGTCAACTCGGTATTTGGCCAATTTTTTTTTTTTAATGGCTCGATATAAAATGTTTTCTTCTTCACTGACCGAGGACAGAAAAGATGACATGTAGGATCAAAACAGATACTACAGTGTAGTACTGTAGTAATACTACTACTGATAGTGTTTATTTATATAAACTAGTTAAAAGAAAATCTATATATTCATATTTGTTCTGCGAGATTTTTTTTTTAATTTGACATGAATTAATCTCAAGTAAAATGTCAAAAATAAAATTTTCAGGCAAAATTAAAAAAGAACACAAAACAAATGAATCTTTGCCAATGTTTGTGCTGGCTGAAGTAAGCCATGCTTTCTTAACACACCTCTTTCTGATCAGACAGAGATGCTGCGACGCTGCCGCTGCGTGTATCTCAGTATTATCACCATCTTTATTATTGTTATTATTATTACCGTCGTGGGTGTGGAATAAAAAGGTATAAGTTACACATACAAGACTGGTTATTTATAATGTACAAAATTGTTTAAAAATGTACGAACACTCACGATAGACTAAATATCTATGTGTGTTGTTAAAATAAAAGTCGTTGGAAATATCCGGATTCCCGAATTGTAAATAATGGAGACGAACCTAAACGGACATGTGCGACAGAGGAGAGAACAAAATATTCAAATGACGAAAGATTATTATTGGCATGGTCAAATTAAGTTGAATACACGAGAAAATATCACGAGGTTTCAATAATTAAATTTATTTCGACAAGAAATTAGTTTAAAATTAGTGTAACACTGAAATATTTTGTAATATCCTTTGGATGGGTTAATTTATTAAATCAGTAGTAGTAGTAGTATTACTAACGCGATTCTCAATTCAAGCAATGATTTTACCTCCAGAGACGAGTTTACAATTCACCATTTTTTTAATCATTTAAATTAAGAATGTAGAATTAATTAAAATTATTCTGTGTTGAAGCTGTAACTAGATCATAAGTATCATTCTTATATACGTTTCTAGTGCAAAATTAGCGCTCAAGAAATGTTAAGAAATTTAAACTACCAACATTGAAAAATGTTCCTTTTACTAAATACCCCCCCCCCCTCCTTGCGGTTTCGTTGTTCCTTTTAATGACCTTAACACATTTCTGCCCTTGGGGTCATCCAAAATACACAAAAGTGTAGTACATGTTTTGTTCTCATTCAGAGAAGGAAAAATTCTTCAGTCGAGAGCGATTTTTATTTCTGTTTCAACCCGGTGTTTTCCTGGGGAGGAACGATAGTAGGAGTTTTCCTAGTTTGTTTCACCCCCAGGCCTCATGGAGAGGCGATAAATAAGGACAGGTTTCTAATCCAAAGTGTCCCTATTTCTTGTATCTAACTTTGTCTTCATGGAGAAGCAAAAGTAAATAGGACTTACACACCACAAGTAATGTGTGTCCTTTTCTTTTCTGGCTTAAAATGAAATCATTATAGAATAAAAATTATATATATATATATATATATATATATATATATATATATATATATATATATACCTAAACATAAAACGATTGTCAAAATTAAGGTTGTGATATCTGGAAAAAAAAAAAAAAAAAGTTAGACTGAATTATTATCCAAAATGAAAAATTATCCAAATTAATTCATTGATTTAGAAAAATATTTTTATTTTAGTAGGTAGAATTTAAAATAGCATATAATACGAGGTTAAAAATGTCTTTTGTCGAATGAAACTGACAGAAAAGTAAACACGTGTCTGGATTTTTTAGAGAAGAGGGTGGGGGACTATATAAAACAATATTTTAAATGATTGTCGTCAGAGAAAAATCATTGCGCTAATAAAAGCAAAGTATATAAAAAATTAATTTTTCTTTTAAAAATAAAATAAAATTGAACATTATTTGACGAGTCTCTTGTGGTTAGAAGGTTGTGGTTTACAGCGAATAAAATAAGATATATATTTTAAGTGGATATTTTAACACGTGTTTTATGAAAAGAAAAATGTTTGCAAATGCCTGCAGTGATACAAACATTCGTTAACGTGTATAGAATTTATTTAATAACTTAGTCAAATAAATTATTTAAGACAAAATAGTGGACGTGATATAATAAATAACACCTGGATGGATCACTGTTAGTGATTTACATTGAAATGGGTTTCAGCAAGACTCCATAAACCATATTTTAGCAAATAAATATAAGTTAGAGATTGTTTCATTGCACACGTGAAACGCTCAAATGAAAACTAGGTCGGAAAAAATTGAGTCGTCATCTTCATTTATATAAAAACAAAAAGTCAAGCAGGCTAGCTAAGGAAGAACAGTAACTCAATTTTGTAATTTTCTAGTTAAAGAGCACTGTTATTAACTTGTGTCACCGTTCTTCCTTTGCTGGTCTATTGTAGTTGTTTCGAAATTTTTTTTTTTAAGTTTTACAAAATTTAAACCGAAGCAAATAGACTTTTGCCAAATCAAACTTAAGCATTAAGTTGTGATCACTAGTTATGAGTAAGGGTAAAAAAAAAACAAAAAACAGTTCAAATTTTGTAGAAGTATCCATTTTTTTCCGGCGTTTCACATGTACCATGGGACTTGCTATATGTTCGTTTTTTTTTTGTTTTTTTTTTAATGTACATATATTGCAAAAAATGGTTTAATTAAAATTAAGTTGTTTGATTCTAAATAATTTAGGTGATTGAAATGGGAATTAACCCAGACACATGCAATTATATTTATTTTACAACGAAAAAAAAAAAAAAGTTTCAATTTTCCGACGATGACATCAACAAAATAGTCGAAAAACATTGCAAACAAGTTTTCTGTATTGATTAAACGAAAAATTGGATGTCAACATATTTTACTAAATAAACAATAAATGTAAACATTAGGGCACTTCTGCATAATAGCATCCTCGTCAACCTATTCAAGACAAGTATGCATGTTGATATTTATTTATTTATTAACTTGCTGTATTTATCCGGCATTGCCCGGGTGAAGGCACAAGATGGGGGAGGATCAAAATATAGTCATGTTTACACTTTTTTTAATATACTGTTTTTGAAAAATTGTTTTTAAGTTCTGTCTTATTTTAGATTTCAGTAAATATTCGATTAATAGTAAATAAAAATAATTAATTGTATTTATCAAATATTAAAAGAAGCAATCTTGCTTGCTTGGTAGTTTTAATAAAGATTTGGAAGTGTAGTTTTAGATGTTTATTACTATAGACAACAAACCGAAAACGTGATCAAGAAACAAATATATAACAACTGTTACCAAAGGCAAGATAAGTTACTCTTCTGCCTATCTGGATAAGATTTTGGTGCTTTAACTTATTTTAAAGTGTTTAAGTTTGAAACACAAGTAGTGCCGAGCGTTTAAGTTAAAACGACAAAAAGATTCAGGGTGACATTTATTGGGTGGATTGGATTTCTATCATTATATTGTTTTTCGAGTCTTAAGCGATTATCGAAACTCCAAAGATGACAACCTCATGTCCGTCATCTTGTTGTTTTAGCTTAACTACTCGGAACTACTTGGTTTCAAACTTAAACATTTTAAAATAAGTAAAAACACCAAAAAATTATACACGTAGGTAACTTGTCTTACCTTTGGTAACATTTTATATATATATATATATATATATATATATATATATATATATTATTACGTTTTCGGTTTGTTAGTTTATATTTTTATTTTTTTTTCAAAACAAAAATAAATTCATAAAACAAAAACAAAGTGTTGAAGTTATAAACATAATAATGAAATTAATTTCATTTTTTTCTTGACATTTAAATGACATTATTGCAATTCTGGTACACCATACTTCCGAGATGCATGCATCGTAAACAGACATCTTTCTGAAAATCTAATAATATACCCCGGTTGACAATCAAACACCTACCTCGCAATATTTAGGCGTCGTCATGGCTTGAAAAAGATAGAAATCCATTCACTGGTGCCATGAAAAACCTTCCTAGTCAAATCCGACATTTAAATCCGTGGCAAGAAAAAAGCAGACACTCCAAGAAGGTTGTGTTGACAACATGAATGACATTAAAACGAATACACAAGTCCATGGCTTCTTTTTCTTTTCTTCTCCTTCGTTTCTTTTTTTTTTCTTTTTTTTTTTTCGAATTTAGACCATGGCGTTATTATTATTTTAAAAAATTATTTATTTCAATTTAAATTGGTTTCTTTTTAAATAAAATATCATTTATATATAAATATAAAAATATGTCTTCTTATTTGTTTTTTTTTCCTTTATTTTTTTTTTAAATAAGAGACAGCCAATTTAAAAGCACATCTCTAAGAAGACGTTTTCAAAAGAAAAAGGGTGACGAGTAATTAATTAAAAATTTAAAATAAAACAAAAAAAAACAGTAAAATCCAGCATTCAGGTAAATACGGATCCGACCATGACTGGCCTGTTCTTTAATGTTCGTCGTGGTAGTCGTCGTCATTCAAGCAATAAATAAAAAGAATCCGATATTTTCGTCTAGTCCTCCCCCCTTCCAGCACATATCGTAACCCTCTCTATCATTTATGTATGTCTCTATTTTACTTTCCCTTTAACTTACTCTCCTCCATCTATCTCCGTTCGCACTGATATGCTTAGGCTGTCTCTCTTGTCTGTTAAGGAGTGGTAACAGTAGATATTGTGAAAATAGTAGGAGGAGCGCGTCTGCTTATGTTACCACGTTGTAATTTGTAATAGTAGTCGTAGTAATTATTTGTAATAATAGTAGTAGTAGTTGTTGTACGTCTTGTGGTAGTAGTAGTAGTAGTAGTAATTGTTGTTGTGATAATGGTGCCGGTAAGAGTAAAGAGTTTCTTAAGTGGTAGGAGTTTCAGCGAGTGACGATAGAAAAAGAAAGTAATCGCAATAGTAGTAGAGAAGTGAAGTGGAGAAGGAGAAAGAAGGAGGACAAAAAAAAAAAAAAAAAAAAAAAAGAAGGTAGAAATTAAGGCAATGGGTAGGAGGTAAATATATAATAGAGTAGGAGTAAAGGTTATATAAACGCAGTAGTAGTATCAATTTTGTTTTAAAGATGTTTTTCCTACTGTAAACTTGATTTCTCTAGCCGGCTTAATCGTAATCATAAATTTATTATTAAAGAATTTATTTATTATTTAAGGAAAAAAAAATGAATATAATGGCATTTGCTTTCTGCTTCCGTGTAGCCTTTTTTTTTTTTCATGTGTCTGCATTTTTGTTTTAGTTTTTTGAAACTTTTGACATTATTTTTTTATTTAAGGTCGGCGTGACTTCCGAATCCAATTTGACCAAAAGCAGAGAAAGAGAGAGAGAGGGGGGGCATAATGATTAGGGCAGGAGGGGAGAATTCGATTTCAAATACATAAATCATCTAATATTTACTTATTTTAAAACTATTTTTTCAAGACTAAATACATATTTATGTGTCAAGAGTTAGGCAGGAGGGAGCAAAAATGCCTCTCTGCCGATCATCGTACGAAAACCAAAGCGGGTTTTTTTTTTTCCAATTTTTTTTTCTTTTGACCTTCTTTTCGCAATTTAAATGTCTATTGAATTTAATATATTACTGACGAGAATGTCCGTTAAAGAAATACTTATAAATGTAATATTTTGTTGTAAATTTATATTAATTTTACTACTTAAAATTCTAACATTATAAAACGTCTTTTTCTTATAAAGCACACGTTAAAATATATTTAATTTGATCTCGCCGCTTTTTACCCGGGTGTCCCCTCTCCAGGGGAGCTGGCTGGTTTTATCCACCTTCTGGCTTTGTAGGACATTTCACTGCAGTGAGAAGCAACTAAGCAGTGAGCACTATTTGGGCTAGGATAAAAGTGTAGTATCTGGTCTAGTAGTAATTGTTGTTGTGATAATGGTGCCGGTAAGAGTAGAGTTTTTTTTTTAAATTTTTTATTATTATTATTATTATTATTATTATTATTATTATTATTTTGTTGTTGTTATTGTTGTTGTTGTTGCAATTTCACCTCCAACAAGGCACAGTGTCACTTTGATGTAGGGAGCTACTATCCGGGACATAATTTTCAGGGATACTATGTAGGGAGTTGAGCAGCAAGATGACTGTTTACATTATACTTGAATTTCTGTATGTCGGTACAGTCCAGGAAGCAAAAATACGGAAGGGAATTCAAAGGTATAGCAGCCCTAGGGAAGAAACTATTAGAGTAGAAGGCTTTCTTACATCTAGGGGATCTCTACTGCGTAGGGGTGGGACTTTGTTGCTTGTCAGGTTTGTCGGAGGTATTTACGTCGAGGAGGGACAAGGGCTTGTAGTCTAGGCCGGAGTCGGTAACTCATTCGACCTCACAGGCCGGATGGTGTCATAATGTCATGTCACGAAAAAATGAAAAATAAAGGAAAATGACATATTCAGACTCCTGTCAATCTTAATATTTAAAATCATAATGAAATTTAAAAATCTAAAATTAATTAAAAAGAAAAAAAAAACACCTAGCACAAATTAGTTTTCCTCAAGGTATGTCAAAATACTTCAAAATGGAAAAAATTACTCGAAGCAAATGGATGAAATTATAACATGTATGTTTAGAACTGTTATTGAAAAGATGGCACATTGAAAGGTTCCAGAAACTTACGTAGAGTTGGTGGCAAGGGTAAACGATGGGGGGGGGGCCGTTGTTGAAGATATGAAATAGAAAGCCGACTGAGATAACATTGTTACGTTGAAGCTGTCCCCACTTAATGTCTGTTGCGTCGCCTGTTGGTTGGTCAAATCGGCTTTCAGATTTTGTTTTATGATTATTTTTATTTCTTATTTATTTATTGATTTATTTATTTTACACAGAAATGGAAGTGATTGGGTTTTGATTGTGTTTTTGCGATCATAGTATTCAAATTCCGTAAGGAAACATAGTATCGGGTCTTTTGTTGAATTCAAAAGCATCGTTTCTCGTGTTAAAAAAAGTCATTGGTTCATGAGCGTCAAAATGCCTGCGTAAACCATATCTGGCCCATGAGTCGTAGGTTGACAACTTATAAAAATGGCTTTTTCCCTGTTGGCTAAAATATGACTGTTGGTCCTATGCAGTTCTAGAGGTCCACTCTTCCAGGCTTTGCCTTCCATCTTTTGATTAGAATATGTTTATTGCTTGCTTCCTAAGGCGCCCTAACTGGGGAATGCCAACGAGGTTACCCAAGCAATTTTTAATAGGCCAGAGTGCTCCTCCTTTAGGAGTGCTAGCTTAACCTCCACTTTTTCTGATCTTGTGTCACATCTTTCTACAGTTATAAGGAAGTAAACTGTTGCAATATTCTTAACTAATTAGGGTATGGTCCCTCACAGTTGGGAGATTCTATTTATAAACGATACTGCTAAGAACTGACGAATCAAATTAATTCATGTTCTACTGCCAACCAATCAGAAACCAGAATTGCTCCATAAAAATTAAACCTTTTCTTTAGCAACCTCGCATGTTTTCTTCGTGTCAACACAGGAAGAATCTTTTGCTCTGTGGCTTCCAACTTAAGAACTGTCTACTGAGAACCAGTCACCTCCAGGACTGGTATAGAACAAGTAACCATCCGAAACTGTTCTGAAACTAAACTGTGACTTCCAACTCAAGAATTGTCTACTGAGAACCAGTCACCTTCAGGACTGATATAGAACAACGAACCATCGGAAACTGTTCTGAAACTAAACATGGTTTACAACTCAAGAGGTTATGGGCCCAGCGTGAGGCTTTATTTCGATGGATTCAAATTGTGGCAAGTGAAATTTTTAAGATATCTACAAATTCAAAAGCTACACAAAGTACTTCAGGCACAACCCGAAAACAGAAACGACCCCGACTTTATTGAAAAGAACGCAACTGTCTTGGCTGAATTAATACAGTGCTTAGATCACCGAAGTCTATCACTGGTAATGAGAGAAGCTCTGGACAATGACTACAAAGCATTGAACATATTGAGAGAGCATTATTTATCAAAAGGAAAACCCAAAATTATTTCTTTTATATACTGAGCTGACATCTCTAAAACGCATGGAAGCCGAAATAATTACAGATTATATTATAAGAGCTGAAACCACCGTAAATTCTTTAAAAATGTCTGGTGAAGTTATTAGCGACAGTCTGTTAATCTCCATGGTTCTCAAAGAGTGATTTCAAGCCATTTACCACCGTGATAACCAAGAAAAACCCATGACTTTTAGTCAATTCAAGGTGGCATTCAGGAGTTATGAAGAAATTGAGAAAATGATCACAGAAAAAAACGAATCTACAAATATCATGAAATACCTCTCAAGCTTTGCTTTTTCACCCTTTGAGAAGGGGTTGGTTTATTGATAGTCGCATGAGCTGCCCCTATTAGGGAATACTGACGAAACTGCTCAAGTATTTTTTGTAGACCAGAGTGTTTTTGATCCCCTCCCCCACACACACACACGTTAAACTGACTTCATGTCTAATCTTGATGCAGTGAGAATTCAGTAAATAGCAGTTGCCATATTACTTTTAGAATGGATAATAGATTTATTGCCTGTCGCCTGAAGTACCCTTAACGAGGGATGACAACAGGTTTGACTTGGTAAATTTTATTGAGAATCTATTACTATGAACACCATAGTGGTATTTCTGAAATAATGTCACATACAGTATTGTAATTCTTTGATGCAAGATAACAAAAGCTAATAACAAAAAATTAAGTAACAAAAAAAAAAAAAAATTAAATTAAGATGGTTTATTATGAGTGGAGGGGGCGGGTTGATATCGCTATATGTAGCTGCATAAACGTCCTTGATATAAAATCAGGCATGGGACCCCTATTCTAACAGTAGTTTTAAAAACAACAATAGCAGAGAAACAATCTCTGTAAATTATTTCATGTTTATTGACTGAAATACTTAATACTGATTAGTTGATTCCATCAAAATACTCAATCTCGATTGATCACCAAAATTGAACGTGAACCAATCCAAAAGAGTTCTCTGTGAAAGCCAAGAACCTTTTGGCATTTTTTACATAAATGAGAATCTAAACATGGCCGTCAGTGAAAGACTCAACTTGCCAAACAAACCCTTGTCAGCCATAACTACATAGTTATACAGTCTTTATAAACAACTAAATCTAGCCATGCCCACTTGGTTACTGGTATACTGACACACAATACAAATCATAGTCATGGGCTACTAAATATAGCAACAGCTTATACACAAACTCACTTATACACTAGTTCACTCACTTATTCCAGTAACAAAATATATTAGAAAAAGTATAAAAAATGCAACCACATGAATAAAAAAGAAAAGCCTTGCTCTTAAATAAAGTAAAGAAAAGAAAGAGTTTTGTTTCGTTCAAAATAAAATACTTTGCATAAAGAAGGAAATTGTCTTGAAAGAATTTTTAGCAAGAGTAAAAGTGAAAGAATTTTCTCCTTTACACAAAATAAAAATAAGGTTTGTTTTTTTACAGGAAGTACAGTTAAAAATATTTCTTTCTTTACATTTCAACAAAACCAATCCACAACTAGGCTGAACGTTAGAAAAGGTTTTTACACATTATTTTCACTTTACATGATATACCGAGTACTACCCTTTTAGAAAAAGTTCATTCTATATTTTTAAAACATGAGTAAAACTATTCATAACCATTCCAAAATGAGACGCGTCTTTTTAATTCCTAAAGTATTTAATTGAAAGAAACCATCCTTTCTGGATTTAGAATTCTTTAAATACGGCATAATCATGTTGGCACACCGGTTCTTGCCAAAATGAGAAACGATGAGTGGCTAGTTCTTGCCAAGTTGAGCAATGGTGAGTCTGGCCAGTACCAGATAGGTTGCCATTTGGGAAGGCTAAGCACTGTATGTAATGTGCAGAGTCATAGAAATCTCTAGGTTGGTATCTAGGGGCACGTTTCTCTCACTGGCTGAGATGTACCTCTGAATCAAGATGGAAAGCAATGTGAAACTACCGGCTTTACTTGTCTTACCGAGATTACCATGGTTCTACAATTTGGAGATTTGTGGTCGCCGACGCTGTTAAACAAAAAACAGCAGGGCTGCTGCTGCTGATGATGAAATAGATTCCCGTTAAATAAATACAGTGTCATTGATAATGAAAAACAAAAAAACAAAACAAAAAAAAAAAAAACACAACTCTTTTAATTTCTCTATGCAGGATCCAAATATAATGTCCAAAGTCTCCAGTATAAATCTACCCTCATGATGATGCCTTCTTTCTGGTCCAATAATGATCTACACTATTGATGATGTCTTCTAACCTGACAATAATCTTTGTACAAATTCTACTTACCTAAATGACTAGTGCTACTCAATGGTTGGATGGAAAGCAATTTATCTTCATCCCAAGGAAAATTTATATAATAACAAATATCTTTGTACAAGAATTATGGATTAGAACTTATTCCATTTCTATTATGATCACTAAAGGTGTTTTCAACAACATCAGGGAGGTGATGACGGCTCAGTGGTTAACGATGCGGGCTGATAACTTGGGTGTTCTTTCCACAGAAACACTTTCATTTTGAAACATTGGCAACCTTCACGCGGCCCCTTTCATAAGTACTCGATATCCTTCTAGAAAGAATTCCTAATAGAAACATATTGGGGAAACGAATTGTTCAAGAAACACGCCAGTTGGACTCTTATTAAGTGCAATACTTAATAATTTTTTTTTTTTTTTAATGGAGAGTAGAAAACGCATTGTGGATGCGTTATCGGCAGCTCCCATTACTCTTGTTTATCTTTATTTGTCCCTCAGTCCTCATTTTTAATGAGTGATTTTTCTGACAAAGGGAGAAGAAAAAGCTGTTTTCTAGGTTGGCAGTATTTTTGTGTGAACAGCCGCCAGGGATGTCTGAAATTATCTATTTCTATGTCTATCCTTGTAGCCATGTCACTAGTAAGGGTGCTGGAGGTAAACATTTTATCTGGGCTGACGTTATCCGCTTGTTAGTCAGGGACCCGAACCTTGGATTAACCACTAAGGAGGCTGTCCTATCAGCAGGTGCAAAGTACTGGGGCTGCTGTATTGCCATTTGGTGAATGCATTCTGGACCATGCAGTAGCTTCTGGTGGGGCCTCTCGATGCCATATTAGTGGGTAATTGTTATGGCTTTACCTTTTCATGTGCTACAAAAAAAAAAAAAATTCTTCATTTCTATTTCTCTCTTAATTTCCATCTCTGTCGTGCTTCAGGCATGTCTGCCGACCGAGTCCACAAATCCCAAAACACCATCATGAAAAGTCTCAATAAAAAACACACGATTAAACCCGGATCTCCAACTTCTAACGTAGATCCCCACTACCAAGTCTCCTTCTCTAACATCAGGGGTCTACGTTCTAACCTTCCAGAGGTTGACACCCAATTACAGGAGACTAAACCAGACATATTATTTCTAAGTGAAACTGGCATTGGACAGACCATTTCCCTAGATGAGTTCGTAATTAAAGAATACTCTAATTTAACTTCTAAATCTGATCCCCAAGATTGCCATGGGCATGAAATATGTGCCTATATAAAAGATGGCTTTCCATGTGGTAGGGACATCTCCAGAGAAGATCCTAACTTACCCTATATGTGCTTCCGGGTTGCACTTGCTCAAACTACTGCATTTATATTTGCTCTCTATCGCCCCACAACAGCGGAGTTACTATCTTTAAAAGAATAGCTGAGAAAATTGACCACGCCCTATCTGCTTATCCTTCAGCTAATATTCATGTCTGTAGAGACTTCAATGTTCACAATGTGGAATGGTTAACTCACTCAAACAAGACCGATGATGAGGGGAAGTTCTGTCATGATTTCTCCATTGCTTATGACCTCACTCAGATTGTTCACGAACCCACCCGTGTTCCCAATTCTGACAGCTAGTATGCAAGTCTCCTAGACCTCTTTCTCACAACTTGCCCTGAACTATGTTCAGCTTCTGTTCTGTCTCCACTTGGATAGTTAAGATAAAAACGAAATGTAATAAGTCCCCAGATGTACCTCTTCATCGTACAGTATATCAATACTCTATGGCTGACTGGGATAGCTTCAGCACATTTATATCAGATCTATCTCTGCTTTCCATGTTTAAAAAGGATGTGTCCTCTATAGTATCAGACCTGACCGAATGGTTAATTGTAGGTATAGACCGTTTCATACCCTCGAAAAAATTCCAGCAAAAACCTAACTGCCAGCCATGGTTCTCTCCGGAATGTGCTGCTGTCATTGCGCATAGAAATCACTTTTTCCATTGCTTCCAACGTAATAGATGTACTGAGACTAAAGCCGCTTTCAGAACTGCCAGCAACCACTGTAAAAAAGTAATAAAGAACGCAAGAGAGTTGTATGCTCAATCTGTTAAGTCCAAAGTAGCTGAGCAGCGGCTTGGTTCCCACCAGTTTTGGCAAATAGCAAACAGAATCCTGAACAGAAGCGTGTGCTCTATCCCAACTATCATCAATGGACCTAAGTTAATCTCGTCAGCATCAGACAAAGCCAAACTCTTTGCCAAGAACTTTGCAGCTAATTCTAACCTTTGTGACCAAGGCTGCCAACCTCCAATATTTCCTCCTGTATCAGAAAACATGCTATGTGATATACAAATATCTGTATGTGACGTTGCCAAGCTAATCAAAAACCTTGATTCCAGTAAAGCAACCGGCCCTGACGGTATTCCAATTATAGTACTCAAAAGACTTCAACCAGAACTTGCGCATATCCTTACAAAACTGTTTAAACGTTGTCTTAAGGAGAATTGCTTCCCGTCACCCTGGAAAATCTCATCAGTATGCCTTGTATTTAAGAATTCAGGTGATCGATCATCTCCCTCACAGTACAGGCCAATAAGTCTCCTGTGCGTCATGAGTAAGTTGCTGGAATCTGTGTTAAATAGAGAAGTAATCAACCATCTTAGCAAAAATAACATTCTGAGTGACACGCAATATGGTTTCCGTTCTGCTAGATCTACAGCAGATGTGCTTACAGTTATATCTCATAAGATTAGCGAATCTCTCAATGGAGGCTACCTTTCTAGGGCAATTGCTCTTGACATATCAAAGGCCCTTGATAGAGTATGGCATAAAGGTTTACTTCACAAGATCTCCAGCTATGGTATAGTTCTTAATTATTAAATCATTTCTTTCTGATAGGTTTATAAGAGTAGTGGTTGATGGCAGAAATCAGAAGCTCTTAGTATTAATGCTGGAGTCCCTCAGGGGTCCATCCTGGGCCCTACTCTTTTCCTGATCTATATTAATGATCTTCTAAATCACATCCTTACATCATTTGTAGATATCTATGCTGATGACACTACTATCTATGGTAGCACATCTAAGACTGTAAACGACCAAGTTCTCTCTGATTCTCTCTCCTCTGGTCTTGAGCAAGTGGTACAATGGGAAAAGAGGTGGCTGGTTACTTTTAATGCATCTAAGACCAAGCTTTTATCTTTACATCATTAACGCTCTGATCCCCATCTGGCATCAATTGAAATGAATGGCTCTTGTCTTTTGGAGGACCCATGTTTTGATAAGCTTCTGGGCTTGACCTTTACTCCTGCTCTGAAATGGAACACATACATTAAATCCGTTGCCAAGGCTGCTGGAAAAATGGTGGGATCCTTCTATCGATCCAGTAGATATCTCACTGCTGATGCAATTCTCTATCTATATAAGAGCCAGGTACGTCCAAGGATGGAGTATTGTTGCCATATCTGGGCAGGAGCTGCTAGAAAGGATTTATCCTGCTTTGATAGAGTTCAAAATAGACTTCGTAGCCTTGTGAGGGATGCCCCTTTCTCTTCCCTGCAACCTCTTTCTCACAGGAGAGATGTTGCGAGCTTGTCTCTGCTTTAACGTTATTTTCATGGCAGGTGCTCGGCTGAGCTCCATTCTATAGTCCCCCCTCGGCAAACTTTCACAAGAAACACCCGTTTAGCAGAAAACACTATCACTAGTTTCCCCCACTCTTTATCTGTCCCTATACTTAAGAACTGTACGCCTATGGAATTGACTTCCGTTTTTCTGCTTTCCAGCTGACTACAATATGGTTGTCTTCAAGTCTAACGTAAACAAGTTTTTGATGAGCTGTTCCATATAAGTTAACAAATTTACCGAATCTCCATTACTAACGGTTACTATATTGTCCAATTTCTACTGTACACTCTTTAACCCTTATTCTCGAGTGGCCTCAAGGCCTTGATAAGTGGTGATGCCTATGTAAAAAAAACAAACAAACAACTAACACCAAAATCTCTTAACTAAAAAGCCTATCTTTCCACAAAAGATCCTAAAACAAACTGTCGAATGGATCCAAGCATTCCGATTTCTGATTCCAAAATGAACATGTATCATAGGACACAGAGAACATGATGATAATATTGTGTCCGCGATGGGTATATTTGTTGATGATACAATACCCTATAATATGCATGAGGGAAGAACAGATGTACATAAATCTGAGATAATGGCAGAATCGTTAGGAAATGACTTCCAGAATATAGTGGAATGGGGCCTCAAATGGATGGTAACATTTAATGCTAGTAAAACTAAGCTGCTCTCCTTTAGCAATTACAAGACACCTCTCCAACCCCCTATATCCATGACAAATAGCACCCTACCTGAGAATTCTACCTTCAAACTCCTCGGCCTAACATTTGCGGGCAATATGAATTGGAACAAATACATAGAGGACATTGCAAAGGCTGCTGCAAAGAAGGTGGGTTCCCTCTATCGAGGTAAAAGACTGCTCACACCTGAGAGTATCCTGCACCTCTACAAGGCCACCATTCGCCCATACATGGAGTATTGTTGCCACATCTGGGCTGGTGCATCTACCACTAGTCTCTCCCTCTTAGACAAAGTCTAAAAAGAGTTGTCAATCTAATCGGTCCCACTTTATCAACTAAACTCCAGCCCTTTTCCCATCACGGCAATGTTGCATCACTGTGCCTGTTTTACAAATATTTTAATGGAATGTGTTCTGATGAACTCGTTTCACTTCTACCACCTCGATGTACATATCTCCGACAAACCTGCTTAGCAATAAGATCTCATCCTTTCACTGTTGTTGTCCCTAAATGCCAGCAAGCTTTCTATTCTAATAGTTTCTTTTCTCGAACAGCTAGACTTTGGAATTCCCTTCCTGCTGCCTGCTTCCCTGGCTGTACTGATATGCAGAAGTTTAAATGTAACGTAAACAAATATCTTGTTAATTTTTCCTAAACATGGCCCCCAATAGTTACTCCTTACGTCCAAGTGGCGATATGCTTTGTAAGGGGTGAACATGAGTAAGAAAAAAACAAAAAACATTTGGCACCAATCTATAACGAGGCGGCTAAGTAAATCAGGGGCAAAAAATCTAATACATCTCAAATACTTTTAAGAATTCCAAAAGCTGATGTATTCTTAAAAAGAATCAGGTTCATCATCGTCATCATCATCATCGTCGTCGTTATCATCATCGTCATTATCATCATCATCATCGTCGTCGTCAGTTTACCATCTAGTTTATATGTATGCATGTGTTAGATTACTTTAAGAAATTGACTTTCAAAGTAAACCATCTCTGGCTAAGTCTTTGCTTTAATCATCTTTCATTCTTGTTTGCTCCTTACAGTACTTTTTTTGTTTGGTTTTTGGCACTTCTGCATGACAGTGACATCAGAGACAACAGAGACAAGTTATCGACCCTGTTCTTCGAAAGAGAAATGACATCTAGCGGACATTATGTGAACCTCAAGTATAAACAAATGTTTATGATAAAGCAAAAAATATATAACAAAATAAATAACACAAAAAATATGAAAATCGAAACATTTATTGAATAAAAAAAATGTATCAAAATATAATTTTAACGTATTAAATAATTTCTTTTCAATGAGTGATTTAATGTATCGAAATGTAATTTTAGTTTGTCAATGTAGTAAATTCTTTGGCTGACAAGTGACATCTGTCGGCGGTTCTTGAAACTAAAATACACCCATTCGCCTCATGTCACCGTCGTTTTTGTTTTTCTTTCTTTTTTGAATCCTTTGAGTTCATAATTTGTACATTCATTCTTTTTGCGGGCTGTTATCCTCATTTTCATAGTTGTTGTTGTTGTTTTACTATGTTTCGGCTAAATCCTCCACCTAAAGAAGGCCAGAGGATGAGTTGGCTGAAACGTGGTGAAACAACAACTATGAAGACGAGGATAATAGTTTACAAAAAGAATGAATGCACAAGTGGCTTCATGTCTTGTCTGGAGTGATTTCCATAATAAAAAACACAAACTTCTACATCTACTAACCTAAGTATTTGCATCCATTCTTTCAATGTAGCCACGCTATTAAAGTCTACTCTTCTGCAGACATCTCCCTATACTGTTCAGATTTAATCTTCCTCTGAAGTCATCAGAACTAAGCCTATCTTTACAGCGCTCATTCTATACCAATCAATCCATGCACAGAAAGGCAATTACGATGCACATACACAAAAAATTGAGCTATAAACTTGCTACCATCAGCAGTAATAGTTGTAGTAGCAATCTCAAAGCTTTGACATGAAATCAAAGGGCTAAAATTCATTGACCAGAAAAAGTACAGAATACCTTGGAAAAGTTCAGAAATTTATCACACAACTTGAACTCTTTCAAACTCCTTCTAGCGGAACCAAGATTTGATGACAAAATACCTCTTCTTCACAGGGCAGAACGACCCTAAAAATGTCCAATACTCGTTCAGATAAATAAGAGTACTAGCTATCAGAATTCACAAGTCAAATGCTTTTTCCACTATTCCTTAATGCAATTTTTACTATGGATATTTATATCACCCATTCGCATGCAAAGATTTTTAGGTACTTATGCAAAATTTGAATCAAATCCTCAGGATTTTCAGTCATTCATGGCTCCGGCTTGATTGGCAATCACCGGATTAAGCTGAGTGTTATTCAAATGTTGAAATGTTAAAGCGACATATTTTTTGTGGCTTTTTGTATAAAAAATGTAATTTTTAAATTAGTTTTTGGTGATGGGGGTTATTTTTTTCTGTATATTTTTTTTAACATTTGTTAACAAAATAATTTTTAAATTTTCTTGAAAAAATCTTTTCTGTACTTTCACCTAACAATTTACGGTTTTCATAAAAATCATTCATCTTTTATAAAACAACAACTTCTATTCACAAAATAAAAAAAAGCGTTTACTGCCAATTTTCTTTAAAAACAAAATAAAAAATATAAGTTTTCTTGAAAAAAACACCGTACTTTCACCTAACAATTTACGGTTTAAAAAAACATTAATCTTTTCTTGAAAAAAAAACTTTTGTTTATAAAAAAAAAATGCAAAAAATTAATAAAAGTAAACAAACAATACAAAATACAATTTTTCTTGAAAAAAAATACATTCAGTAAATTTACAATAGGTTTTTATGTTTTATTTATTGCATTTCCATTTTTTTTTTTCGGTTTGTTTGTTTGGAAATTCGTCCGCATCTGCTACTTTGCTCGACTTAATCCGGTGACTGCCAGTCAAGTCCGGACCATAATTGATAGAACGTCTATATGTTAGCAGTTATTGCACTTCAAATAAATGCTGGACATTGCTTGTATGCATAAGTAGGGTTTGTGCAATGGATACACAATCCAAGTATCTTGCATTGGTGTAAGTACTCTTTTAGTGTAAGATATCTCTTATAGTAGAAGGTACAGTGACAACTACATTGGCCAAATGTTCATTTATGTTGACCAAGACCAGGTTTGATGAAGAAATTCTCCAATGAAGAAGCCTCTTGTTAACATCATGGGACTTAAATTTATCAAAGGCTTTTTGTTTGCTGACGGATACAAAGTATTGACCAGAATTGCAATGGCAGCTGCAACACTGGCTAAGTTGGACATCATTAGAAGGACAAAGCAATCAAGCTCAGGCCAAAGATAAGACTCATGCATTCCCTTGTCCGCTCAGTTTTCCTGTATGCTTGTGAAACATGGACTCTTACAGCAGAATTAGAGAAGAGGATTCATACCTCAGAAATTAGATGCTTCAGAAGACTGCTTGGCATTTCTTACAAAGACCACTTACCCAATGAGGAAGTCAAAAACAGAATAAGGCAAGCCATTGGTCCTTAGGAAAATCTTCTCACCATAATCAGGAGGCACAAGCTAAAATGGTTTAGCCAGATAACAAGAGGAGAGCGTTATTTTCATGGAAAGTGTTCGACTGAGCTTCAATCTATGGTCCCCCCTCGCCAAACTTTCACAAGAAACACTCGTCTAGCTGTAAACACTATCAATAATTCCCCCCACTCTTTATCTGTGCCTAAACCTAAACGTAGATTCCATGAACAAAGCTTCTTTCTTAGAACTGCACGCCTGTGGAATTGTCTTCCGTTTTCCTGCTTTCCGGCTGACTACAATATGGTTGTCTTCAAGTCTAACGTAAATAAGTTCTTGATGAGCCGTTCCATATAAGTTATCAAATTTACCAAATTTTCATTACTAATGATTACTATATTGTCCAATTTCTACTGTACACTCTTTAACCCTTATCCTTGAGTGGCCTCTTGGCCTTGATAATGTGGTGATGCCTATGTAAAAAAAAAAAAAAAAAACTTGCGAAGACAGTGCGCCAGGGAACAGTCAGAGGATGAAGAAAGAGAGGAAGATAGAAGAAAAGATGGGAAGACATCATCACAGAATGGTCAGGATTGAAGCTGAGCAAGGTGGTAAAATGTGTGGAGGACAGAGAAGAATGGAGAGGACTGGTTGACAGATCATCTATAGCACCCCATGGGACAGGTGAAGAAATACAAACTCCTCGGCCAAACATTCACAGGTTGCATGAATTGAAACAAATAAATTGTCAAGGGTACTGCAAAGAAGATTGGCACTATCTACTGTGCTGGCAAAATACTCATACCTGCCAGTATTTTTTATATTTCTTTTAAAGCTACCATTCGCTCAAGCATGGAATATTGTTGCCACATCTAAGTGGATGCAGTTTTTCTCTATTGGATAGGATCCAAAAAAATAATGTCGAATATAATAGGTCCCGCACCGTCAAACAAGCCCCAACCTCTGTCCCATCACTGCAATGCTGCATCCCTATGCTTGTTTTACAATTACTTTAATGCAATCTACTTTGATGAACTCATAGAACTGGTGCCCCTTCCATGTAAGTACTCCCTACTCGACAAGCAGAAAAATCCCACGCCTTCACTATACAGGTACCCTGGTGCTGGAGAGCCTTCTGCTCTAAGGGCTTCTTCTCTTGAACTGCTAGACTTTGGAATTTTCTCCCTGTTTTCTGCTTCTCCGATTGTACCAATATTCAGAAATTTAAATGTAATGTGAATAGACATCTTGCTGCTCAATCCCCTACTTAGAATGTCCCTGAAAACACTATCTCTAATTCACAGTAACACCTTATATCTCTGACAATTTGATTTGCTTGGGGCGAATATGAGTAAAAAAAAAACAACAACAACAAAAACTATCTTTGCTAAGATAGACTTCGTAATTTCCTAGTTGTTCACAAACACAATGGTGTAATTAACTTAGATCTCACCAGGGAGTAATGGTTGTTAACAACTACACAAATGATCCTCCCTTGCCTCAATCAACAAAGATTAGGTCATTCCAGTAATGGCCTGGTCTCTGTTGATTGCGGTGTAATGCTAGATCTGTGCAGTTCTAGGAGGTCCACCCTCCCGAGCTTTGCTTTCTATCTTGGTGAAGGGATTAGTTTATTGCTAATCGCCTGTGGCGCCATTACCAGAAAATACCGGCGGGACTGCATGTCAAAGTGCTCCTTCTCGGGGGCACTGACTTCTCAATTCCACTTTCTGACCCTGGTGTCTAAGTTCTTGTAGTGCAAGAGAACTAAACAGTATACAAATTTTCTTCAGTTTTAATAATATGGGGCTAAAAAAAAAAAAAAAATAAAAAAACAACAACTGATTTTTTGGACTATCAAGCTTCAGAAAGTCTAAAGCTAAAGAGTTTTTATGCTCGTATAACTGAGCTTTCAGTCTGGTCAAAAAAATGAAACCAAATCGAAATCCAAATCCAGCATGGATTTAGGGTCACTAAAAGACTTAAAGATAGTAACTACGACATATTTTCTATCACATCAAAGTTGGCATCAGAGATGAAGGTGCAAGTCTATAAATGGTCCACTAGTAATATTTTTTACTATAAAAAGCTGAAAAAAATCTTTATAATGTACGTACTTGTCACTGCATGAAAATATCATATTCCAAAAATCACGTAAATCGATCAAGTAGTTTTTTTTTATTTAAGAAAATCAAATATTATGAGACATTTTATCGAAGAAAAACTTCCCACCATCTTGTTTTTGAATGATACACTGCTAGCGACACCTATTGAGAATGTTGGGAATATAAGACCAGAAAAGGGGCAGACAATCGACTTTCCACCCTATAGAAAAAAAACTTGGAAAATTTAGACATTTATAAGTTTTTGAGGATGTTGAAAACGAAAATAACGTTTAAAATTCCAGCAAACGTATGGGTGCTCAATTTACGTAAAATTCTTCATATCTTGGAAACTACTCGTTTGCTGGAATTGATGTTTACCTGCTTTCCAGCTGACTACGATATGGCCGCCTTCAAGTCCAATATGAACAAGTTCTTGATGAGCAGTTCCTCTTAAGTAATCTAATTTTACCAAATTTACACTTTTGACGATTACTATGATATTCTCCATTTGACCACAGTACACTCTTTAACCCTTATCCTCGAGTGGCCTCTGGGCCTTGATAAGTGGTGATTCCTTTGTAAAAAAGAAAATAATAATAATAAACATATTTGCATCTTTTCAGTGGCTTTTAACAAGTTTTTGCTTTATTTTCAAATATAAATTAAAAAACAATTCTGCCGATTCTGTTATAGCTATTAACAGACCACGTTCTCAAAGTTCTGACTAAAGGTGTTCAAACACACCAGTTCATTATATAAAGAGAACACGATAACAAGTGTGTTTATGGACATTATTAAAAAAAAAAATAAAAAAAAAATAAAAAGATAACTTTTACTATTACATGCTAGAAACACCCAAAATGTCACTGAGGAAAGGTTATATACCTGAAAATATTAAGACAAAAGTAAAAAAATCAAATCAGATCTAATATATAAAAAGTAGTATATCTGTCTGTCTCCATATTTTCAAATTCTATCTCTCCTTTTGGTTTTGATTCCGGCTGATGGCACCCAAATACTTTTTTTTTTTTAATTTTGAAATCACGACTCTATAATAATATATACGAAATCTGGACAAATTAAAATATCATATTTAAGGATATTTTACGACCGGGCAAATCCAAAAACCACCCCTAGAAAAAGGCCATAAAGTGGGTTTCCATTTTACGTTCAATTAATATAGACAAGTGATCCCCCATTTTTTGAAATTTTAATTTCTTCATATCTTGGAAACTACTCGTTTCCTGGAATTTTAAACGTTATTTTTGTTTTAAGCATCCTCAAAAACCTATTATAGTGGTAATTTTAAAGGATTTTTTGAGGGTGGAAAGATACTGCACCTTTACTGATAAATTTTATGGCTGTAAAAAAAGCAACAAAAATAGGTTCTGAATGATGGATGATCCCCTTAATGTGCGATATTATGGGCAAATGTCACATAGCCCATTACACAAGTCAAGTCATTAGCTTTCAACGAGCCTTCATTTGTAAAATTCTGATCAATAGTCGTTGAGATTAAGAACTTATAATATTACCCCAAAGGGTTGTATATCTATTAGTGGCTTGGCAAGACCACAGGGGAGACAACCAAGCAAAAAAACAAAACAAAAAAAAAAACGCTAGGCAAAATTCATCCCAAAGCAGCAAAACTAAAGCTGGCTTGCCAGGACACTATATATACAAATGTAAACAAATTTGGACATATTTTATTGGTTTGACGGTTGGTTTATTGACGGTTATCAATTGTCATAAAATTTTAACCATAGAATAGTATTATAATCGTCAAAAAGCCTGCAAATCTTTATGTAGTTTCGTCTCATAGAAACAAAGATATGAGCATTATAATATTTTATAAGTTCGAAACCTAATGATCAAAATTTAACAAATAAAGGCTCGTTGGAAAGGTAATGACCTGAATTGTGAAGTGGGCTATGTGACATTTGCCTTTAAGGTTGCACTTTAAGGGGATCATCTAGAGCCTATGTTTGTCATTTTTACTGCCCAAAAATGTTTTGGTAAAAGTGTAGCATCTTTCCGCCCTCAAAAACTCTTTTAAAATTACCATTTATTAAAGGTTCCCAAGGGTGCTGAAAACGAAAATAACGTTTAAAATTCCAGGAAACGAGTATTTTCCAAGATATGAAAAAATTATAGTTTCAAAAAGTGGGAGATCACTTTTCTATATTAATTTAGGGTAAAATAAACACTCACTCATGACCACCTTTTGCGGAGAGGGGCATCTGTTATTTTTTTAGGGGAGGTGTTTATTGTAGCCTGGTAGACCAACACAAAACCTACCTTAAAAAACATGTTTCTCTAGGTTTTCAGGTGTGCTGAAAACGAATATCGTATTTAAATTTTCCACAAATAAGTATTTTTCCAGGTAGTAAGTAAAATTATGCACACGCTTGTATGTACAACATAAAGAATTATATTGCTTTATACCAGGAAAAATATTTATTTGCAGAAAATTTAAATATGATATTCGTTTTTAACAGACCCGAAAACATCCATATAACAAGTTTTTTTTAAGGTAGATGTTGTGTTATTCTATCAGGCCACCAAATAAACACTACCCCTAAAAAAAAAAAGCCCCACCCCCGCCTCCAAAAAAAGATAGCTATAATGAGGTTGCCCATTTTGCATCAAATTAATATAGAACAGTGATCCCCCACTTTTTAAAACAATAATTTCTTCATGTCTTGAAAACTACTCATTTCCTATCTTAAATGTTATTTTCATTTTCAGCGCCCTCAAAACCTTTAATAGTGGTAATTTTAAAAGAGTTTTTTGAGGATTGAAAGATACTGCACTGATACTGTACTGATACTGATGTTTCAATCATAATCATTTGTTTTCCTAGTTTTGCATATGAATTACAAAATATCTGACATTTCTCCAAAACCTCTTGCCTTGATTGAGGGGAGACTGAAACTTGCTTCTACAGTTTCTAATGATCTGAAATAACAGCAAGGGGAGACTTGATTCCAAATATTCCCCATATCTTACATCTCCCCTCTTTGGTTTTTGTTCATAAAGTAAATTTCACAGTGTATAAGGATTATTTGATATTGGAGATATTTATAATCGTATCCTACTTTCATTTGAAACTATAGCAGGTTTAGTCTCCCCTCCATCAAGGCCAAAGGTTTTGGGGAAATATATATATATCTGTAGCTAAGTTGAATATTGAAAAGTTCATATCTTTGGTTTTATGGGACGAAACTACATGAAAATTTACAGGCTTTTTGAAGATTATAATACTATTATATCGTTACAACTTTATGACAATTGGTAAAAAAGAATTTATATTTTCAAATCAATAAAATATGCCCAAATTTG
Organism: Euprymna scolopes; assembly: GCF_053919585.1. Classification (NCBI taxonomy): domain Eukaryota; kingdom Metazoa; phylum Mollusca; class Cephalopoda; order Sepiida; family Sepiolidae; genus Euprymna; species Euprymna scolopes. Next base: position 38,237,660 of record NC_136490.1, on the reverse strand, counting down.
CCTACATTTGTATATACAGTGCCAGCAAAAAGAAAGTCCTCACTTGTAATTTTTTCAAAAACTGCAAATTTAAGCTAAAGTTTATGTTACTGTTTAAACAAACTATATCTCATTTGATTGGACTTTTATTCCTCTATAATTTTACCTATTCATATTTGACTTTTAATTGAAATATCCCAGTGTTCACGTCAATTAAAAAAAAGTAACTTCAAATTAAGGAGGCAAAAAGAAAGTCTGCAGCAACAAATTCGCTTAAAACCAGCTTCAATTATCGCCCCTGAATCAGTTTAAAATATCCACCAACAGGCAACAAAGCATCTCTAATCATAATTGTTGTTGTCCCAGGTTATACAACGTAACATTTAGTCCATATGCTACGACTTTCTCTTAGTAGTTGTCAGGAGCTCATTATACTCCACCTCTCTGGTTTATCCAATCAAGAAATCGGCTGCAGATTAAAATGTAATGAGAAAACGGCATGAAAGACTGTGCAAAAACACCAAAACAACAGAAATGTTCGTGATGTCCCTAAATCTCGTCATAATAGAGTTACTTCTAACAGGGAAGACAATGCTGTCAAGATCCGCCGCCTAAGAAACAGATTTGAAACAGCTCCTCAAATCAAACAACAGTGCAATCTTGTTAAAAAGTGTTCTCTTTCTACTGTCAAGAGCAGATTAAAGGAATTTAATTTGCGAGGATATGTTACAAGATGCAAGCCAATGATTTCTGTAAAGAACAGAAAGCGCTGTCTGGACATTGTCAGATCCAATAAAGATCATGACTCTTCATATTGGTCAAAAGTGCTTTTTAGCGACGAAAGCAAGTTCAATGGGCTAGACAGTGATGGTAGGCAGTACATTCGTCGGAGGAAAGACGAAGAATTTAATCCTAGGTACTCAGTTTCAACTCTGCAAGGTGGTGGAGGTTCAGTTTTGGTGTGGGGCATTATTAGTACCAATGGTCCAGGGCCTATAGTTCGCTTGCGAGGTCGATTAATTTGACCAAGTACATTAATATGTTGACTGAGCATTTTCTATTTGTGTTGCATTAATGTCCCAAAGTTACATTTAAATAACAATTTTCCATTGTGCGAACTTTCTTTTTGCCTCCTCAATTTGAAGTTATTTTTTTAAATTGACGTGAACACTAGAATGTTTCAATTCAAAGTCAAATATGAACAGGTAAAATTATAGAAGAATAAAAGGCCAATCAAATGAGGTATAGTTTTTTTACACAGTTACATTAAATTTAGCTTAAATTTGAAGTTTCTGAAAAAATTACAAGTGCGGACTTTCTTTTTGCCACCTGTGTATATAGTGTCCTGGCTGGCTAGCTTCAGTTTTGCTGCTTAGGGATGAATTTTGCTTAGGGTTTTTCTTTGTTTGCTTGTCTCCTCTGTGGTCTTGCCAGGACACTAATATATATATATATATATATATATATATATATATATATATATATATATATATGAATGAACCCTTTTTCGGGGTCAACGACCAACTAGCACCGTGTGTGTTTGTGTGTATGTATGTGTGTGTTGGGGTGGAGAGGGCTCCCGCAAGCCGTGGTGGAGGCAACCTTTCTAGGAGAAGCAAATCTCTGATTTAAAAAAACCATAAAGCAGGAGACCAGTACCCGCATTAAGCTGGTCTGCATTTTAACTTGTTGCTGGCTATCTTGCTCTTGCTTGTTGTTGGATCTCAACATTTTGGACCGAGAGAGAGACTTAGCTGTCATACAAAGCTAAGACTCTGTAACATCATCTGTGTATAGAGATATTCCCTCAGGCATTTGTCTATAAAAATGGCGATGGAAAAGTTGTGACGCATGGAGACTTGAAATGCTGGAAGCATGTAATAATTGATCTCAATGACCGTCTTCAGTGCCTGCTTGAGCATGTGAATTCACCAGTAGGACTAAAAAAAAAAAAACGTCATTTTTGCATGGATTTTAAGTGTCTGAGGGAGTGGCACTCGTCTTGCAGTCATCATATATATATATATATATATATATATATATATATATATATATATATATATATATATGAAATGGATATCAAAGCTTTAAAACCTTACTGACTTTAACATATAAATATATATTTGTATATTTCAATTTTGATCCCTTAGCAGCTATTTTTATTGGCTAAAAATCAAATCGAATTTCTTCCACAGGCACGAATCCTCTATAAATCAATTTTCACATCTCTCAACAGAGTAGTTTAGTAGAGAACGTTCCGCACACACAAAGACAAGGTCACTTATATAAGATGTATCTTTAAGCGCTAATATGTGTGTATTGTTGACATAACACCCGTCCTTATTTTGCAGAGAATGATCTTGTCCTGTTTATTCAGATGTTTGTGTTGTTGTTTAATGTTTAAATCACAACGCCCATATTTATGGAAACGCCGACAGATTCCCACATTAGTCATTTAGAAGCATGGGAGAGTTATTAAGTGCATGTCAATTTCACTCCCAACCTGATTGTTTACGTTTTAATTCATTTAAAAATATTGAAATATAAAGCCAATCTTTTTGTCTACTAGCTGAATCACCTGTCTCTGTTGGGTAATAATTTCAATGTTTACATCTCTTTATAGATATTTATAAAACAGAGTGTTGTGAAAAGTGTTCGAAAGACAGACACAGCTCGGTATTTACTGGAAACAAACTATATTGAAAGGAAAGTAAAATACAACAAATAAAAGGAGTGGTTACACGTCAATCTGACTACAAAGTGTGCATAACTTGAGCATAAAATGTGCATTAAAAAAAATGGTTCCATTCACTTTTCACAGACAATGGTTACCCACTGTAAGGGTGCTTGTGCATGAAACTTTTGTCGCAAGAATCGTGCAATCTCCAATCACAACTCTCCTGAGTCTGTATTGTTTAATTCTAGTGGAAAGTAGAAATTCAGGACGACGGGAAACAATGTCGAGATAAGCAGAGAGCACATACAGCGCCTGGTACTGGTCAGGCTCATCGTTGCTTAACTTTGGTGATCTGATATGAACCGGTGTGTTAATCTGATTATGCTGTATATGTGCAAGCTAATCAAGAATCTTTATTCTAGTAAAGCAACTGGCCCCGACGGCATCCCAATTATGTTGCTCAAAAAGCTTCAACCAGAACTAGCTCCAATACTTACAAAGCTGTTTAAGCGTTGTCTTAAGGAGAATTGCTTCCCAACACCCTGGAAAATCTCATCAGTATGCCCTTTATTTAAGAATTCAAATGATCGGTCATTTCCCTCTCAATACCAACGAATAAGTCTCTTGTGCGTCATGAGTAAGTTGCTGGAATCTGTGTTAAACAGAGAACTAGTCAAACATCTCACCAAAAACAATCTTCTTAGTGACATGCAATATGATTTCTGTTCTGCTAGATCTACAGCAGATGTGCTTATAGTTATTTCTCATAGGATTAGCGAATCTCTCGATGGAGGCTTCTTTTCTAGGGCAGTTGCTCTTGACATTTCAGAGGCCTTTGATAGGATATGGCATAAAGGGTTACTTCACAAGATCTCCAGCTTTGGTATAGCTGGAAATGTCTTTTCAATTATTAAATCATTATTCTCTGATAGGTTCATAAGAGTAGTGGTTGATGGACAGAAATCAGAAGCTCATAGTATTAATGCTGGGGTCCCTTAGGCGTCCATCCTTCCTGATCTACATTAATGATCTTTCAAATCACATTCTTAGATCATTCATAGACATTTTTGTTGACGACATTATCATCTATGGCAGCACATCAAAGGCTGAAAATAACCAAGTTCTCTCTGATTCTCTCTCCTCTGATCTGGAACATGTGGTACAATAGGGGGAAAAGTGGCTAGTTACTTTTAATGCATCTAAAACCAAACTTCTATCTTTACATCATCAACGTTCATCTGGCATCAATTGAAATGAATGGCTCTCATCTTGGGGAGGCTGCATGTTTTGACAAGCTTCTGGGTTTGACCTTTACTCCTGATCTGAAATGGAATACGTACATCAAATCTGTTGCTATGGTTGCTGGAAAAATGATGGGATCCTTCTATTGATCCAGTAGATATCTATCTGCTGATGCAATACTCTACCTATATAAGAGCCAAGTATGTCAAAGGATGGAGTATTGCTGTCACATCTGGGCAGGAGCTGCTAGGAAGACCTTATCCTACCTTGACAGAGTTCAGAATAGACTTCGTAGCCTAGTGGGGGATGCCATTTTCTCTTCTCTGCAACCTCTTTCTCACGGAAGAGACGTTGTGAGCCTGTCTCTGTTTTATCGTTATTTTCATGGCAAGTACTCGTCTGAGTTCCAATCTATGGTCCCCCCTTGCCAAACATTCATGAGAAACACTCGTTTGGCTGTAAACACTATCAATAATTCCCCACACTCTTTATCTGTGCCTAAACCTAAAGATTCCATAAAATAAGCTTCTTTCTTAGAACTGCACACCTGTGGAACTCTCTTCCATTTACCTGCTTTCCAGCTGACTACAATATGACAGTCTTCAAGTCCAATGTGAACAAGTTCTTGATGAGCTGTTCCCCTTGAGTAATCCAATTTTACCAAATTTAAACTTCTAACGATTACTATGATATTGTCCTTTTGACCACTGTATACCCTTTAACCCTTATCCTCAAGTGGCCTCTGGGCCTTGATAAGTGGTGATTCCCTTGTAAAAAAAATAAAAAAATAACGTGTGCATAACGTGCATAATTTGTGCATGAGACTTTTAATTAAGAGGAACCGTTCATTGTTATCCGTAAGGTGGGCGTTACAACACAGAGTATTCATCATTATTAAAAAATGGAGTAGCCATGCAAAGATAGGTTCCGGTGAGGAGAGCCGTTTGGGTGTATAGCATTGTAGGGATATCTCCTTACAGTGTAAACTAATTGCACAAGGGATCCGAAAAGTGTATGTAGATGTGGCTGTATATAACGAGATGTAACTGATAGGATTTATGTGTCGCAATGCCAAGCAAATGTGAAAAGTTTAATGGTAGTCAATATGAGACGAGTTCAGCCTAAGGTGTGATCAAATTAAATTGGTTTGTCTACTAGCTGATGCATCCGTCTCTGTTGGGTAATGATATTAATTATGACACCGTCTTATAGAATTTTACTAAAGTAGTTATTCATCTTTAGTTAAAAATGGAGTGCACATTTTAGGATGGACTTCTTTTTTTCAGTGAAGTGAGTTGTATCATATAACCTTGTAGAGATTTTCCAGCAATATATATAAATGAAGTACATAAAAAATAAGGGAACTGGAAAAGCATGTGCAGATATGGTTTTATGTAACAATATATAAGTGCGCTTGATTATGGTAAGACATATGTCTCACTGTGTCACAGTGGCAAGGGTCCTGGATATGACCTTAAACTATATCCGATGGTGAGGCCCCAGCTTGCAGGCTTTGGGGAGTGTGGAGCCACCCTTTAATTGCCATTGCTTCCAGGTCCACTCTGACCCGGACTGGTAGCACCTGTTAGGGTCCCAACTATGGATTAAATAGAAACCGACTCGAAAAAAAAAACCCCTCAAATATACTCTATTAAAAAATTGTTCTTCAAAATCACTGGATTCGGCATTAAATAACCTGAAAAGGGTTGATATGCCGTAAAACAAAAACAACTAACCGACCAACCAACAGTGGCAAGTAAATGTGAAAAGCTGAATGGTGGTCAACGTGAGAGGAGTTCCGTATAAAGGGTGATCAAAAGTCAATCTTTTTGTCTACTAGTCAAAGCATCAGTTTCGGTTGAATAATCTCAAGAATAATATTTCTTTATAAGGTATTTATGGTTCTGGTGAAGACAATTGCTCTAGTATAGAGCCTTGTAAATGTCAGGTAATTGCTCAAATAATAAAATAATAAATAAGAGAATATATAGAGTATCTATGAATAGCAAATATATATATATATATATATATATATATATATATATATATATATATATATATAGTGGAGATGGTAATTAATAAAAACTGAAGAAAATGCTCAATACTGTTGTAGAGCAAATATGCGTTTTATTTTTTATTGCTGTATCTTTCTGCAAAAGTCTGAAGACGCTACAGACGGCAAAAAAAAAAACGGCCGAGTAGCCGAAACAATAATGTAACTTAACAGAAAGATACGGTAATAAAAAATAAAACGTATATATATATATATATATATATATATATATATATATATATATATATATATATATATATATATATATATATATATATATATATAACCAATATATATATATAACCAATATATATATATAACCAATATATATATATATATATATATATATATATATATATATATATATATATATATATATATATATACATATATATATATAGCCAAAAAGGTAAAGCTCAATATTTAAAAATAGAGCAATATATAAGTTTTGTGGCTAAAGCTAAATTCTGAAAATCAAAATATAAACACATATATTCGAATTAAGAAATTTTTGTTTGACACAAGGAATATATAGAGAAGAGTTAAGAAATAAACATAACTCCCCTCTATATATTCCTTGTGTCAAACAATAAATTCTTAATTCGAATATATGTGTTTATATCTTGATTTTCAGAAATTAACTTTAACCACTAAACTTATATATGTATATATATATATATATGACTACTTCATTTAATCACATAAATTAATATAAGAAAGTATAAATTTATGCGTAAACTTTAAGTATTTACTTCAACAGTGCTCAATACATAGGTAAAGCTAGGTAGTAAGTTAAAAAATATATATGGCAATTAAGCTACACAGAATATTCTGCGTTTCATCCATGCTAGGATTCATTAGGCTTATGCGAGGAGTTGCAGTAGTCTCGCGTTTTTATATACGCACCTTAGTTTCCACCGCACCTTTCCTAATCAGCCAATGAACAGGCACTTACAGGACAGAAGCCCAGTTGACCTACGATTCACCCCTTCCTTTGTGTGTGCTAGTTTAAAATAGGTCAGAACGCTAGATATCTACGTTCCCCGCTAAACTAGCACACACAAAGGAAGGGGTGAACCAGATGTCAAGCGGGCTTTTGTCCTGTAAGTGCCTGCTCATTGGCTGATTAGGAAGGGTGAGGGGAAAATTAGAAAGCTGATAGGCTAACTAAAACCTCAATAGAATGTGCATATATAAAAACGCGAGACTACCACAACTCTTTGCATAAGCCTGATGAATCCTAGCGTGGATGAAATACGGAATATTCTGTGTAGCTTAATTGCCATATATATTTTATAACTCACTACTATATATATATATATATATATATATATATATATATATATATATATAAGAATCACAATTACGTTTACCAAGATAATCCAAAATAGCAAACTTAAAGTATATTATAAATATTAAAGACTTAATATTTATAAAGTAATCCTAACCAGATGTAAAAGCCCAATAAAATAAAATAGGAAACAGAGCTTATAATAAGAATAAATAGTCAATAAATATGTTAAAAACACTTTTCAAAAAGGAAACACAAATTAAGTGGATTGTCCTTAATCCGCGGAGTTTCGAAAGAAATACTTTCTTTCTCATGTGAGGGTAGGAGTTAACAAAATGCGGAATCAGATTTTGCTTGCAAAGTATTTAATGAAACTACAAGTAAGTCATAGAGCTTACTTGGTAAAAGTTAAAAAATAGTGAAACAGAGAAAATGCGGGGAAAAAAGAAAAATGAGTTCACGTGAATGGATTGTCGGGTGAAGAGTATAATATCCAATAACGGTAAAATCCAAGAAAAGTATTCACTTTTATTTTATCTATTTTGAAAATTAAATATGTTTTTAACTCTCCTTAAAGTGTTTTAAACATGTTTTATTAATTATTTTTCCTCACACACACACACACACACACACACACACACACACACACACACATATATATATATATATATATATATATATACATATATATATATATATATATATATATATATATATATATATATTGTAAAACTCATTTAATTTGAACTTCCTCTAAAGTTGGACTTCCTCTCATTTGGACTTCCTCTCATTTGGACTTCTTCTAAACCTGGACTTTCTCTAAACTTGAACTGTCTCGTCATTGAAATTATATTAGCATATTTGATGCGGAGTTGCAGTAAATCTGTTTACATGATTTAGTCAGATATTGCACAGAAATGTTATTATTAGTACTATGTAATTAATGTAGATTAGCTATTGATAATTAATTTACACTAACTGTAAATATTTTTTTCAGATTGCTATATTTAAAATAGTGTAAAACAACCCATCACAATGGGTTGCAACTCTAAAAGGAAACAAGTGACACTGACTTTACTCGAAAAACGTCAAATTATAGAAAAATTAGATGCTGGATTTGAAAATAGCGTTATATTGAGTGATTATAAGATTGGAAGAAGTACACTGTTTTACATCAAAAATAAAAAGGAGGAAATATTGAAGGCTGCTCCTTTCTCTTCAAATAAAAGACATGTCAAAAGAAGGACTCTTTGCAGAGCAAAGCAAGTTGAATTCGATTGAATATTGCATGAGTGGTTTGTAGCAAAACGGAATGAAGGTGTAGCAATATATATGTTAATTGCTAAAGCAGGATCTCTTAAGGAAGAGTTGAATATCGCAGAAGATATGAAATTCAGTGAAGGCTGGCTTAGGAGCTTTAAGAGTAGACATGGTATAAGACAACAATGTCAGGCGAACAACGGTCTGCTGATATACACGCAGCATCAAATTATTGTGACAAATTCAAGACGATAATTGCCAATTATGGTTTAACACCAGAGGATGTTTACAACGCTGATGAAAGTGGCGTAAATTGGAAGTGCTTACCTAAAAAAACATTAGCCGGATCCGCGGAGCAGAAAATAAAAGGATTCAAATTAAATAAAGAAAGACTAACAGTGATGGTATGCGCTAATGCTTCTGGAACCCATAAACTTAAGCTTCTTGTCATCGGCAAATCAAAGTGTCCCCGAGCATTGAAAGGAATTTCGTCTTTGTCAGTATCCTATTATTCTTCACGAAATGGATGAATCAACAGTTGTTTAAAAAATGTTTTTTGCAAGAATTTGTGCCAGTTGTCCAGAGGCGTTTTCTTGAATTAGGTAAACCTGATTCAAAGTGCTTGCTTCTGTCGGACAATTGTAAAGCACATCCTCCTGAGTCAGAACTAGTGTCATCTTGCGGGAATATTTATGTGTGCTACTTACCACCTAATGTGACTTCTCTCATCCAACCTATGGATCAAGGGATTATTTGGAACTTAAAATGTTTCTACAGAAATGATTTCATGATGAATATGATAAATAGTACGGTGAGTATAAGCGATTTTTAGCGCCATTTTACTATCAAAGATGCCATATTTTCTCTCGCAAGTGCATGGAATCAAGTTCGAGCAAGCATATTAACAAAAGCATTGGGTAAATTATACCCAGCGCCAAAGGCTTCTGAACTGAAAGAATCAGAGAATACATCTGGTCTAGAAAAAATTCTTGAAACCAAACGGTTACCGACCAACCATGCTGTTCTTAAATCACTTAATGCAAATGATGTTGAAATGTGGGTGCAACAAGATGAGGAAACTACTGATCAATATCCTGATGGCAGGTGATGAAAATAGCGATAGCTCCCATTCTCTTGACCCTAATGTAAATAACAAAGAACACTTTGATGAAGCAATATCATGAAGCAATATCATGGGATGATGCAGAAAAGTCTATGGAGACGGTTATAAAATTTCTAGAAAAAAGTCCTTACTTTAGTGACAACTATGTTTTGCAAGCAATGTCACTCCGAATAAATCATAAAGAAGCTACAGAACCAAGAAATTGTAGATTTTCGTGATCGCTTACGGAATATAATGGCAGCGCCCGAGAGCTCAATCGAGGAAAATATTTGACTCATTCAATGAATAACTAAAAAAACTATATTTCACATAAATGTATGATTTCTGTAGATGATAACTTAGGTAATAAATACCTAACAAGTAAGAGTAGATTTAATTTATTTTCAATGTTTTTGTTCCTGGTAATAATATTTAACAATTCTTACTTGCAATATATCGTAAACTCAACTTAATATATACTTGAAGTATCACATAGCAATGAATTTCATTTACTATTTCTTAATTCTTAGAAAATTCAAGTTAACTGCAGAACATTTTTTTATCACAAAACTTGAACAGCATCCTCTAATTTGAACGAAGCGGATGTTCAAATTATAGGAGTTATACTATATATATATATATATATATATATATATATATATATATATATATATATATAAAGCTGAATGTGTGTGTGTGGTCACAAATAGGCTCCTATATGGTTGAGTATTTGTGAAAAACTGATCACATATAATGATAGAAGATGCATCGAGACACAGGAATGGGTATGTTTGATCTGCCAGAACGGTGGTTCATTAAAATCGTGGGGTCTGCGTTCGCGCCTGGTCCACAAAGTATGGAAATAGAAAATTTAAAAATTAAAAAAAAAACGTTTATAAGTGTTTTTGATATAGATGTACATAATAATACTTTGATAAGTATGTTTTAACTTAACTAGGGATGATATAATAAAATTGTGGGGTCTGCGTTCACGCCTGGCCTCCATAGAATGGAAATAGGCACAAACTTTAATAAAGACTTTTCATATCTATCTGCGTAAGTATACTTTGATAATTATGTTTCAGTTTGAAGAAATATGGTATAATAAAATTATGGGGTGTTTGTTCGCACCTGACCTCCATAGAATGGAAATATGTCACAAAGTTTTACAAAGTTTTTTTAATATAGGTGCACAGAATATTGTGGTAAGTGTTTCAGTGTGAACAGATATGGTATAATAAATTATGGGGTTTATCTATTTTATTGTGAAGTGAAGACCGTTATTCAGAAGTTGAAAAGTATCAAAAATAGAATGAATAGACAAAAAAGGTTTATTATATTTAATGATATATATATATATATATATATATATATATATATATATATATATATATATATATATATATATATATATATATTAATGGACTCTCCCGTCGAATTCAGACGTATGAGGTTCTGCCACAACAACTAATTTGTTCGGAAATCCACATCAATGATTTGTTTATAGTGGTGAAGGTTTTGTGTAGAACCAACCGCGCTTTTTACTATTACTGCTAATCCTTGTCGTTGTAGATGACTGCCACGAGACAAAGCACACAGTACAATGTAGGTTTTTACATCAGAGTTACCTTCTCCTAGATGCATGTCTTAACTAAGACACTTGGGAAAGCTATGCGCTTTATGTACCGCACGGAGTCGTAGAAATTTACAAGTTGGTATCAGGAGGAGCATTAATTCACTGGGAGCGATGCATCCCCAGTCTTAGTTAATATATATATATATATATATATATATATATATATATATATATATATATATATATATATATATATATATATATATATATATTTGTGTGTGTGTGTGTGTGTATGTTCAGTATCTTCCTAGGAAGATTTTGTCGAAAATATTATATATATGATCATTATGGCGTAGATCTTTGCAACTTCAAAATGTTTTAAAATTACATTTTAAAAAAATACACAACAAAATGGCGACATAATTACAGCGTTTCAAAAGTTATGATAGACGAAAAAGAAAATATCATACGTTTAATCATTTTCTTTCAAATTGAATTGCTTTCTATTAAAGATGAATACTTAACAAAATGGCAATAATTAATTTTAAATTATTTCATTCGTCGTTATATATATATATATATATATATATATATATATATATATATATATATATATATATATATATATATATATATATATATGTATAAAATCTATCTGCTGCGGTTTTATTTTTAATTTTTTGATCTGAAGGAAATGTTAAAACCTCGTTGGCATCCGTGTTAATTTGATTTCAGAAAAATAAATTTATTTCAATGAATAAAGAAAATAGTTGTAAATAAATAATTTTTACTGTTTATCATGAGTTTGTACATAACTTCTGTTATATATAACAACAGAGAATGTAGGAATGTCATTTTCTTATCCTCTTGTTCAAGCTGGGTATGGGGCATCCTACCGGACGCCAAACATTCACTTGCCATCTCATACATTCCAACCGAGAGATCTTTTTAAGATTCTAACGACCCTTTTAAACACTATTCTTTTGAGTCTCGTTTGCACTTGGTCCACCTGTAATGCTATGACCTTTTAGGCTGTGATCATAGCGTAGTATCTGTTAACTGTGGTAAGCGGGTCAAGGGTCAAAACATTATTATTATTGTTATTGTATTATTATTAATTGATTTGAGCGACGGATGGTCGCTGGATCAGTTATTATGATTAGAAGAATAAACAATTTAATTGGGGAAGAAATGATTGACGTGTGAATCGCAAAAGGAATGTGAAAATAGAGTAGAGAACGTTTTGTGGAAACGTTGTCGGCAGCTCCCGTTACTCTCGCTTCTCTTTATTTGTCACTCAGTCCTCATTTATTTAATGAGTGATTTTTCTGACAAAGGGAGAAGAAAAAGCTGTATTCTAGGTTGACAGTATTTTGCGTGAACAGTCGACAGAGATGGCGGAAATTTTCTGTTCTATGTCTATCCTTGTAGCTATGTCACTAGTAAGGGTGCTGGAGGTAAACGTTTTATCTGGGCTGACGTTATCTGCCTGATAGTCAGGGACCCGAACCTTGGATTAACCACGAAGGAGGCTGTCCTATCAGCAGGCACAAAGTACTGGGGCTGCTGTATTGCCATTTGGTGAATGGATTCTGGACCATGCAGTAGTCTCTGGTGGGGCCTCTCGATGCCATACTAGTGGGTAATTGTTACGGCTTTACCTTATCATGTGCTACAAAAAAAAAAAAAAATTCTTTGTTACTTTTCTCTCTTTGTTTCCCCTCTCTGTCCTGCTCTAAGCAAGTCTGACGACCTAGTCCACGAACTCCAAAATTCCATCATGACAAGTTTCAATAAAAAATACATGATTAAACCCGGATCTGAAACTTCCAACGTAGACCCCCCACTACCATGTCTCCTTCTCCAACATCAGGGGTCTACGTTCTAACCTTCCAGAGGTTGAAACCCAATTACAGGAGACTAAACCAGACCTTTTATTTTTAAGCGAAACTGGAATTGGACAGGCTATTTCTCTAAATGAGTTCGTAATTAAAGGATACTCTAACCTAACTTCCAAATCTGACCCCCAAGATCGCCATGGGCATGGAATATGTGCCTATATAAAAGATGGCTTTCCATGTGGTAGGGACATCTCCAGAGAAGATCCTAACTTACCCTATATGTGCTTCCGAGTAGCACTAGCTCACACTATGGCATTTATATTTACTCTCTATCGCCCCCATAACAGCGGAGTTACTATCTTTCAAAGCATATTTGAGAAAATTGACCAAGTTCTATCAGCATATCTTTCAGCTAACATTCACGTATGTGGAGACTTCAATGTTCACAAGACCGATGATGAGGGGAGATTCTGTCATGACTTCTCCATTGCTTATGACTTCACTCAGATTGTTCACGAACCCACCTGTGTGCCCGACAATGACGGCCAGTATGTAAGTCTCCTAGACTTCTTTCTCACAACTTGCCCTGAACTATGTTCAGTTTCTGTTCTGTTTCCTCTTGGATCTTCCGACCACTCAGTTCTATCAATTAAGATAAAAATGAAATGTAATAAGTCCTCAGACGTACCTCTCCATCGTACAGTATATCGATACACTATGGCTGACTGGGATAGTTTCCGTACATTTATATCGGATCTTCCTCTGCGTTCCATGTTTAAAAAGGATGTGTCCTCTATAGTATCAGACCTGACAGAATGGTTAATTGTAGGTATAGACAATTTCATACCCTCGAAAAAGTTCGAGCAAAAACCAACAGCCAGTCATGGTTTTTTCCAGAATGTGCTGCTGCTATTGCGCACAGAAATCACTTTTTCCACAGCTTCCAACGTAATAGATGTATGGAAACTAAAGCCACTTTCAGGACTGCCAGCAACCATTGTAAGAAAGTAATAAAGAACGCAAGAGAGTTATATGCTCAGTCCGTCAAGTCCAAAGTAGCTGAGCAGCGGCTTAGTTCCCACCTGTTTTGGCAAATTGCAAACAGAATCCTGAACAGACGCGTGTGCTCTATCCCAACTATCATCAATGGACCTGAGTTAATCTCGTCAGCATCAGACAGAGCCAAACTCTTTGCCAAGAACTTTTCAGCTAATTCTACCCTTTGCGACCAAGGCCACCAACCCCCAATATTTCATCCTGTATCAGAAAACACACTATGTGATATACAAATATCTGTATGTGATGTTGCCAAGCTAATCAAAAACCTTGATTCCAGTAAAGCAACCGGCCCTGACGGTATTCCAATTATAGTACTCAAAAAACTTCAACCAGAACTAGCACCCATACTTACAAAACTGTTTAAACGTTGTCTTAAGGAAAATTGCTTCCCATCACCCTGGAAAATCGCATTAGTATGCCCTGTATTTAAGAATTCAGGTGATCGCTCATCCCCCTCTCAGTACAGGCCAATAAGTCTCCTGTGCATCATGAGTAAGTTGCTGGAATCTGTGTTAAATAGAGAAGAAATCAACCATCTCAGCAAAAATAACCTTCTTAGTGACACTCAATATGGTTTCCGTTCTGCTAGATCTACAGCAAATGTGCTTATAGTTATTTCTCATAGGATTAGCGAATCTCTCGACAGAGGCAACCTTTCTAGGGCAGTTGCTCTTGACATATCAAAGGTCTTTGATAGGATATGGCATAAAGGGTTACTTCACAAGATCTCCAGCTATGGTATAGCTGGAAATGTCTTCTCAATTATTAAATCATTTCTCTCTGATAGGTTCATAAGAGTAGTAGTTGATGGGCAAAAATCAGAAGCTCACAGTATAAATGCTGGAGTCCCTCAGGGGTCCATCCTGGGCCCAACTCTTTTCCTGATCTACATTAATGATCTTCCAAATCACATCCTTACATCATTCGTAGACATTTTTGCTGATGACACTACCATCTATGGTAGCAGATCTAAGACAGTAAACGACCAAGTTCTCTCTGATCCTCTCTCCTCTGATCTTGATCACGTTGTACAATGGGGAAAGGAGTGGCTGGTTACTTTTAATGCATCTAAAATCAAGCTTCTATCTTTATATCATCAACGTTCTGATCCCCATCTGGCATCAATTGAAATGAATGGCTCTCGTCTTGGGGAGGCCTCAAGTTTTGACAGGCTTCTGGGCTTGACCTTTAATCCTGATCTTAAAGGCCGCTGGAAAAATGGTCGGATCCTTCTATCGATCCAGTAGATATCTCACTGCTGATGCTATTCTCTATCTATATAAGAGCCAGATACGTCCAATGATGGAATACTGTTGCCACATCTGGGCAGGAGCTGCTAGAAAAGACTTGTCCTGCTTTGATAGGGTTCAAAATAGACTTAGTGGCCTGGTGGGAGATGTCCTTTTCTCTTCACTGCAACCTCTATCTCACAGAAGAGATGTTGCGAGTTTGTCTCTGCTTTATCGTTATTTTCATGGAAAGTGTTCAACTGAGCTTCAATCTATGGTCCCCCCTCGCCAAACCTTCACAAGAAACACTAGACTAGCTGAAAACATTATCAATAATTTTCCACACTCTTTATCTGTACTTAAACCTAAACATAGATTCCATGATCAAAGCTTCTTTCTTAGAACTTCACGCCTGTGGAATTGTCTTCCGTTTTCCTGCTTTCCAGCTGTCTATAATATGGTTATCTTCAAGTCCAACGTGAACAAGTTTCTGATGAGCCGTTCCACTTAAGTTAACAAATTTACCGAACTTCCATTACTTATGATTACTATCTTGTCCTTTTGATTACTCTACACTCTTTAACCCTTATCCTCGAGTGGCCTATCGGCCTTGATAAGTGGTGACGCCTATGTAAAAAAAAACAAAAACAAAAAAAACATTATTTTGGGTTTTGAATAAACAAATAACTAGTTGTGGACATTAGGTTGGTCTGAGACACGTAATTAGGTGACGTAAGAGAACATGTGATGTAGTTAGTTTTGGAGAGATTCAGAGAGTTGAGTTTTGACCACCAGAGCGGACAGACGTCTAGACAGGAGTGGACAGACAGCTAGGGAGCGAGCTGTAAGATTAGAACATATAGACGAACTGCAGATCCCGTGAAAACCATTTGAGACAACTGGAAGAAATTTATATTATAAAAATGTAAAGAGTTGTTTTATGGTTTCACAATTAAGAACAGATGTCTCAATTGGATGGTGCTGATCACTTCATGGTTCGTCACGGAGCAGCATGAAGTGACAAGAACTCTTCTAGAAAAAGGTATGAAGCATATATTATTCTTCTTACATATGAACTGTAAAAATATCCCGTGTGATAAGTCTGATACAACATGACTCGGTTTACACGTCAATATCATGTCCTCCTGGCTAAACAACATACATACGATTTATACGTTTATTATCTGTCTGTTAAAAGAACAATATCTTACATCCACTAGATAACACGACACGTTTTAATATATCATCTCCTCAAATATAAATCAATATACAACACACCGGGTATATTTGCCAGAATCTGATAACTGTTAATGTATATGATGATGAGAAGAATAACTATCTTTTTGGCGAAAGTGGGTTATACAAAAATAGGTTAGCAAATGGAATGCATATTTATGTAGCATCTGAAATTCAAGACAACTGCTTTGTCGGTTAGTGATTTTTAAGAATCGGTAGATTTTTTTTCTAAAACAACTTTCGAGTTACTTAGAAAAATATGCATAAAAATTGAAAACAGATTTTGATAAATATGGTAAACTAATCAGAAAACGACCAAGAGTTAAAGTTGATTTTAAGAAGTGACTAGCATGGGTGTCCAGCGTTGCCCGGGTGTTTGGAGGTGTGTGGTGAGCAAGCAAAAAGTGTCAGTAGGCAGGAAGGCTCGAACCCATACCGTGAAGGAGGAAAAGAATGTGAAAACAAATGTGATGTCTTTGCGTTGCGTCCATCGCAAAACCAGAAGTTGCAAAGGTTTAAATGAAGGCTAGTCAATCGAAAAGAGGAGATGACTTTCGAAAACATCGGCGAAGAAAGCAACCCCTCCCTGTAGAAAAGTGCTCAGTTTAGGGTGAAGGAATTAATGTTTTTTGGCCAATTTTTCGATATTTGTCACCTGAAGGGTCGATCTTCAATACGATACTGTTATCGCGAAAATCCGTCGCCTCTATCGAAAGTTTTAGGCAGGCATACATACATGATGATTGCAACGTCTTGTCAGACGAGTGCCACTCCCACAGACATTTAAAATCCATGAGCTCAAATGTCTGAGGGAGTATCTATACAAATATGATGTTACAGAGTCTTAGCTTTGTACGACAGCTAAGTATCTCTCTCGGTTCAAAATGTTGAGATCCAGCAACAAGCAAGAGCAAGATAGCCAGCAACAAATTAAACTGCAGACCAGCTTAATGCGGGTACTGGTCTTCCACTTTATTGTTTTTTAAATCAGAGATTTGCTTCTCCTAGAAAGGTTGCCTTCACACGGCTTACGGGAGCCCTCTCTACCCCAATACACATATACACACACACAAATATACACATATATACATACATACATACATACATACATACATACATTTAAACAGACAGGTGAGATTTATATTATAGATTACGTCTTGTCTTTATACCCATAGTACAGCTTAAGTAAGGATTCTATTGGACATAAAATCATGCGTGTGATGAGAGATATGAATAAAAGCAAGCAACGAAAAATCCTTTGTGCTTTCATCTTTATCATGTGATTGAAGAAATGATTGGACGATCGACTGCTAAAAGTGCCAACTAAGTCAAGATTTCTAGTTTTTGATTGTTTGCTATGCGACATCTTGATAAGTTACAAGCAATTCCCATCAATGAAGGCAATAGCTATATGACACATAACAATAAGATACAACTTCACGCATGAACATTTGAATCAACATTGCAGATTTTCATATGTAAAATTCTTTAGGAAGAAATAGGAGGCATGTCATGTATGACTATTAACTACTAGCAGTGCCCTCTAACCAGCGTTGCCCGGTGGAAGTGTACCCCCCCCCTTCTCGAAAAAAGTTAAAATACGGCTGTTGTTGTTGTTGCTGCAGTTGCTGGTGTCCAACCCACAACCATGTTACGAACGGCTTTCAGAATAGAGACCCCCAGCTCCTCATGATAAGAACGGCTATCGAAATGCAGCAGGCAGCACGGGTGGAGAGAGGGGGAAAAACATCCTCTTAGCCGTTGAATCTGTGGTAATGTTGTCTGGTTACTTATCGGCCTCCACGGTTAAAAATAATTCGTTTCTAAGTTTATTAAGAAGCAGAAATTTATATAAGAATGAAGACATGCAATCCTATCCAAAGGAAATGAAACAAAACTTCTTTCGCGTAATAATCATTTATTGTTTTTTTTAATACTTACTGCGCTACTTGGTTTCAATTATTTCACTCAGTACCGTGATAAAAAAATAAAATAAAAATAAAAATAAAAATACCGCCCCCCCCCCAGAAAACAAATAAAAGAAAACACTCTCAAAACAAATGAAGGTTTATAATTTCATTTAAATATTAAAAAGAAAAAACAATAAAAAGAGGAGAAAAACAATAAAACTGTTTGAATTCGATAATAAAAATAACTGAGAAAAAAAAACAGGAAATGTTATACGTATTTATCGCAAAGCATAATCCTGTTTAAATCTTAAAACCTTACCCCCCGAAAAATCAATCGGTTATACGGGGGCGAACGTGAAACCTGTAGGTTGCAACGCAGACCTGTTACCCACTGCTCCAGCACGACGACGTTGAAATAATGTTGTGTTTTTTCTATTTAAACCAAACAATGGGGACGCGGTAATGAAATGAGCCCAATCCGTGACGATGATGTAATATCTCGCTCTCTCTCTCTCTCTCTCTCTCTGCAGTTACGATGATTCTATCATTCTCTCTTTCTGTCTCTGTGTGTCTGTCTGTCTCTGTCTCTCTCTCTCTTCAGTATAGTGTTCGAATGTAAACAAAATAGATATAACTCTCGTTCGGACTCTTTGTCTATATCTCTCTCTCACTCTCTCTCGCTCTAAACACATTTAGAGAAAGAGGGAGAGAGAGAGAGAGAGAAGGAGAGAGGAAGTGAGAAGCAAATATTTCCGTGCTGTTCAGTAATCATTTTCTTTAATGGAAAATGCTTGCCTCCTGTATCGGTAGACGCTGTGTTGAATAACGGCTTGTACGTTCGTTTTTGTTCACAGAATTGTAATCTGGAATAAGGGATCGGTCTGATGTAAGCCAATCAGAATAACAGGAATGTTGCAAGGGAGAATTTAATATTATTCGAACCGACAGACAGGAATTTATCGTTTGGGCTATTAGTTTATGAATCAGTTATGAAGGATGTAACCACAATATCCATACCATGTGTATAAATCCCTGCGGTATTTATGGGGATCAGTAGGAGGACTTCAGCAATAAGGAGAAAAATCAGGACTTCTTCCTCTGTAGGTTAATGCGATAGTGCTAGTGTAGCTATCGGAAGGAATTTAGGATTTTATTTGAACACATGGATGTGTCAGAAAGTCTTTATAAAGTTATATAAGATAGTGGCTAATAGGCTAGACATAAGGAATTTGTATGTGGCATCTGTTGTTGTAAACCTACAGTATTTTGACCCAGAGGGGCTTTTATGCGACGTTTTTATTATATATAGGGATTTGAAGTACTGTACAGATTTTCATAATTACCAACTCTCTTAGAACAGAAATGGAAGGAAGCATGTTGCATATGTCTATCTGAACCGCTGCTACGCGCGCACACCAGTAGGATTTTTTAAATCGGTATTTTATAGAACTGTTATTATTTCAATTCTGTTATCATACGTTAGGTACTTTACAATTTCATCTTTAATAAAGCAAGCTCCACTTACCTACACTTTTCTTCTCAGATGCGTTTTAATTGGATAATCCATTCTTGCCTAACAGAATAAAATATCAACAGAATTACATTCAGCGCATACTAAACAACTGATATCTTTCCAAAGGGTGAATGTCATGAATTTATACATATTAACTTTATCTTTAAAATTTACAATGGAATTTCAGATTTTTGTTTCAATAATGCTTTCATGTTACATAGTGTATTTTTCCATGTGAAAATCATGTTTGTATTTGAAATAACTGTTATATATTGCATCTTTTATTTAAAATGACATTTTCTACATTTTAATAAGTTAAAGTTTTGTAATTCATATCTAAAATACACGAGAGAGCACGAATTTAAAATAGGCTAGGGAAGGATTATGGTGCATATTAAAATAAATAAAAATACTATTTTATAGTTGTGAGATCCATTGCCAAAAACTGTAGCCATGCTGATGACGGGGGATACCCAGAAACACGTGTCCTCAGATAAACTTTTATGCACACAAAATATTATAAAAAAAGTATTTAAATAAAATAAATATTTGAATATTTAATAAAAAATAACAAACAAATAAATAAAAATGTCTCGTTAAAAAACAGAGCTACTCAAAATAAAAAGGGACAGGTAATGCCTCCACGGCTTAGGAAATTGAAATTAAGTATAAATAAGCATGCTTCAATCCACAATTGAACTGAGGGCAACTTCTTGATTAGTTGCATATTTCTACTTATCTGCAGGAGATGGCGAGAAGCAACATCAGAATAAGGAGTGATATCATTAGCATCAAAATTAGTTTTCTGAATATTTTGCTTGACGTTGTGTTTGAATATGAACATGTTGTAATTTGCAAGGAAGCCGTCCCATAGCAACGCGTTCTAAAACTAGGAATGTAACAGAGCACGGACGCGCATATGTAAATGCATGCGAAATGACGTTACCAGTAAAGAAAAAAAGACCATAAAAATGAGAAAGAGGATGATTACGTTAGAAACGCGAAGTACGTTCGAAAGCATGTTAGAGACGTGGATAATGTTTGCAAGCACCTTCGAAAAGACGATCACCTGAGGGACATCACAGTAATAACGAGAGAATGAGAAAATAAATGTTGTACAACAAAAAAAGCGAGTGAAGTTCTTTTCTATTCTTGGTCTCTTTTGCGACTGAGGCTACAGCATGTTGGTTTCTGGACAATGTTACAGGAGTTTATTTTAAGAAGAAATTCTGTTCATGAAATTTTCGTTTCGTTTTAGGCACATATAAGAAAAATATTATTGGTGACTATATACTATAGTATATATATATATATATATATACACTATACTATATATATATATATATATACACACACACACACAAATATATATATATATATATATATATATATATATATATATATATATATATATATATATAAACTAAAACTGGGAATGCATCGCTCCCAGTGAATTAATGCTCCTCCTGATACCAACTTGTAAATTTCTACGACTCCGTGCGGTACATAAAGCGCATAGCTTTCCCAAGTGTCTTAGTTAAGACATGCATCTAGGAGAAGGTAACTCTGATGTAAAAACCTACATTGTACTGTGTGCTTTGTCTCGTGGAAGTAATCTACACCGACAAGGATTAGCAGTAATAGCAAAGCCTGCACCACTATAAACAAATCATTTGTGTGGATTTCCGAACAACTTAGTTGTCGTCAGAATTCGACGGGAGATTCCATTAATATATATATATATATATATATATATATATATATATATATATATATATATATATATATATATATATATATATATTGTCTGGTCCAATGTGACTCTCTCTCTCGCCAGATTTCCCCGTCTACCTTCAGGATCGCAGTTGGCGCCATGTGCAATTTGCTGGATGTACGTAGATCTAGGTCGTCCTATGCTCGTGCGGCCGTGCTGTGGAATGTATAGCAATACATTTCTCACCAGTTCTTGTTGCTCCTTTGACAGTGATCAGCAAATCATAGACGTCGCTCTCTGTTGACGTTTCATGGAATGAAGCGGCAACTTTATGGAAACCTACCTGCCATATCTTTCTTTCTAATCTTTTAGTGAGTGTCCAGCTTGTAGCATCGTAAACAAGGACAGATTTCATCACCGCTTTTATTTATAACTATTTGTAGACAGTTACATCTTCTAAAAGTTTCACAGATGACTTTCAGGACAACACAATGCACAGTTTCACGTTTCGACCCACGTGTCTCCATGTTCGCATGTGTTGAGATTACACAGGGCCACGCAACGAATGATTCATCGCTTTGTGAAGTGGTCTCACAGGTCACTTTTATTTTCTTTCGACACACGGCGCTTAAAAACGTTTTTCTTTTTTACTAACATTAGCTTCTATCAAATAAATGCGAACAGAAGAATTCGGGTCGGATATTGACTTTAAGAGTTTACTTTAGCGCGATAAAAGAAATCCCACCCAATAAAAACACACAGGTGAAAATAACAATTCATATGTCGATAGACATTATCGGAATTTTTAGATGAAGGACTGGGATCTATTTTGTATATAAACTGGGCGGTATTCTCATTTGGTTCGTTATTATCATGGCGTATGGCATGGTCCCTGACTTTGGTAGAGGCCATTTTGAAACGACAATAGTATCTTCGTGTAAAGCCAAGAACCACGCCTACATTTAATAGGAATTGTCTAATAAATATTATATTTTAACGAAGGAATAAAATGAAAGGTTTATATGGAAGATGCACGCGTAATAAAATGGAAATAAACGAAACATTGGGGGAAATGAAGGGAGGTAACAAGAGCTGCCTAAAATATGAACAGAATTTTGTAAAAGAAAACTGGAGAAAAATGAAATTTTATAACAAAATATTTTTATACGAGAGATAAGAATATAAAAGGTATTTCCCGTCATTTATACAAACACGTGAGTTGATGGCAAGTCAAAATGTTCATAGTATGAATATACGTGGATGTCAATAATTTACGTGCGTGAGTATTTAGCCGCATGGCATTGTGTATGTGTGTGTGTGTTGGTTTACCTTGTTTTTGTTGGTGCATGTAAGGCTGGAAGTAGTAATTCGTCTTTGTTCGCCTGGCTGTCGCTAGCGTGAAGGAATGTGCACGCGGGATGAAGAAAGCTTGTATGTGAGTTATTGAGTTCTTTCTGTCCCCTCCGACCAAAGGAAGGAGTGGGTATTGAGCAGACGTTCTGGAGTCCTGTCCAAGGTATAGCCGGCTTGAGAATTTTCTGTTTTTTATTTTTTATTTTTTTATTTTTAGATTTTGTTGACTGCTTGTTTTATAGAAGTTTCTAGCGTCGGCTTACTAATTTCGCATAGCCGTGCTACTTTTGGGGGGTTTGGAATGATTTTCATTAGTTGGAAATATTTTGAGTTCACACGTTCTTGTGAAACTTATTTGCTTTAGGAGGTGAGAAAGAAAGCGAATCCAAACGAAACGGAGAAAGAAAACGGATAAGAAATTAGAGGCATTTGTTTTTTAGCGTTCGTAAGAATCATTTCTCGATTCTTTGATAATGGAAATCTCTCGAGACAAGACAGGAAACCACTTGATGTAAGGAGCCAACAAGAATGAAAGATTTTATAAGAATAAAATTAAATAACAAATTCTATAACATCATTTGATTTTCTAAAAATTTCAAATGAACCTTACGAAATAACGTTTTCAAAGATGTGATCAAACTCCTATTAAAAAAACAACAAAAAAAACCCGTTATTGTTGCTAAGAAACCAGGAGAAGAAGGAACGAATAGAAAAGTAGTGTGAAAACGAACGAGTAAAAAAGAATAGAGTAATGGTGAAAATTGTATTTAACAGTGCGGCAGTAAACACTGGTCTTGAGGGATGGTTTCTCGTCTCACCTTTGAAAAGAGTAGGTAACACTTGAACGGGCCCAAGCGAAGGTTGCCAAGATACTGGACAACCTGTGCAAGTGGGGCTATGTATAAGACGCTCAGTGTCACTGCAGTACCGACATGCAAACAATCGCACACATTTTCACAGACTGTCCCCTAAGCGAGACATGCTCTGATGCGGACCCAAAGAATACCTCGGACAGTGCCTAACGATGGACTTGAAGATGGAGTGAAACGTCATGGGGGTGATCTCACCTTTGTATTGTTCCACTTAAATAATACCTTTGTATTGTGGTTCCACAAGAGCCTGGAAGAAAAACACAACTAAATAATTAGTGGAAACAAAGTATGCAGGGTGGAATGATAAAATTGCTACCCTAGGAAAGACAACATGATTCTATTTCCGTTCGATGAAAACCGGTTTTCTTTTTTGTTGCAGACCATTTACTAATTGGTCAGTTGTGTATTAATCCAAAGAGCGATGGGAGCCTTCTATCATGTCTAAAAGGGACACAATATTTAACGAGCGAGATCGGAAATGCGCTGCTGACCAATTCATGCTCTCCGCCGATTCAAGATATGACAATAGGACCATTGACAGCACCCTCAAAATGCATTGCTGGATTGCTACGAATAACAGGGACATGCCCATGGTGTGGAAAACAAAGTTTCCGGCCACGGTTATGGTCTTTGGTGTGGTTTCAAGTGAGGGCCACATCATGCGACCTCATATCTTCGAACTTGGCTTGAAAGTCAACACCAAAGTGTACCTGAATGTGCTGAAGAGTGTGGTGATCTCCTAGCGCGATCAGGTGGCCGCTGGCAGACCCGCGGGACAAGCAGGACTCGGCGCCTGCCCAAAGAGTCCAAAGAGACTAAAGCTTGGCTTTAGAAGGAGTGCTACGACTTTATACCCTTCTTCTACTGACCCCTTCCTCCCCCCCAACCTTCGTTTGGTCATACATCGAGAACACCACCAAGACCTCCCACAATACCAAAGCCAGCCTGATCGCCGCGATCCACCAAGTATTTGCAGAGCACCCACAAGCGCCTGTAGAAAAGGCATGCTCCCAGTTCCGGACCTGCATCGAGGCGATTATTGAGGCTGAAGGGGGCTACATTGAATAGATGTCAGCTCTACCACATGATCAAGTTACCGTAATTGATTTTTTCAATAAAAGTTATAAAATAAAACTGTAGTGTTGTTTTCGTCAGAGCGACACTTTTATCGTTCCACTCTGTATTGAACAGAAAACAAATACAACAAATAAAGAGTATTGGGATACGTCAGTCCTACTGCCACGAGTGCAAGACTTGAGCATAACCGCCGAGAGACAGATTCTTCCGGTCTTTATTATCTGTAAAGTTGGGCACCATAACACTCCAAGGTGCAGCCTTTGCATGTATTCACTATGTTCTCAATTTCCTCGTCCATTTTAGGCCAGTAAAGATAGCTAACGCAAAAGATATTTCATCCTATTTATCCCGTGATGGGCGATATGAAAATCCTTCAGAATTTTCTTCTCTGTAACTTTTGGAATGACGACTCTCTCGTTGTACAGAAGTACCTCGTCACACAGCGAGAAACTGTTTGAAATCTGTTTGTCTTTCACTGATATTTTCGCTTTCGTTAAATTAAATAACTCATCATTTAGGACTTCCTTTTTTATTTCATGATGATCTTATTGTGTTGTACCTAATCGTCTTTATTTTCACATTAGTTTATAGAGAAGCGATCATGAAATTTTCTAATAGTTCTATGTTTCGGAACGGGTCTGGATAATCCATTCGCGTGATAGAATTTTTTTCAATGGAACGTATTCTATTTAAAAATAATAGTTCAGTAAAATTGTCCCCCACTTTGGCAATCTATTTGTTGTGTTATACTGATAGACCTTTCCTTTTGAACAGGAAATAGTGAGTAACGGTTTATGGTCCGTTTATAATGTGAAATATCTTCCATATATATGACAGTGAAACTTCGTGACTGCGAAGACGATTTCAATCTGGGTGTAGTTTTCTCAGCAAAGAACAATGTCCTTGATGCATGATCGATAGGTTGATGAGTTCCATCTAGTATATTATGGCGAATACATGCTAGCGAATATTATTTCGAGATTTAGGTTGGAATAGTTCGGACGTTAGTTTTATCAAATGCGCCCTAACAATCGGGTATCCATTCCTATATTTTATCGTTTTGTTTAAAATTCGTTCAGCGGATCACAGAGGTTATGTATGTTAGCAATGAAAGTTTGATAATAGTTAGCTAATTCCAAGAAAATCTGTATGAATGTTAGATATTCTTGTATTGGCATGACCTTAATTGTAGTGACCCATTAAAGATCTGGGCTCCTGCCGTCCTTATCTATTATAAGACACAGACACTTGATTTCTTTCATTAAGAAATCACATTTTCCTTTTTTATTTTACTTTGAACGCATAATTCTGTATTTGAGAAAACACTTTGTGGACGTATTTCCGGTGTTGTTCCATACTTTTACTTGTTATTAAGATGCCATCCAGGTGAGCGATCGTAAAATCATATTCGCCCAGTATGATGCAGATAACGTGCTGGAAAATTTCTGGAACAAATTTAACACTAAAAGCAGGCAAACTTGTATAATCCACATTGTGTATTGCTGCATAGTAACGGGACTCTCTTCTTCTATAGCTATTTGGAGGAAAACATCACTAAGGTCAATCTTTGAAAAACATTGGACTCCATTTCATTTCGTAAAACCTTCTTGTCTTGGTAGTGGATAATCATAATCTTTGGGTACGGCATTTAAACCAGTAGAGAAGTCGGCACAATCACGGATTTGTTTGCATTTCTTTTTTATTTTGCAGTGGGTGTTGTCCATTAGCTATATTCTATTTGTGATAAGATACCAGTCCGTAGTTATCTGTCTAATTCCTCGTTTATTTTATCTAAGGAAACAAGAGGTACACTCCTCTTTTCTTAAATATTGGATGTTATCTTTTAGTTCGAATTTAACTGCCATTTTTTTTACATTGATTGAAGTCGACTGAAAAACTTCGGAAACGGTTTATTTCAATTCCCTTTTTAGTGTTTTTTCTGACTAGGTAATCAAAATTTCTATTTTTTCGTAAAAAGCATTGATCGGCGAATCCCCAAAATTGAATTGTTGCATCCAGTCTATTTCAAATAAATTTTTTGTATTTTTTAACGCATACATTTTTAATGTTTTTATAACTCCGTTAAACGTAAGGTTACGCTCGAAATTAATGTTAGTACTAGTCACTAATCTACCAATTATCTTAATTTTTAACATGGTTGGTTTAATCAGCTTTTTCCATGTACACAAATTGATTATAGACAAATCAAACACAGAGTCTAATTGTAATTTTACATTTTTATGCAGGATTTTTACCTGTAGTACATTCTTATATTTGTGTCGGTCTGTTCGCCTATTCTTGTGGATTTAACCTGAGTTTTATTCGCTTTGCAATATGACCCCTTATGTCCAACTTTATTACAGGTAAGAAAGGTTTTAACACAGTTTGGGCATTTTTTAAACCAATGAAGAGCTCCACAACGACAACCGGGTTAGGTGGTACATTTTCCTGATTTTTATTGGAGTGACTTGTCTTTGTAAGAGTGTGATGGAAAACTTTCTTTTTGGTTTGACTTGTTTTTGAAGAAGAGTTGGATTGTGCTTTCGACTTATCTTTCTTATGTGGGCAATGTTAGATCCTTCAATATTTTTAGAGTCTTGCGTGATACTTATAAGTCTTTGGCAGTCTTCAACTAATTTTTGTAACGTAAAATTTAGTCCTCCTTCCAAATTGGTTAACATACTTCGTCTAATTTCTGCATCTTTCACGGATACGACTGATGAAAACGTTAAGTAGTGTTCATTGTTTTTTGTTGTAAAGTTAAGACATTTCCGCCTTTTGTTGAACAAGACAGTTCTAGGGCTGAATTGTCCTGTCAGAAACAGCTTCAGCAAAAGTCAAGTCGCTAGTTTTTCTGGGTAGAATATAATCAATGAACTTATTATATTCGGTGGTCATTAATTTTCGGAGTAGTTGGCGAACTTTTTAGAATCTGTCCATTTTTCTCAATGTATTTTACATAGACCTTCGTACCTTCTTAAAAATGAAACAGAGGGTTTATCCTCGTCTGGGGAATAAGTGAAAGTGTCAATTGCACTCCAAATAGTATTTTGTGAAAAAAAGCATTTTCATTCTCAGTATTTTGACTCCTATTCGACACTATATAATTAATAGACTACGCGAACGAAATAAATCACTTCCGGTTCCTATTTTTATTTATTTACTTCTTCTGAAAAGGGAGGGTGGACGTCCTATGACTGAATAAGACAATACTTCAGCCCAACAACAGCAGCTTCGATAGGAGACGCCAAAGATTTAATGAAATAATTTTTCCAGAACTTGTAACCTTATCTAACATGTTGTAACCTCAATAGCAAATAAGATAAAAAATACAAAAGAGCTTCAACTCCTTTTCCTGTTGTAACAACATTTATTTCCTTATTCTCCCACCACGCATGACTTCTCGTTACGGCCATGACGTCATCCATGTTTCTAACGTGATCTCGAACGTCATTAACGTCTCTAACGTAATCGTCTTCTCTAACGTGCTCTTTCTCCTTTTTATGTTCTTTTTCCTTACAGTAACGTCATTTCGCATGGATTTGCATACACGCCTTTGCGCTCTATTACAAACTTATCGAATCATTGTTTTAGAAATACATTTTGATGAGTAGAAAGTGGAACTGTGACTCTCGATTTTCTTATATTGTCTGTTAATCTTCGTATTTCATGAGCGATGTTTCTAAAAAAAAAAAAAAAAAAGGGGGAAGAATCGATATTTTCTGGGTCTGAATCTATCTAACACTTATCATTGTTTTGGCCTCGAAGTAAATATTTATTTAGCTTCTTACATCACGCGACTTCAATACGACATAATGACGTTGGCACACCGGTTCCCACTAGATCCCTGAAGTTAAGCAAGGTTGAGCCTGGTCAGTACCAGATAGGTAACCAATTTGTGGATACCAGGCACTGTATGTAGGCGGTCATCGACACCTCCCTGCATAAATTGCAAAAACCTAACGTTGTAATTTCCCCTAACGGGGATATATATGCGACTAGGGACTGCTTGTGAATTTCATACTTCCATGAAACTTCCTCCTTTGGAGGAAGTCGGTTAAACCCGCCTTAGGTTTAGTGCCGTAGTTTCATAACGTGGCTTCATGCATTGTCTGGGGCGATTTTTATATAAAAAAAGGATTATATTGTACGAGACAAAATCACTTATAGGGTTGATGTGCAGTATGACACAATGCCAATCCGAAAGTCACGTTTGTATGGGATGTTACTGTTTGTGTAGATGCATATCAATTAATGATAACTAAAGTATTGCTTTAAACGTAACAAGGTAATTGCTATTGTTATTGCTACCGCATACTGTAACCGTGGTAACCTTTGTCATTTTAAAATTCAATCAATGATCTGAATCGACCTGGCTCTTAACCCATTGAAATCAGCACAAAGAACTCGTATAGATAAAAAAAAATCCGCACAACAATGGTAACATTACAAATGTTACTACGAAGGCGTTTATTTAATCACAAAATGCGGTCAAAACGGATTACGCAATCTCTCTACAGCCCTCTTGACAATGGCAATCATTATTTAACCGTCCTTGACATCAATGAGCGCATGTATTATACTACTAGACATACTCGTGACCCATTGGGTCACAACAACCACTAGCATATTCTACTATCATCGGATTAGATAGTTTTATTAAAAAGTTTTGTAAATATATAAATAAACACACTCTACATATAAACTAAATCTTGGTTGCGAAACGATCGCCAAAATCTGAACAAATCTGTTATTTTTGTTTAAAAAGATCATGTACATGTGCAAAGGTCACAGTCAAACCCGTGTCGATCGAAATCTGTCCGTTTGTTTTTCTCCTTGCCTCACGTTGATTAGGGTCCTTATTCACTTTTTAATCGTTTAATTCTATGATAGTATTTTTCATCCATTATAATTTCTCCCTTAAGCTTAGTCTTATTTTTGTCGACACTTTAATTGATTGACTACAAAATATATTCGTGGAATACTCTAAACACTGATTTATTGAAATATTCTAAACACTAAACAAACATGGCGTCTTCTACTCATTCATTCAGCTATAAGCCTTTGATTACAAAAATAAAACTTCTTAAGCTATGATAATTCAATTAAGAACATTATTTATGACTAATTGTCTTCATATATGATGTAATGGTATAAACTAAAATCCCTTCATAGATGATATGAACTATGGATATATTGACCCTCTCACGTGACCGAGGCAGAAAAAAAAAGACAGGAAGAGAATAAGAAAATAGGTTGAGTAACTCTTATGTCACGTGTATTCCCTTGTAAATAAACCTCTTGTCTTTCACCCATAACCCCGTGTTTCTTACTGTATTCTTATTTAAAGTAAGAACATAATAACATATGTTCAACAGTTGATAAACGGAACAAACGTTCCTTCAAATTATTTATCTACTTACAAGTCGTTAGGACTAATGTTTTTTTTTTTTTTTTTTAGAACTACGAAGGGGAATCCAAAAACAATGGCGCCTATTTTGTTTATTTCGCCCGAATAGATAAGAGGGAATTGCATATTACATTATTGTGCTGACTGAACTTATACATTCATGACCTGAAAGTTTCATCTCTCTGTTACAGATATTGTCGGTGTGAGACTCTCAGAAAGCAACCTCTGTTATGGATGTGCGTCAGAAGCAGAGATATGTAATTAAATTCATGGCAAAAGTGCATTGAGAATGGAGGTAACTATGTAGAAAAATAAATTCTGGAGCACAAAAGGTCGCTCGTTTTAAGAGCAACTTTTTCAGTTAAAAATCATGAAGTTTTACTTTTGACACGACCGTCTTCGGACACATCTGCACAGCCATCGTTTATCACTGGCAAAAGTCCATTGAGAATGGTTGCGACTATGTAGAAAAATAAATTCTGGAGCACAAAACGTTGCCCTTTTTGATGGTACCAATCTCGTCTTCGTAGCTCTTCAACTTTTTGAGTAAAAATAACAGGAAGCTTTACTTTCGGAATGACTTTCATAGAAAGAAATCGGGAAAACGAATAAGAATAATCATGTTTCAAATTGAATAAACGATACACAGTAAAAGAAAAAAAACAACAATAAAAAACATCCTCAACAACAGCTTGAATCTATCTATCTATCTATCTATCTATCTATCTATCTATCTATAAAAGTGAACGTGTCTGTGTGTCTGTGTGTCTGTGTACATTTCCCTATGAAATAACTCTGTCAATCTTTAGCCTACAGACTCGAAATTTGATATACAGGGTAGTGATATTTGGGAAAATCTTTGTAATTCGTTTTCGGCCCGAAATTGGCTGTTAAGATGGCAAAGTTCAACGATTTGACCTTTGAGAACTCCTCCGACAATTTGGGGTCTAAACACTCGAAATTTTAGATATAGGTTCCTTGGACATAGATCTTACTTAATAACTTGATTTGAGCCAAAAACAATAAATGTTAAGGGATCATAATAGGGGTCAAATTAAAAAAAAATGACCGCCTTTTTTTTTTTTTTTGCTCAACGTACACCTCCAAACACCCGGGCAACGCCGGGCTGAAATGCTAGCATTTATTTGAAAACCGCTAATGGTATGGTTGTCATGCGCTGGATTAGTTCTAGAGCAGTCGATCAAATGAGACAATAAATATTGGAAGCTAATAACAATGGCTAGTCATTCCAAGCAACATAATTTGAATCTTAGCCAAGTTATAATGGAACAGAAGACTTACTCCGTGGTTGAAAAATTACATTGAAAATTCAACATGTATTAAGAGTGAACAGTTTTTTTTCTGGTGTCAAGCTCTTTCTCTTCCCAATTCTCTCTCTCTCTCTCTCTCTCTCTCACTCACACACACACACACACACACACACACACACACACACACACACACACACACACACACACACACACACCACAAATAAAAAACATGCACGTACTCAAAGAGGGTAATATATACATATTTTTTCAGTTTTCTTTTTTCTTTTTGTTGTTGTTTATGGGGCATCGCCATGAATGCCAAGCATTCTCTCGCTATTTTAGAGACTTCAACCAAAAGATATTTTAACATCTCTTTAAGTGTAATTATACTGATCCAACATGCACTTTAGATTATTAGGTAAATTCGTTAAGTAATTTTTTAAAGTTTTTTTTTCCTCATAAACAAAGTACTCTTTATGATTATCTTAATGATCAAAATCTTTCCAAGGTTTAACTCAGTTTCTTTTACATGAGACTTTGGCATTTAGTAATGACTAGCCTGGGCGCTAAACATTGCGCAGGTGTTTGGAGGTGTGTGTGTTGAGGAAAAAAAAGTGGTAACAAGCAGGCAGGCTCGAACCCGTGACGCATCAGTATCGTTTATATATTGCAGTTGCACATTTCTTCCATGTCAAAATTATTATGTTGAAATAAAATGCTATAGTTACTTAAGCCGAGCGCCGTAAATGCTTATGTTTATAATAGATATTTGTCAATCGTTATCACGGTTGGCTATGGGGAAATATACTTTAACAAAATGTTATATTGCACAAAAAAGAATTACATATAGAAAAAATGTAGATAATCACTTCATTAAGCTTGGTTTGGTCTAGTTGTTTTTGTTTTACGGCATATCAACCTTTTTCGGGTTATTTAATGCCGAATCCAGTTATTTTGAAAAAAAAAGCTTTTAATAGAATATATTTGTTCTTTTCCAAGTCAGTTTCTATTTAACTCATTGTTGGGACCCTAGCAGGTACTACCACTTCGGGTCAGAGTGGACCTGGGAGCAATGGCAATTAAGGGGTGGTTCCACACTTCCCAAAGTCCGCAAGCTGAGGCCTCATAGTTTAAGGTCAAATCAAGGACCAACTTCATTAAGTACTGAAACAAGAACAAGATGTATTTACAATAGTAGATGTTAGTTACAAGTTCATGTTACTGGAATGTGCCACGGGCACTCTCCTGCATGCTTTCTGCTCCGTCTTTTATATCTCTGGGTGACTGGAAATCATATGATACGAGTCACATCACAACACAAGATTGATAGTTAGAATAGTTTATTCTATAGCCCAGACTATCCTTCTATTCTTTGTCAACTGTCATGGCTTGTGTGCAATCAGACATCTTTTTTATTATGATACACCATAACACTAGAAAGCGAAATGTAAGTGGGCTTATATATATATATATATATATATATATATATATATATATATATATATATATATGTGTGTGTGTGTGTGTGTGTGTGTGTGTGTGTGTGTGTGTGTGTGTGTGTGTGTGTTTCTTTTCAAGAGCATCAGCGCAAAAAGAATACAAACGGCTTCAGTCGAAATTCAAATTCTATTTTGTCCATTCTGTCCCTTGTATGCACTCACGCACAAAGCACAAATACATCGGCCAGTTTGTTTAATCGAAGAATAAAACCTCATTTTGCAGCACAATGACGCTTTTCGCTCCCATGATGCCAAAATATGGACATTACTAGACGTAAATCAGCTAGAAGAGGAGGCTTTATTGCAATTCGACTTTATCTTGGACATTCGCTTCAATAGATGACAACGTTATTCATATATTTAAGCCAGATACACACACACACACACACACACACACACACACACACACACACACACACACACACACGCACACACACACACACGCACATACTCACACACACAACTTTTCGATATTTAAGATCAAAAGTTGTATATGAATGTACACGCAGGGGTGTTTCTTGCTCTTCGGTAGTATGTGAAAGGGAGGTCACTCTCCGGGTCGCGATAGGAAAGTTGTAGAGGGGATAAACCTGAAATATACAGAACGAGTATGCATTATTTTTTTTTTTATCTTTCCACGCATTGATAAATTTTGCGGTCTTCGAACTAAGATCAAATTGTAATATTTACTCTACCCTCATTCTGACAAATAGATTTTAATTTTTGTCTCACCCAGATTTTTCTCTTTTTATAGGAGACTGTGTATTAAAGTTAACTTGTTAATTCTTTTTCTAAGCTAAAATGACGACAATGAAGATAGTAGATATTAATAATATATACACATAAATATGACTTGGGTGCCATCCGCTAGAATCGAAACCAAAATATATAGCACTCAACCATAGTTTATACCACTTGAGATATCGTTAGGTAGATTAGAAATAGTTAAAAATAAATTGCCTTTACAATATAAATGTACGTTTGCGCATGCGTTGAAGAGCATTTTAAGCTGACTTGAGCTTGACAAGTTCCAATGTATTTCAAGTTTGACCCCTTAGCAGTTATTTTTTAAAATCGATTACAATTAAGTCGCTTTAAAATTAAGTCGAATAAAAATATAAAAAATATTAAAAATATGTATTTTAAAATCAACGAGTCCACATTAGCAAAACGCGGCGTTTACGCGCTATGCTAGACATTTTAATACGTTGTTTTCTTCTCGAATGCGATGCTATTAATAGTAGGGTGTTGGGTTCCAATGTAAGATGTTTCGAGAATTTTTAACTTTTTAGAATTGTTGTCGTGTTGTACAATTTTTTTTTTTATTTATCAACAAAGATTTATCTAAGATTGTTCGTCTCCAACCAATGAGTATCAGATAGCCATTAAGATAATATATATATATATATATATATATATATATATATATATATATATATATATATATATATATATATATATATATATGAAAATGTATAAAAAGAATACGAAACGTATAAAAGTTTATCACTCTTCTTTATTCGTTTTCTATTGTTGACGTACAGGAATACAAAATATTATTATAAAAAAAATCAAAAAAACATTTTTTTACATGTATATAATTTTCGACCGATGCTTCAGTCTTCTTATATATATATATATATATATATATATATATATATATATATATATATATATATATATATATATATATAAAGAGCAAATAGTTAATAAAGCATGCTAAAAACACTTTGAAAAAGAGTTAAAAACATTTAATCTGAAAAGGAAACACTTAATAAGTGGATAGTCCTTAATCCGCGGAGTTTCGAAGAAATACTTTCCTTCTCATCAGAGGGTAGGAATTAGCAAAATGCGGGATCGGATTTTGCATACAAAAGTATTTGATGAAACTGCAAGTAAGTCAAAGATCTTACTTGATAACAAAAAGTGAAGCAGAGGGAATATGGTGAAGAAAAAGGCGATTTCACGTGAATGAGTAGTCTGGTGAAAGGTAAAGTCTCTTATTTGGTTTTATCGAGCTTTTACATCTGGTTGAGATTACTTTATAAATATTAATACTTTAATATTTAGAATATACTTTACTTTTACCATCTTGGATCATTTTGGTAAATTTAATTGTAATTTATTTATATATATATATATATATATATATATATATATATATATATATATATATATGTATGTATATATATGTATATATATATATATATTATATGTATGTATGTATATATATATATATATATATGTATATATATGTATATATATGTATTGATTGTTGAGCTGGATTAAATCCGACGATATGAAATAAAATGGAGGTTGAAGGACCTGGATACTCAACGTTTCGCCCGATTTATGCGGGCTTCTTCAAGAGGGATGGTCATTGACGAGAGAGTCGGAGGATTGGGGCTATATATAATGATGGGGGAGAGCAGCGTGTTAGACTCCATTTTATCACCTCCTATTCTTATTTTTAGACACCATCTTTTAAGTTACTGCGCTATTTTATCCCAATTCAATTATTTCTAATTAAAAAAAAAAAAAAAAGATTCTTTCGTAATCTCGTGTCATTTTATTTATTTAATCTATCACCGCTATATTTCCAAACACAATTTTTAATCACTACTATATTTTATCTGTTAGACGTAATCCACTACACTAGTTTACTCTAATTAGTTTATCTCTCATAAAATGTATATACATGTATATATGACATCTAAGTTACATAAGGAAAACACGCTGCTCTCCCCCATCATTATATATAGCCCCAATCCTCCGACTCTCTCGTCAATGACCATCCCTCTTGAAGAAGCCCGCATAAATCGGGCGAAACGTTGAGTATCCAGGTCCTTCTACCTCCATTTTATTTCATATATATGTATTATATATTATATATATATATGTATATATGTATATATATGCATTATATATATTATATATATATGTATATATGTATTATATATATTATATATTATATATATATATGCATGCTAACTAGCTTGACCAGCTCGCTATTACATTAGAAATACTTGAAACATTAAAAAACATTTCATTCCTTCGTTATAACACGAAATAAAATAAATAAACATCAACATTTTGCTAATTGATATACAAATTTATTTATTTTTTAAATGTTAAAACTTACTAAATATCAAGACACTCCCTCTAAAAAACGAAGCATTAGAGCTGAAATGGTATATATTCAACCGGGCAGTAAAACGATATAGCGATAAAAAAATCAAAACAATTAATTAGAAGAAAACGAAAACAAACAAACAAACAATAACAAATAATAAGTAATTAATTAGTTCGTACCTTTTGAAACCAATATGCAATGTAGTTAACCTTGTGACTGA
>NC_136490.1:38148643-38198643 GCF_053919585.1 Euprymna scolopes | reverse complement strand
AGCTTATTGTTAATTACCTGCGCCCACCCCACACCGGGGAATGCCGGTCGGGCTTCCCAAGCATTTTTTGTAAGTCAGAGTTCTCTTCCTCAAGGGCGCTGGCTATTCACATTCCACTATCCGACCTTGTGTCGCATCTTCCGGTCGCGATATATATATATATATATATATATATATATATATATATATATATATATATATATAAAGTTGAATGAATTTGAAATAACTTGACCGTTAGTGAGAGAAATGGACCGAACTTCCGCGTTCATTCATTTAGATAAAGAAAATAAAACGTTTATTCGTGAACGCAGTATTTTCGAATGGAAAAGTAACGTAAACGCAACAAAAATTAACAGCGCATTTGAAATAGTTTCGCTCATCTCATTATAACATTGAAAATAAAACTCATAAAAACATTCTGTAGTTTGCAAATACGTTGAGTAGAGCAAATCCGGCGCAAACCCGTTCACCTATAAATAATGTCCAGCAACAGAGATACCAAGGTACAAGTCAATAAAGGAAGAAAAAACATTGCTCAGCGTGGCTCTCGACTCTCGTCTATTTATTATTTATTTAATTTTTTTAATTTCTTCTTACTTCGCTTTGTTTGTAGCCGTCCTTCTCTTCGCCGTTTATCGAAAACGCTCATGGTTGTTGACATTTCGTTAATAAAAAGCGAACGCGCTGATCCCATCAAACCAAACAT
Source organism: Euprymna scolopes (assembly GCF_053919585.1). Classification (NCBI taxonomy): domain Eukaryota; kingdom Metazoa; phylum Mollusca; class Cephalopoda; order Sepiida; family Sepiolidae; genus Euprymna; species Euprymna scolopes. The sequence continues at coordinate 38,197,937 of NC_136490.1, read as the reverse complement.
TTCGACTGACTTCGCTGAGTAACGCTCTCTGTATTCAATCAGACAGGGTAGTGACTGTCTTGTCAGTACAACACATTTCTCTATCGAGATGAAGTATGGTCCAGCTAGGCTCTATGACTTCATTTACTTCCTTCCTAACGCAGGAAGATGAGACACAACAAGGTCTGAGGGTGGGGAGAGTGTGTTCCCAAAGAAGGAAAACTCTGGCCTTTTAAAAATTGCCTGGGAAACCCTGTCAGCATTCTCCGGTCAGAGTGCCTCAAACAGGAACCAATAAACTTACTTCATCCGAAAGACGGCATGCAAGGTTTGGGAGAATGGATCTCCTAGAACTGTACAGGACGACCAGCACAGTACATAAGCCAACAGGAAACAAGTCATCTTAACAATTGCCCAGACTCGACTGGTTTTGAAACTGAGAAAAATCTTCAGCTGAATTCTCGGTTATAGGCGGTGCATAGTCTCAGAATCTAATTTACAGAAGGCGCCACTACCGGGGAATGCTGACGAAACACTTCCTGGTTATTTTTATATCTAGCCAGATTGACTCTCTTCTGGAGAAGAGGGCGATTATATGAAAATAGATAAATTTATGACAATAGAAGAAAAGCTAAATGAAAATAGGAAGGAGGTTAACTGCAAATAGGTAAGAAGGTTTAATGAAAATAGGAGAGAGAAAGTCTAACTGCAAATAGGTAAGAAGGTTTGATGAAAATAGGAGAGAGAAAGTCTAACTGCAAATAGGTAAGAAGGTTTAATGAAAATAGGAGATAGAACGTCTAACTGCAAATAGGTAAGAAGGTTTGATGAAAATAGGAGGGAGAATGGCTAACTGCAATTAGGTGAGAAGGTTTAATGAAAATAGGAGAGAGCATGGCTAACTGCAAATAGGTAAGAAGGTTTAATGAAAATAGGAGAGAGAAAGTCTAACTGCAAATAGGTAAGAAGGTTTAATGAAAATAGGAGGGAGAATGGCTAACTGCAAATAGGTAAGAAGGTTTCATGAAGATAGGAGAGAGAAAGTCTAACTGCAAATATGTAAGAAGGTTTACTGAAAATAGGAGAGAGAAAGTCTAACTGCAAATAGGTAAGAAGGTTAAATGAAAACAGGAGGGAGAAAATCTAACTGCAAATAGGTAAGAAGGTTTCATGAAAATAAGAGAGAGAATGGCTAACTGCAAATAGGTAAGCAGGTTTAATGAAAATAGGAGAGAGAAAGGCTAAATGCAAATAGGTAAGAAGGTATAATGAAAATAGGAGAGAGAATGGCTAACTGCAAATAGGTAAGAAGGTTTCATGAAAATAGGAGAGAGAATGGCTAACTGCAAATAGGTAAGAAGGTTTAATGAAAATAGGAGGGAGAAAGGCTAACTGCAAATAGGTAAGAAGGTTTAATGAAAATAGGAGAGAGAATGGCTAACTGCAAATAGGTAAGACGGTTTAATTAAAATAGGAGAGAGAAAGTCTAACTGCAAATATGTAAGAAGGTTTACTGAAAATAGGAGAGAGAAAGTCTAACTGCAAATAGGTAAGAAGGTTAAATGAAAATAGGAGGGAGAATGGCTAACTGCAAATAGGTAAGAAGGTTTGATGAAAATAGGAGAGAGAATGGCTAACTGAAAATAGTTAAGAAGGTTTTATGAAAATAGGAGAGAGAAAGTCTAACTGCAAATAGGTAAGAAGGTTTAATGAAAATAGGAGGGAGAATGGCTAACTGCAAATAGGTAAGAAGGTTTCATGACAATAGGAGAGAGAAAGTCTAACAGCAAATATGTAAGAAGGTTTACTGAAAATAGGAGAGAGAAAGTCTAACTGCAAATAGGTAAGAAGGTTAAATGAAAATAGGAGGGAGAATGGCTAACTGCAAATAGGTAAGAAGGTTTCATGAAAATAGGAGAGAGAATGGCTAACTGCAAATAGGTAAGAAGGTTTAATGAACATAAAAGAGAGAAAGGCTAAATGCAAATAGGTAAGAAGGTATAATGAAAATAGGAGAGAGAATGGCTAACTGCAAATAGGTAAGAAGGTTTCATGAACATAGGAGAGAGAAAGTCTAACTGCAAATAGGTAAGAAGGTTTAATGAAAATAGGAGGGAGAAAGGCTAACTGCAAATAGGTAAGAAGGTTTAATGAAAATAGGAGGGAGAATGGCTAACTGCAAATAGGTAAGACGGTTTAATGAAACTAGGAGAGAGAAAGTCTAACTGCAAATATGTAAGAAGGTTTACTGAAAATAGGAGAGAGAAAATCTAACTGCAAATAGGTAAGAAGGTTTAATGAAAATAGGAGGGAGAATGGCTAACTGCAAATAGGTAAGAAGGTTTCATGAAAATAGGAGAGAGAAAGTCTAACAGCAAATATGTAAGAAGGTTTACTGAAAATAGGAGAGAGAAAGTCTAACTGCAAATAGGTAAGAAGGTTAAATGAAAATAGGAGGGAGAATGGCTAACTGCAAATAGGTAAGAAGGTTTCATGAAAATAGGAGAGAGAATGGCTAACTGCAAATAGGTAAGAAGGTATAATGAAAATAAGAGAGAGAATGGCTAACTGCAAATAGGTAAGAAGGTTTCATGAAAATAAGAGAGAGAATGGCTAACTGCAAATAGGTAAGAAGGTTCAATGAAAATAGGAGGGAGAAAGGCTAACTGCAAATAGGTAAGAAGGTTTAATGAAAATAGGAGGGAGAATGGCTAACTGCAAATAGGTAAGACGGTTTAATTAAAATAGGAGAGAGAAAGTCTAACTGCAAATATGTAAGAAGGTTTACTGAAAATAGGAGAGAGAAAGTCTAACTGCAAATAGGTAAGAAGGTTAAATGAAAATAGGAGGGAGAATGGTTAACTGCAAATAGGTAAGAAGGTTTGATGAAAATAGGAGAGAGAATGGCTAACTGCAAATAGTTAAGAAGGTTTAATGAAAATAGGAGAGAGAAAGTCTAACTGCAAATAGGTAAGAATGTTAAATGAAAATAGAAGGGAGAATGGCTAACTGCAAATAGGTAAGAAGGTTTCATGAAAATAGGAGAGAGAATGGCTAACTGCAAATAGGTAAGAAGGTTTAATGAAAATAGGAGGGAGAAAGGCTAACTGCAAATAGGTAAGAAGGTTTAATGAAAATAGGAGAGAGAAAGTCTAACTGCAAATAGGTAAGAAGGTTTAATGAAAATAGGAGAGAGAAAGACTAACTGCAAATAGGTTAGCAGGTTTACTGAAAATAGGAGAAAGAAAGTCTAACTGCAAATAGGTAAGAAGGTTAAATGAAAATAGGAGGGAGAATGGCTAACTGCAAATAGGTAAGAAGGTTAAATGAAAATAGGAGGGAGAATGGCTAACTGCAAATAGGTAAGAAGGTTTAATGAAAATAGAAGAGAGAAAGTCTAACTGCAAATAGTTAAGACGGTTTAATGAAAATAGGAAGGGAGTATAGCTAACTGCAAATAGGTAAGAAGTTTTAATGAAAATAGGAGAGAGAATGGATAACTGCAAATAGGTAAGAAGGTTTAATCAAAATAGGAGAGAGAATTTCTAACTGCAAATAGGTAAGAAGGTTTAATCAAAATAGCAGAGGAAAAGGTTAAATGCAAGTAGGTAAGAATGTTTAATTAAAATACGAGGGAGAAAGGCTAACTGCAAATAGGTAAGAAGGTTTAATGAAAATAGGAGGGAGAAAGTCTAACTGCAAATAGGTAAGAAGGTTTAATGAAAATAGGAGAGAGAATGGCTAACTGCAAATAGGTAAGAAGGTTTAATGAAGATAGGAGGGAGAAAGGCCAACTGCGAATAGGTAAGAAGGTTTACTGAAAATAGGAGAGAGAATGGCTAACTGCAAATAGGTAAGAAGATTTAATGAAAATAGAAGAGAGAATGTCTAACTGCAAATAGGTAAGAAGGTTTAATGAAAATTGGAGGGAGAATGGCTAACTGCAAATAGGTAAGAAGGTTTAATGCAAATAGGAGAGAGAAAGTCTAACTGCAAATAGTTAAGAAGGTTTAATGAAAATAGGAGAGAGAATGGCTAAATGCAAATAGGTAAGAAGGTTTAATCAAAATAGCAGAGGAAAAGGTTAATGCAAGTAGGTAAGAAGGTTTAATGAAAATAGGAGAGAGAAAATCTAACTGCAAATAGGTAAGAAGGTTTAATGAAAATAGGAGGGAGAATGGCTAACTGCAAATAGGTAAGAAGGTTTCATGAAAATAGGAGAGAGAAAGTCTAACAGCAAATATGTAAGAAGGTTTACTGAAAATAGGAGAGAGAAAGTCTAACTGCAAATAGGTAAGAAGGTTAAATGAAAATAGGAGGGAGAATGGCTAACTGCAAATAGGTAAGAAGGTTTCATGAAAATCGGAGAGAGAATGGCTAACTGCAAATAGGTAAGAAGGTTTAATGAAAATAGGAGAGAGAAAGGCTAAATGCAAACAGGTAAGAAGGTTAAATGAAAATAGGAGGGAGAATGGTTAACTGCAAATAGGTAAGAAGGTTTGATGAAAATAGGAGAGAGAATGGCTAACTGCAAATAGTTAAGAAGGTTTAATGAAAATAGGAGAGAGAAAGTCTAACTGCAAATAGGTAAGAATGTTAAATGAAAATAGGAGGGAGAATGGCTAACTGCAAATAGGTAAGAAGGTTTCATGAAAATAGGAGAGAGAATGGCTAACTGCAAATAGGTAAGAAGGTTTAATGAAAATAGGAGGGAGAAAGGCTAACTGCAAATAGGTAAGAAGGTTTAATGAAAATAGGAGAGAGAAAGTCTAACTGCAAATAGGTAAGAAGGTTTAATGAAAATAGGAGAGAGAAAGACTAACTGCAAATAGGTAAGCAGGTTTACTGAAAATAGGAGAAAGAAAGTCTAACTGCAAATAGGTAAGAAGGTTAAATGAAAATAGGAGGGAGAATGGCTAACTGCAAATAGGTAAGAAGGTTAAATGAAAATAGGAGGGAGAAAGTCTAACTGCAAATAGTTAAGACGGTTTAATGAAAATAGGAAGGGAGTATAGCTAACTGCAAATAGGTAAGAAGTTTTAATGAAAATAGGAGAGAGAATTGATAACTGCAAATAGGTAAGAAGGTTTAATCAAAATAGGAGAGAGAATTTCTAACTGCAAATAGGTAAGAAGGTTAAATCAAAATAGCAGAGGAAAAGGTTAAATGCAAGTAGGTAAGAATGTTTAATTAAAATACGAGGGAGAAAGGCTAACTGCAAATAGGTAAGAAGGTTTAATGAAAATAGGAGGGAGAAAGTCTAACTGCAAATAGGTAAGAAGGTTTAATGAAAATAGGAGAGAGAATGGCTAACTGCAAATAGGTAAGAAGGTTTAATGAAGATAGGAGGGAGAAAGGCTAACTGCGAATAGGTAAGAAGGTTTACTGAAAATAGGAGAGAGAATGGCTAACTGCAAATAGGTAAGAAGGTTTAATGAAAATAGAAGAGAGAATGTCTAACTGCAAATAGTTAAGAAGGTTTAATGAAAATTGGAGGGAGAATGGCTAACTGCAAATAGGTAAGAAGGTTTAATGCAAATAGGAGAGAGAAAGTCTAACTGCAAATAGTTAAGAAGGTTTAATGAAAATAGGAGAGAGAATGGCTAAATGCAAATAGGTAAGAAGGTTTAATCAAAATAGCAGAGGAAAAGGTTAAATGCAAGTAGGTAAGAAGGTTTAATGAAAATAGGAGGGAGAAAAGCTAACTGCAAATAGGTAAGAAGGTTTAATGAAAATAGGAGGGAGAATGGCTAACTGCAAATAGGTAAGAAGGTTTAATGAAAATAGGAGAGAGAATGGCTAACTGCAAATAGGTAAGAAGGTTTAATGAAAATAGGAGAGAGAATGGCTAACTGCAAATAGGTAAGAAGGTTTAATCAAAATAGTAGAGGAAAAGGTTAAATGCAAGTAGGTAAGAGGGGTTAATGAAAATAGGAGGGAGAATGGCTAACTGCAAATAGGTAAGAAGGTTTAATGAAAATAGGAGAGAGAATGGCTAACTGCAAATAGGTAAGAAGGTTTAATGAAAATAGGAGGGAGAATGGCTTACTGCAAATAAGTAAGAAGGTTTAATGAAAATAGGAGAGAGAAAGTCTAACTGCAAATAGGTAAGAAGGTTTAATGAAAATAGGAGAGAGAAAGTCTAACTGCAAATAGGTAAGAAGTTTTACTGAAAATAGGAGAGAGAAAGTCGTACTGCAAATAGGTAAGAATGTTTAATTAAAATAGGAGAGAGAAAGTCTAACTGCAAATAGGTAAGAATGTTTGATGAAAATAGGAAGGAGAATGGCTAACTGCAAATAGGTAAGAAGGTTTAATGAAAATAGAAGAGAGAAAGTCTAACTGCAAATATTTAAGAAGGTTTAATGAAAATAGGAGGGAGAATGGCTAACTGCAAATAGGTAAGAAGGTTTAATGAAAATAGGAGAGAGAATTGCTAACTGCAAATAGGTAAGAAGGTTTAATGAAAATAGGAGGGAGAATAGTTAACTGCAAATAGGTAAGAAGGTATAATTAAAATAGGAGGGAGAATGGCTAACTGCAAATAGGTAAGAAGGTTTAATGAAAATAGGAGAGAGAAAGTCTAACTGCAAATAGGTAAGAAGGTTTAATGAAAATAGGAGAGAGAAAGTCTAACTGCAAATAGGTAAGAAGGTTTAATGAAAATAGGAGGGAGAATGGCTAACTGCAAATAGGTAAGAAGGTTTAATGAAAATAGGAGAGAGAATGGCTAACTGCAAATAAGTAAGAAGGTTTAATCAAAATAGCAGAGAAAAAGGTTAAATGCAAGTAGGTAAGAAGGCTTAGTGAAAATAGGATGACGAAAGGCTAACTGCAAATAGGTAAGAAGGTTTAATGAAAATAGGAGGGAGAAAGGCTCTGTACGTGATGTTGCGCAGCTAATCAAAAACCTTGATTCGAGTAAAGCAACTGGCCCTGACGGTATTCCAATTATAGTACTCAAAAAACTTCAACCTGGACTAGCGCCCATACTTACAAAACTGTTTAAACGTTGTCTTAAGGAGAATAGTTTCCCATCTCCCTTGAAAATTTCATCAGTATTCCCTGTATTTAAGAATTCAGGTGATCGCTCACCCCCCTTCTCAGTACAGGCCAATAAGTCTCCTGTGCGTCATGAGTAAGTTGCTAGAATCTGTGTTAAATACAGAAGTAATCAACCATCTCAACAAAAATAACCTTCTTAGTGACACTCAATATGGTTTCCGTTCTGCTAGATCTACAGCAGATGTGCTTACAGTTATATCGCATAGGATTAGCAAATCTCTCGACAGTGGCAATCTTTCTAGGGCAATTGCTCTTGACATATCTAAAGCCTTTGATAGGGTATGGCATAAAGGTTTACTTCATTAGATCGCTAGCTATGGTATAGCTGGAAAAGTCTTCTCAATTATTAAATCATTTCTTTCTGATAGATTCATAAGAGTAGTAGTTGAGGGGCAAAAATCAGAAGCTCACAGTATTAATGCCGGTGTCCCTCAGGGGTCCATCCTGGGCCCGACTCTTTTCCTGATCTACATTAATGATCTTCCAAATAACATCTTTACATCATTTGTAGACATTTATGCTGACGACACTACCATTTATAGTAGCACATCTAAGACAGTAAACGACCAAGTTCTCTCCAATTCTCTCTCCTCTGAACTTGAGCACGTAGTACAATGGGGAAAGGAGTGGCTGGTTACTTTTAATGCATCTAAAACCAAGCTTCTCTCTTTACATCATCAACATTCTAATCCACACCTGGCATCAATTGAAATGAATGGCTCTCGTCTTCAGGAGGCCTCAAGTTTTGACAAGCTTCTGGGCTTGACCATTACTCCTGATCTTAAATGGAACACGTACATCAAATCTGTTGTCAAGGCCGCTGGAAAAATGGTGGGATCTTTCTATCAATCCGGTAAATATCTCACTGCTGATGCTATTCTCTATCTATATAAGAGCCAGGTACGTCCAAGGATGGAATACTTTTGCCACATCTTGGCAGGAGCTGCTAGAAAGGACTTGTCCTGCCTCGATAGAGTTCAAAATAGACTTCGTAGCCTCGTAGGAGATGTCTTTTTCTCTTCGCTGCAACCTCTATCTCACAGAAGAGATGTTGCGAGTTTGTCTCTGATGTATCGTTATTTTCATGGAAAGTGTTCGACTGAGCTTCAATCTATGGTCCCCCCTCGCAAAACTTTCACAAGAAACACTCGTCTAGCTGTAAACACTATCAATAATTCCCCCCACTCTTTATCTGTGCCTAAACCTAAACGTAGATTCCATGAACAAAGCTTCTTTCTTAGAACTCCACGCCTGTGGAATTGTCTTCCGTTTTCTCTGCTTTCCGGCTGACTACAATATGGTTGTCTTCAAGTCTAACGTAAATAAGTTCTGGATGAGCCGTTCCATATATGTTATCAAATTTACCAAATTTTCATTACTAATGATTACTATATTCTCCAATTTCTTCTGTACACTCTTTAACCATTATCCTTGAGTGGCCTCTTGGCCTTGATAATGTGGTGATGCCTTTGTAAAAAAAATAGGTAAGAAGGTTTAATGAAAATAAGAGGGAGGAAGGTTAAATGCAAATAGGTAAGAAGGTTTAATGAAAATAGGATGGCGAAAGGCTAACTGCAAATAGGTAAGAAGGTTTAATGAAAATAGGAGAGAGAAAGGCTAACTGCAAATAGGTAAGAAGGTTTAATGCAAATAGGAGAGAGAAAGTCTAACTGCAAATAGTTAAGAAGGTTTAATGAAAATAGGAGAGAGAATGGCTAAATGCAAATAGGTAAGAAGGTTTAATCAAAATAGCAGAGGAAAAGGTTAAATGCAAGTAGGTAAGAAGGTTTAATGAAAATAGGAGGGAGAAAAGCTAACTGCAAATAGGTAAGAAGGTTTAATGAAAATAGGAGGGAGAATGGCTAACTGCAAATAGGTAAGAAGGTTTAATGAAAATAGGAGAGAGAATGGCTAACTGCAAATAGGTAAGAAGGTTTAATGAAAATAGGAGAGAGAATGGCTAACTGCAAATAGGTAAGAAGGTTTAATCAAAATAGTAGAGGAAAAGGTTAAATGCAAGTAGGTAAGAGGGGTTAATGAAAATAGGAGGGAGAATGGCTAACTGCAAATAGGTAAGAAGGTTTAATGAAAATAGGAGAGAGAATGGCTAACTGCAAATAGGTAAGAAGGTTTAATGAAAATAGGAGGGAGAATGGCTAACTGCAAATAAGTAAGAAGGTTTAATGAAAATAGGAGAGAGAAAGTCTAACTGCAAATAGGTAAGAAGGTTTAATGAAAATAGGAGAGAGAAAGTCTAACTGCAAATAGGTAAGAAGTTTTACTGAAAATAGGAGAGAGAAAGTCGTACTGCAAATAGGTAAGAATGTTTAATGAAAATAGGAGAGAGAAAGTCTAACTGCAAATAGGTAAGAATGTTTGATGAAAATAGGAAGGAGAATGGCTAACTGCAAATAGGTAAGAAGGTTTAATGAAAATAGAAGAGAGAAAGTCTAACTGCAAATATTTAAGAAGGTTTAATGAAAATAGGAGGGAGAATGGCTAACTGCAAATAGGTAAGAAGGTTTAATGAAAATAGGAGAGAGAATTGCTAACTGCAAATAGGTAAGAAGGTTTAATGAAAATAGGAGGGAGAATAGTTAACTGCAAATAGGTAAGAAGGTATAATTAAAATAGGAGGGAGAATGGCTAACTGCAAATAGGTAAGAAGGTTTAATGAAAATAGGAGAGAGAAAGTCTAACTGCAAATAGGTAAGAAGGTTTAATGAAAATAGGAGAGAGAAAGTCTAACTGCAAATAGGTAAGAAGGTTTAATGAAAATAGGAGGGAGAATGGCTAACTGCAAATAGGTAAGAAGGTTTAATGAAAATAGGAGAGAGAATGGCTAACTGCAAATAAGTAAGAAGGTTTAATCAAAATAGCAGAGAAAAAGGTTAAATGCAAGTAGGTAAGAAGGCTTAGTGAAAATAGGATGACGAAAGGCTAACTGCAAATAGGTAAGAAGGTTTAATGAAAATAGGAGGGAGAAAGGCTCTGTACGTGATGTTGCGCAGCTAATCAAAAACCTTGATTCGAGTAAAGCAACTGGCCCTGACGGTATTCCAATTATAGTACTCAAAAAACTTCAACCTGGACTAGCGCCCATACTTACAAAACTGTTTAAACGTTGTCTTAAGGAGAATAGTTTCCCATCTCCCTTGAAAATTTCATCAGTATTCCCTGTATTTAAGAATTCAGGTGATCGCTCACCCCCCTTCTCAGTACAGGCCAATAAGTCTCCTGTGCGTCATGAGTAAGTTGCTAGAATCTGTGTTAAATACAGAAGTAATCAACCATCTCAACAAAAATAACCTTCTTAGTGACACTCAATATGGTTTCCGTTCTGCTAGATCTACAGCAGATGTGCTTACAGTTATATCGCATAGGATTAGCAAATCTCTCGACAGTGGCAATCTTTCTAGGGCAATTGCTCTTGACATATCTAAAGCCTTTGATAGGGTATGGCATAAAGGTTTACTTCATTAGATCGCTAGCTATGGTATAGCTGGAAAAGTCTTCTCAATTATTAAATCATTTCTTTCTGATAGATTCATAAGAGTAGTAGTTGAGGGGCAAAAATCAGAAGCTCACAGTATTAATGCCGGTGTCCCTCAGGGGTCCATCCTGGGCCCGACTCTTTTCCTGATCTACATTAATGATCTTCCAAATAACATCTTTACATCATTTGTAGACATTTATGCTGACGACACTACCATTTATAGTAGCACATCTAAGACAGTAAACGACCAAGTTCTCTCCAATTCTCTCTCCTCTGAACTTGAGCACGTAGTACAATGGGGAAAGGAGTGGCTGGTTACTTTTAATGCATCTAAAACCAAGCTTCTCTCTTTACATCATCAACATTCTAATCCACACCTGGCATCAATTGAAATGAATGGCTCTCGTCTTCAGGAGGCCTCAAGTTTTGACAAGCTTCTGGGCTTGACCATTACTCCTGATCTTAAATGGAACACGTACATCAAATCTGTTGTCAAGGCCGCTGGAAAAATGGTGGGATCTTTCTATCAATCCGGTAAATATCTCACTGCTGATGCTATTCTCTATCTATATAAGAGCCAGGTACGTCCAAGGATGGAATACTTTTGCCACATCTTGGCAGGAGCTGCTAGAAAGGACTTGTCCTGCCTCGATAGAGTTCAAAATAGACTTCGTAGCCTCGTAGGAGATGTCTTTTTCTCTTCGCTGCAACCTCTATCTCACAGAAGAGATGTTGCGAGTTTGTCTCTGATGTATCGTTATTTTCATGGAAAGTGTTCGACTGAGCTTCAATCTATGGTCCCCCCTCGCAAAACTTTCACAAGAAACACTCGTCTAGCTGTAAACACTATCAATAATTCCCCCCACTCTTTATCTGTGCCTAAACCTAAACGTAGATTCCATGAACAAAGCTTCTTTCTTAGAACTCCACGCCTGTGGAATTGTCTTCCGTTTTCTCTGCTTTCCGGCTGACTACAATATGGTTGTCTTCAAGTCTAACGTAAATAAGTTCTGGATGAGCCGTTCCATATATGTTATCAAATTTACCAAATTTTCATTACTAATGATTACTATATTCTCCAATTTCTTCTGTACACTCTTTAACCATTATCCTTGAGTGGCCTCTTGGCCTTGATAATGTGGTGATGCCTTTGTAAAAAAAATAGGTAAGAAGGTTTAATGAAAATAAGAGGGAGGAAGGTTAAATGCAAATAGGTAAGAATGTTTAATGAAAATAGGATGGCGAAAGGCTAACTGCAAATAGGTAAGAAGGTTTAATGAAAATAGGAGAGAGAAAGGCTAACTGCAAATAGGTAAGAAGGTTTAATGAAAATAGGATGGCGAAAGGCTAACTGCAAATAGGTAAGAAGGTTTAATGAAAATAGGAGAGAGAAAGGCTAACTGCAAATAGGTAAGAAGGTTTAATGAAAATAGGATGGCGAAAGGACAATTGCAAATAGGTAAGAAGGTTTAATGAAAATACGAAAGAGAAAGGCTAATTGCAAATAGGTAAGAAGGTTTAATGAAAATAGGAGAGAGACTATATTAAAATTGGAAAGAGGCTCTATGAATATAGGAGAGAGGCTATAGGGAAATAGGACGGAGGCTAAATGAAATAGGAAAGAAGCTTACTAAAAATAAGAAGGCTACATGAAAATAGCTGAGAGGTTAAATGAAAATAAGTGGAATCGTCATTAAGTAACGCGAAGCATAAAACAACGAATGCAAGCAGCATGGATAAATATTTGAAGATATAAAGGACATGAAGCATAAAAAATACTAAAATAACCAGATTCAACATAAAATATGCTCAAAGCCTTGATATGCCGTAAATTGAAATAATCAAACTAAAAACCATGAATAAAAATTTGAAATCGCAAAGAACTTTAAGCATGAAAACTAATATATATATATATATATATATATATATATATATATATATATATATATATATATACATATATATATATATACATATATATATATACATATATATATATATACATATATATATATATATATATATATATATATATATATATATATATATATATATATATATATATATATGAATAACTAAATATGGCGTTAAATAACCCGAATAGTTTTGATATGCTGTAAATCGAAACAACCAAACTAAAAACCATGAATAAAGATTTGAAATCGCAAAGAACTTTCAGCATAAAAACTTTAAAAAAAATGACTAACTACGGCGTTAAATAACCCGAATTGTTTTGATATGCCATAAAAAAACATAAATAAAATTTGAGATCGCAAAGAACTTTAAGCATGAAAATATATATATATATATATATATAGTAATTTATAAAATATATATGGCGATTAAGCTACACTGAATATTCTTCGTTTCATCCACTATAGGATTCGTCAGGCTTATGCGCGAATTTTGTGGTTGCTTCTTGTTTTTATATATGTTGAGGATTTCTAGTTAGCCAATCAGCTTTCTAGTATCCACCGCGCCCCCTCCTATCAGCCAATAGGCATGCATTTTATTATAGTGGATGAAACGCAGAATATTCTGTGTAGCTTAATCGCCATATATATTTTATAAATTACTAACTAGCTCTACCTACGTATTGAGCACTTTTGAAGTAAATACTTAAAGTTTACGCATAAATCTATACTTTCGTATATTAAATTTATGTGAGTAAATGAAGTAGTTATATATATATATATATATATATATATATATATATATATATATGATGAAAATAATGGAAATAGTATTCCGACAAAATAGAGAAAATAAAAAGGAACAAACCGTATTATGTGTTCATCAACGTTTCGTCTTTATTTCGAAACTTCCTCTGGATGAATGAGATTAAGAAACCAAAAAATATACCAGTACAAAATATTTGAAAATGTTTCACGTGCACAGTGTGACGAAACGGAAAAATGATGTTGGAAATTCAAAAAGGAGGCGCTGTTAAAGATAAGGAAATTTTAGTGACGTCGTATAGTCGCTAATGTAATTTTTAAACTCTGAACGCAAGTTAATATTCTTATTGGGAAAAATATATATCTGTTGAAATTTGAATATAAGTTTGTAACAGAAATGAAATTAGTGTTTTTTACGTAATTTATTGATAGAGATTATGTGTTAATTATTACAGGGGGTGCTTGAATGGTGTGAGAAAGTTAACCTGTGTCCACAGTTAAATAATGTTCTTTTAATAACAGTTTACTTATTAATGGCGCTATGTTATAGAAACCTCCACGTTGTTTAATAGTGCTCGAAATTGCGATAAGCGCAGATTCAAGAAGTCTCCGGCGCGGTTTATTTGAAATAAACACTAATTTCATTTCTGTTACAAACTTATATTTAAATTTCAACAGACATATCCTTTTTCCCAATAAGAATATTAACTTTCGTTCATAGTTTTAAACTTACATTAACGACTATATGACGTCACTAAAATTTCCTTCTCTTTAACAGTGCCAGCCCCCCCTCCTTTTTGAATTTCCAACATCATTTTTCCGTTTCTCTGAAATACAACTGCGTCACACTGTGAACGTGAAACATTTTCAAATATTTTGTACTGGTATATTTTTTTGTTTCTTAATCTCATTCATCCAGAGGAAGTCTCGAAATAAAGACGAAACGTTGATGAACACATAATACGGTTTGTTCCTTTTTATTTTCTCTCTCGCTCTCTCTCTCTCTCTCTCTCTCTATATATATATATATATGAATAACTAAATATGGCGTTAAATAACCCGAATTGTTTTGATATGCCATAAAAAAACATAAATAAAATTTTAAATCGCAAAGAACTTTAAGCATAAAAACTAAAAAAAAAAAAATGATTAAATACACGTTAAATAACCCGAAAAGTTTTGATATGCCGTAAATCGAAACAACCAAAATAAAAACTATGAATAAAAATTTGAAATCGCAATGAACTTTAATCATCAAAACTAAAAAAAAAAATGACTAAATATGGCGTTTAATAACCCGAAAAGTTTTGATATGCCGTAAATTGAAACAACCAAAATAAAAACTATGAATAAAAATTTGAAATCGCAAAGAACTTTAATCATCAAAACTAAAAAAAAAAAAAAAAAAATGACTAAATATGGCGTTAAATAACCCGAAAAGTTTTGATGTGACATAAATTGAAACAACCAACATGAAAACTATGAATAAAAATTTGAAATCGCAAAGACCTTTAAGCATAAAACCTTTTACCCAAATCATTGGGCTCGGTATTAAATAACTTGAAAAGGGTTGATATATAGTAAAACAAATTAATCAAACCAAATCAATTATTTAAATTATGACAGAGTTCTTAACTGGGTTCCCTGTGATTTGATAAAAACAAGCAATCGCAGACTACTTTTTCAAATATTCACCGAACCCGACGTAAGCGGATTTTTCTAAGTCCCTTTCTCTTTTGTTTGTTGTGATCCTCGGAGAAAACAAGTTCATCTTCTGCTGTCTTCGTCATCCAGACACCGAGACACGCGTGAGGATTAAAACCGGCGACTGAAGCACATAAAACAAGATTCCATTTATTCAACCCAGATGAAACTACATCAGAAATGTAAAACTATTAAAAAGATGCATCAGCACTTCTGCTTGTCAGTGACATATTAGCAACAGAGACGAGTTATCGACCCCTGTTCTTCGAAAGAGAACTGACGTCTAGCTGCCATTATTTGAACCTCAAATATAAACAAGTGTTTACGATAGCGCAAAAATATATGATAACAAAATAAATGACACAAAAATATGAAAATCGAAACATTTATTGAATAAAAAATGTAGCAAAATATAATTTTAATGTATTAATATAATTTCTTTTCAATTAGCGATTCATAACTGAAAATTAAATAATAAATATGATAAAAATATGAAACATTTATGGATTGTTTTTAGAATTATTTGTTTTTTTTTTACAATAAAGTTGTATAAAAATGTAGCAAAATATAGTTTAAAAAAAACATGATACATTTATAGAAGTTTAAGAATATTTTTTGTACAAAAAGTTTGTATAAAAATGGAGCAAAATAAAATTTTAGTTTGCACGCATTTTTAGGAAAGGAAGAGTTATCGACTCCTGTTCTTTGTCTGAGAAGTGACATCTGCCGACGGTTCTTGAAACTAAAATACACACATTCACCTCCTGTCACTGACATGCAGAAGTGCCGACACACGTTTCAGATAAGTTTCCCACAAACGCAAGGTGTATGCAAGACACTTCCCTTTCTTTCTTCTCTTTTCTTGCAAATACAAGCTTTGATTTTTTTTTTATTATAAAACTTTCATATGTGTATGCCCTTTCTGTTTCTTGCTGACGTCACAATATCTTCATTACCCAATATAGCTGGGAATATCCTAATACACTTTAACGCTTATTGTTGTCTATTTCTTTATATTGAAGAAGTAATTATTTGTAGCTAGTTACATCAAGTAACTTCATGCCTTGTCTGAAGCAAATTTCATAAAAAAAACAACAAAAGAAAAGAAAAACAGTTCCACTGACCAATACGAGTATACACTTTATCACACATTACTTACTTATTTACCTGCCTCCCAAATCGTAAATGACGAAAGGAGGCACAGAACCTGTTGAGGGATTGCGGGTGATTTTAGCTGACTTGTGTTCAATTAATCATATACAATGATATTATGCATTAAATAACTATTATGCATTAAATATCATCAAAAAAGGTTGATGGGTCATAAAATAAACAGATCAAACATGCCAACTTGAGTTGTTTCATTTTGTTTGACCAATATAACAATCGGTTTTAAAATTCTAATTTGACCTTATGTCGTATAAAGTTTACATAAAAAAAATCGGTAAACAAAAGAAAAATAATAAATAATGGCCTTAAAAAATAGAGTATGTGGATAAAAACAAACAAAAAATACAACATCTGAAATAATTCGTGAATAATCGTTTCAAATTGGTTGATTGGAAAAAATATAAAATAAATAAATATTATGAATAAAAATATGAATAAAAATAGATGACAGTGTCTAGAGTATTTTGTACAAGATATACAAATAACATTAGTCAACAAAGATTTTGGTATCTTGTGTTTATGGGTCAATTCTTATAGTTTTTGATGCGCTGATTTAAAAAATAACATTAATTTTACCTGATTAGCTCTAGTTTTTGAGATATATGATGCGCCTAAAAATACAAAAAAACAAAAAAAACCCATACTTTTAACCTAGTTAAAGTGAAAGCGTTTAGTGTTATTGTTGCGTAGGGGACTTATTTAGAGATAATGGGTACATATACGATGGTGATGAGGGAGAGAGAAGATAGACATAGATTTTACAGTCTGTGGTTTCTTATAACATATCTCGTAGGAGAGTTGAGGGAGGATGATCAGTTCTTATATCACAAGAGGAGGGGACAACTCATTACTTAGATGGAGAGGGGCACACATTTCTTAGATGGAGAGGGGGACACATTTCTTAGATGGAGAGTGGGACACACTACTTAGATGAGTTATACACAATGTTCATTGAAAGATGAGTGGGAACAAAGTTCATTAATAGCGATGATTTCACATTACCTTCAATTTTGTAGAATGATGACACAAAGACGGCAGTTACAAAAATATGAGATGTTCTTTTATTCAATTCGACCGATCGCAATGATGATGAAATCCAGGAATTCAAAGTCGACCACATGATTAAAGGTTTACCCTTCGCTTCCAAAGGGACCCTCCTCATGTCAGCTCTGTCTCCTATCTTCGTCTCCAACTCTGTCTGTCCGTCTCACTAAAACTAGCAAACTATATTGAGAATTCATTTTCTGCTATGACGTCATATATGGCTTCAAAACGCGCCACACACACGTGGAAACTCACGTGGCCTAAACATGTGTGGTTCGCACATATCAAAACCATTTCTGCAGGCAAAGAATTCTTACTAACCTATTTTTCGACCTAACTTATTTTTCAATATGTTTTTAATTTGCTATTGTTCGTTCTTCTCGATGACCTTATCTTAATACAGGTTTCATAAAAAGAATTGAACTATTAAAATTCCTTTTACAAAAATATATCTATTTTATGTGAAACCGAACAATGCAAATTCCTTTCTGAATCTATTTCCGAATCTTGCTTACAAGGTTCGAATCTCGGTCTATCTAATGTTTTTCTTACTTAAAAGAAAAGGGGAACATTTTCTTGTAGCATTCCTCTCCTTCCAATTTTCAAAAAATGTACGCATTTTTAAATTCTAGTACATTTTTCTCTATATCTATACAGCCACTTGGCTAAGAAAGATCAGCCCCCCCAACTCCTTTAGTCAGCCCTTTCCAACTGACTTCATAATTTTATTTTTCTTCAGATCAGAATCTCTTTGATCTTCCTGGCATTTACTTTTTGGGTGTAGGGTATACCTCCTATGATTCACGTCAGCTGCTTCATCCAGCCACCCTTATGCCGTAAACTGAGGTATCACTCTACCTCTCTCTCGAAATCAACGACTTCTTTCATCCAAAAGTGTCCTGATTCATTTTTGTAACATTATATGTACTAACAGCTTATTCAATGCAGTTTGAAAAAAACAATGATTTCAAAAATTCCAAATGATATCAAAATCTTTTGTTGTAGTAGAGGATTTCATTACTTAGACGGACAAATTTTGTAGATTTGAAAAAAAAAAAACAACAAAAAAACAAATATCGGAGACATAAAACAATAGAATGTTGAAAATATTGTCCGTTTCAATTGCAGGAAGTCAGATTTAAAAAAAGTTATTTAAAGTTTCATATATTAATTAAACACGCCTGAGGTTTTATTTAAAAAGTAAAAGTGTTTTCAAGCTGAATAGGTTTTTTTTTCACCTGCGTAAGTATGCTATCGCTATGAAATTGTTGACGATCATTTTACTTTTTTCTAGCCTATAACTTCTTTGCCAATATTGTTGATTACTATTGGAAAGTTCACTTAAATACAGCTGTATCTACTTACTTAGTGATAGTTTAAATGTTATAATTTTTTTTCATTGCAGATATAACTAAATAAATATACAAAAATGACATCAAGGATTCGATCTTGCAAAAAACATCGAGATTCATTTTGTTTGTGGAAAGTTTTGAGTAAATAATGAAAAAATACTGTAACAGATTTGATCCTAAAAGCTTATTTTGGTGTTCATCTCAGTGATCAAGACAAGCCCTGGGCTCAACATATAGTTTGCAAGACATGCATTGAACATTTGAAGCAATGGGCTCAAGGTTTTCGAAAATACTTGAGGTTTGGAGTAACAATGATTTGGAAAGAGCCACAAAATCACTTCAACGACTGTTATTTTTATGCACTTAATTTAGCAGAAATTAAGAATAAGTGAAAATCCTTAGTTTACCCGAATCTTCCCTCTGCAATTCGATCAGTGGATCATTGTGATGAAATTCCAAATCCTGTTTTTAAAGAGCTGCCTGATCTACCCAATGAAAATTTAGATACAATCTTTGAAAAACTACACAATACAAATGATCCAGATTACCTACCACCATCCTCAGACCACGTATTGTTTTATCAAGATGACCTTAGCGATTTGATAATAGATTGAAACCCCTCTAAAGAATCATCCGAACTCTTAGCTTCTCGACTCAATGATAAACATTTTTGTAACCTAGAACAAACATTACTTTTTACCGAACACGAGATGATGAATTTATTCATTTTCTTTGAAGAATTCCCAGATGTTAATTTGGAATTAAATTCTGTAAATTAAAAATTTACGGCAAATTTATTATTCGAAAAAGAATACAATGATTTAAAGCTTTTCTTTAATCCATGGCGTTTCAATAAATGGATCACATCATCAGAGGAAGTATAGTTAGCAAAATAATATTTATGGATCGACTACAAATTTTGCTATTTCGCACAAAATTAAAAACTAAAGTTCGCATGAAAATTTATAAGAGGCCAAAATTAAAAAGGATATTCCAAGTTGACGACAGGCACAATCAAGAAATGCAGGAGCACAATGATAAAATCCACACGAATAAAAAATATGATGGTAAAATCCAGGACAATAAAAAATATGGTGGTAAAATACAGGACAATAACAAATATGGTGAAAACATCCAAAACAATAAAAAATATGGTGGTAAAATCCATGACAATAAAAAATATGTTGGTAAAATCAAGGACAATAAAAATATGGTGGTAAAATCAAGGACAATAAAAAATATGTTGGTAAAATCAAGGACAATAAAAATATGGTGGTAAAATCAAGGACGATAAAAAATATGGTGGTGAAATCCAGGACAATAAAAAATATGGTGGTAAAATCCAGGACAATGAAAATATGTTGGTAAAATCTAGGACTATAAAAATATGGTGGTAAAATCCAGGAAAATAAAAAATATGGTGGTAAAATCCAGGAAAATAAAAAATATGGTGGTAAAATACAGGACAATAAAAATATGGGGGTAAAATCCAGGACAATAAAAAATATGGGGGTAAAATCCAGGAAAATAAAAAATATGGTGGTAAAATCCAGGACAATAAAAAATATGGTGGTAAAATCCAGGACAATAAAAAATATGGTGGTAAAATTCAGGACAATAAAAATATGGTGGTAAAATACAGGACAATAAAAAATATGGTGGTAAAATTCAGGACAATAAAAACATGGTGGTAAAATACAGGACAATAAAAAATATGGTGGTAAAATACAGGACAATAAAAAATATGGTGGTAAAATCAAGGACAATAAAAAACATGGTGGTAAAATACAGGACAGTAAAAAATATGGTGGTAAAATACAGGACAATAAAAAATATGGTGGTTAAATCCAGGACAATATAAAATGTGGTGGTAAAATCTAGGACAATATAAAATATGGTGGTAAAATCTAGGACAATATAAAATATGGTGGTAAAATCCAGGACAATAAAAAATATGGTGATAAAATACAGGACAATAAAAAATATGGTGGTAAAATCCAGGACAATAAAAAATATGGTGGTAAAATCTAGGACAATATGAAATATGGTGGTAAAATCTAGGACAATATAAAATATGGTGGTAAAATCAAGGACAATAAAAAATATGGTGGTAAAATCCATGGCAATAAAAATATGATGGTAAAATACAGGACAATAAAAAATATGGTGGTAAAATTCAGGAAAATAAAAAATATGGTTGTAAAATCCAGAGCAGATAAAAAAGTTTTTTGATGTGCATAAAAATAAATGCATATTATATAGTCCGAAAAGATGCGATACGATAAAATCCACTGCAGATAGTAAAATCCTAACAAACATTTAAGGAATAGTTTTCTGATAAACAATTTAGATGATATTTACTGTAAAATTAACACATTAATAAAGTTAATACGTCAAAAATATAATAAGATAGTGATACTAATATGGATTTTACAGTTGCAGTATTGTACTATTTCAAAATTTCCTAGAATATATATGCATATATATGGTGGTAAAATCCAGGACAATAAGTTATAAGTGACAGTCTGTTAATTTCCATGTTTCTTAAGGTAGAGTACTTCCTGGGTCGTGTGTGTGATCGCGATAAATTCTGCTTCACACGTAGAGAGAGATACAATCTGTTGCTTTTTAGATTTCCATGAAATAATAGGCCCATTTTCTGAGAGTCTGAAACAATATCCAGATATACTTTTTCGATCTTCGTCGTTTGCCCAGTCTGAATCCGAAAACCTTTCTAATTTTAGGGAATTTCTTGATTTTCTAAATACTAATTTCTGTTCTTTAGTTCCTTTTAAATGACGCAGGACTTGTTTAGCTCTGTTTAAATCCTTCATCGTCGGTCGTGATAATTTTTGTGACAGTTTTGTTACTGTATAGCATATATCGGGTCTTGTCACAGTCATTAAATATACAATACTACCTATAATTTCGCGATATTGTTTATCATTTATTATTTCAGATTCTGTGTGTATATTTTTATTAATATCATTTTCGACCGGTGTAGAACGTTTCTTGCATTCTCCCATTCCAAATTTTAATAGTATTTTGTCGATGTATCTCGATTGATTCATCGTAACAAGTCCTTTGCTTTGAGTAAAGTCTATCCCCAGAAATCAGGATATTTTGCCAAGATCGGTCATTTTGAATCTTTTACTTAATTTGTTCTTAACATCGGTTAACATTATGTCACAATTTGATGCGATTAAAATATCATCGATCCACAAAACCAAAATCAGTAGTTTATCGTCTTTGTGTTGGGTATATAAACAGGGGTCTACAACGCATTGTCTGAATTGTTGTTTAATAATATATAATCATGAAATACTGTATTCCAACACTGAGCACTCTGCTTTAGACCATATAATGACTTGTTAAGTCGCCACACGCTATTTTTATTTTTCATTATAAATCCCTCTGGAGGGGGTAATATAAATTTCACAGTCTATTGGGGGCATTCAAATAAGCATTTTTTACGTCCATTTGATGGATGTTTAGGTCATATTGCGACGTGATTTGCAGTAAAATTCTAATTGTCGTTAGGTTTGTGGTCGGTGAAAACATAGAAAAATATTTATACGGTAAATCTGAGAGTACCCTTTAGCAACAAATCTAGCTTTGTACTGTTCTACGCCTGATGCTGTAGTCTTTTTTGTAAAGACCCATCTGGTAGAAATAACATGTTTATCTTTTGGGAGAGGCACTACCGTATAGGTATCATTTTCGGTTAAGGCATCTATTTCTTTTTTCATGACAATTTTCCATTCATCACAATGTTCTGAATTAATTGCTTCGTTAAAGCTATTTGGCGCATTTTCCATTGAATAGCAATAGTCGATTTGATAATCTTTTATATTGTCGACCACAAAAAACTCGGGTCGCCTTCTATTTCTTTTGGGATATCTTTCACCTTTATCATCATCATCATCATCATCATCATCATCATCATCATCATGAATACTCTTGTCTCCGTCATTTTTATTGTCTTCGTTTGTTTTAATTATTTGAGGGAATATAATTTCATCTTCTTCATATGACGGGGGTTCGTCTGTAAAATTAAACGTGCCTGTAAATTTTACACATCGGATTCTTTTTATTTTATTTTTCTCTGGAAAAAATACTAAATTGGCTGGACTGTTTTTATTGTATCCAAGAAATATACCTCTGTCGGCTTTAATATTCAATTTACTCTTTTTATCTATATATGCGAAGCAAGTTGAACCAAATATATGCATTCTGCTTAAATTTGTTTTTTTAACCACAGAAAGATTCATATGGAGTTTTAGATAGTGGTTTGTTAAAACACCTGTTGCGTATATAGGCTGCCGCCATAAGTGCGTGCGTCCAAAGCTTTTTGGCGAGTTTTGATTCAATGGGTAGGCATCTTGCCATTTCAAAAAGTGTCCGCCACTCTCTTTCAGCAGTCCCGTTTTGGTGTGGCGATCTAGGAGCTGATTTTTCATGCTTGATATGATGGTTAATTAGTAAAAGGTCAAAGTCTTTATTGATGAATTCCGTACCGTTGTCAGAGCGAATACACTTGACTTCACCGTAGGGAGCCATGTCGGCTAGATATTTTTTAGTTGCTAGCATGGTATCAGATTTGTTCTTTAAAAAGTAAGCCATTATTAAACCTGAATGGTCAGCTACGAAATTCAACACATATCTATAATGTTCTCTGGCCATCGGTTCCACGGAACCATTCAAGACACAATGCACCATTGATAGGATTTTTTTGGCCTTCTTGTTTGGTATCTAGCTTTGATAATTTGTCATTTTCCCTTGCGTACAGACGTTGCAGTTAAAGTTTTTTGATGTTTGTATTTTCATTCCATCAGCTACAGTCAGCAACTTTTTGATATCAGGAATATTGCAATGTCCAAGAATTTTATGCCATGTCTGTAGATCATGGCAGGCGGTTTTCGATGGGACTACGCTATTTAAATAATATAGTTTTCCATTTTCTTTAATGTCGAATACAGTTCCATTCGGGTATACCAGTTTTGATTTATTGGGGCTAAAGTTTATATTTGCACATTGTTTTGTGGCAACTTGTACAGAAAATATATGTTTTTAAAATTTTTTATTAGAAGAGCGTTTTCTAGAATACAGAAACACAGTTCACCTTTATTGTTCTTTAGCGAGATTTTAGCATTGCCTCTTTTCAAAACGATATCATTTACTCGACTCCCGTCAGCTAGTTCTACAAAATGATTTTGTGGCTTAAAGTTGGGATCAAAATTAATAAAATCAGATTTCTTTGTCATCACATGTGCCGTGGCCCCACAATCGACAAGAACATTATTATTGTTTGTTGAAGCATTAAACGTACACGAAAATAAAAATGTATGTTCGCTAAGAGAGCTCTCCACATTTTTAATGGAGTCGCCATTTTGAATCCTGTATGTACATTGGAAACTCTTGTGATTAGGTCGTCTACAATTATAGCAAATAATAGGAGAAAAATTGTTTTTGGCAAAGTTGCGGTTTTTATTCCTGGCATGGGTATAATTTAATTTTGGTGTTTTTATGTACGTATTTTTAAATTGCATGATATTTGTGGATTCGTTTTTTTCTGTGATCATTTTTTTCAGTTTCTTCGTAACTTCTAAGTGCTATTTTGAATTGGCTAAAAGTCATGGGTTTTTCTTTCGGGGTTATCACGGTGGTAAATGGCTTGAAATCACTCGGTAATCCCTTAAGAACCATGGAAATTAACAAGGACCATGGAAATTAGCAGACTCACTTTTAACTACGCCTTTCGATAAATAATGTTCTCTTTATATGTTCAATGCTTTGCAGCCATCGTCCAGGGCTTCTCTCATTACCAGTGATAGACTTCGGTCATCTAAACACAGTATTAATTCCACAAAGACAGTTGCGTTCTTTTCAATGAAGTTGGGGTCGTTTCTGTTTTCATGTTGTGTTTGAAGTACTTTGTGTAGCTTTTGGATTCGTAGATATCCTAGAAATTTAACTTGCCACGATTCGAATTTTGATTCGGATCCATCGAAATAAAGACGCACGCTGGGTCCATAACCTCTAGAAGTGTAAGCCGTGTTTAGTTTCAGAACAGTTTCCGATGGTTCGTTGAGAGGTGACTGGTTTGCAGTAGACAGTTCCACAGAGCAAAATATTCTTACCGTGTCGAGACGGAAAAAAACATGCGAAATTGCTACAGAAAAGGTTTAATATTTATAGAGCCATTCTAATTTCTGATTGGTTGGTAGCAGAACGTGAATTCATTCGATTCGTCAGTTCCTAGCAGCATCGTTTATAAATAGAATCGCCCAACTGTGTGGGATCATACCCCATTATTCATCTTGGATGATGGGATGTGTCTCCTAGCGGCTTTGGCTGCAGGGAGACAGGGTAGTACAAGTCAAGGATTCGTCATTTGACACTCAGCCCAACAGGTGAGGGGCCGGGAACCGGCCCAGCACCTGTTGGACTGAGGTACACCGCCTGGGTAATACCTAGGAGGTCCACCCTCCCAGGCCTTTCCACCGGGCTTTCCGGTGGGGCAAGTTTATTGCTTGCTGCCTGAGGCGCCCCGACCGGGGAATGCCGACGGGGTTACTCAGGCAATTTTTAAAATTGCAGGAGTGCCCCTTCTTTAGGGGAGCCTGCGGGGTTCCCACTTTCCGGCCTTGTGCCACATTTTGCTGATGTGGGCAGCAAATAAATATCTACCCCATTATTCATCTTGGATGATGGGATGTGTCTCCTAGCGGCTTTGGCTGCAGGGAGACAGGGTAGTACAAGTCAAGGATTCGTCACTTGACACTCAGCCCAACAGGTTAGGGGCCGGGAACCGGCCCAGCACCTGTTGGACTGAGGTACACCGCCTGGGTAATACCTAGGAGGTCCACCCTCCCAGGCCTTGCCACCGGGCTTTCCAGTGGGGCAAGTTTATTGCTTGCTGCCTGAGGCGCCCCGACCGGGGAATGCCGACGGGGTTACTCAGGCAATTTTTAAAATTGCAGGAGTGCCCCTCCTTTAGGGGAGCCTGCGGGGTTCCCACTTTCCAGTCCTTGTGCCAAATAATGCTGATGTGGGCAGCATTTAAATAACCACCCCATTATTCATCTTGGATGATGGGATGTGTCTCCTAGCGGCTTTGGCTGCAGGGAGACAGAGTAGTCGTACTCGTCAAGGATTCGTCACTTGACACTCAGCCCAACAGGTGAGGGGCCGGGAACCGGCCCAGCACATGTCGGACTGACGTACGCCGCCTGGGTAATACCTAGGAGGTCCACCCTCCCAGGCCTTGCCACCGGGCTTTCCGGTGGGGCAAGTTTATTGCTTGCTGCCTGAGGCGCCCCGACCGAGGAATGCCGACGGAGTTACTCAGGCAATTTTTAAAATTGCAGGAGTGCCCCTCCTTTAGGGGAGCCTGCAGGGTTCCCACTTTCCGGCCTTGTGCCACATAATGCTGATGTGGGCAGCATTTAAATATATACCCCATTATTCATCTTGGATGATGGGATGTGTCTCCTAGCGGCTTTTGCTGCAGGGAGACAGAGTAGTCGTACTCGTCAAGGATTCGTCACTTGACACTCAGCCAAACAGGTGAGGGGCCGGGAACCGGCCCAGCACCTGTCGGACTGAGGTACGCCGCCTGGGTAATACCTAGGAGGTCCACCCTCCCAGGCCTTGCCACCGGGCTTTCCGGTGGGGCAAGTTTATTGCTTACTGCCTGAGGCGCCCCTACCGGGGAATGCCGACGGGGTTACTCAGGCAATTTTTACAATTGCAGGTGTGCCCCTCCTTTAGGGGAGTCTGCTTAGTTCCCCACTTTCCCGGCCTTGTACCAAATATTGCTGATGTAGGCAGCAATTTAAATAACTACCCCATTATAAATAAAAAATATTGCAACACACACACATATATATTTTTTTTTCTGTACAAATATATTTTCTAATAATATATACCAATCCTTATTTAAGAAACTCAATGTAATTAGGTCCTGGATATGACCTTAAACTATATCCGATGGTGAGGTCCTCGCTTGCGGGGTTTTGGGGAGTGTGGAGTCACCCTTTAATTGCCATTGCTTCCAGGTCCACTCTGGCCCGGAGTGGTAGTATCTGTTAGGGTCCCAACTATGGGTTAAATAGAAACCGACTTAAAAAAAAACAAACAACAAATATACTCTAGTAAAAATATTTTCTTCAAAATCACTGGATTCAGCATTAAATGATCTGAAAAGGGTTGATACGCCGTAAAACAAAACAAAAAATAAAAAACAAACAAACAATCAATGTAATCACGGAGCAATATAGTGAATAAATGACAAAAACTGAACCAGAAAGGTATATATATATATACTAGTATGGGTGCCCGGCGTTGCCCGGGTGTTTGGAGGTGTATGTTGAGCAAAAAAAAAAAAATGTTAGTAGGAAGGCAGGCTCGAACCCGGACGGCAAAGGAGGAAAAGAACGGGGGAAAATCATGACGTCTTTGCTGTTACGACCACCACCAAACCGGAAGTGATGTAGGTTTTAATTAAGGCTAGACAATCGAAAGGAGAGCACGATTTTCGAAAATATCGGCGAAAAAAGCGTTTCCTCCCTCTGTAGAAAAGTGCCCAGTTGAAGGTGAAGATATTAATGTGTTTAGCCAATTTTTCGATATTTGTCGTCTGAAAGGTCGAGCTTCAAAACGATACTGATCTTGTAAAAATCCGTCGCCTCTGTCGAAAGTTTTAGGCAGATATGCAAACATACATACATACATACATACATACATACATACATACATACATACACTTATATATTGGTAAATTATATTTTCAACCCAAACCGATAAAAAAGCTTGCCCTATCTCTTAATACCCCTTATGTAAAATTTCAAATGTTTCGACCAGAAATTGTTTGAGTAATTTGGTAGAAACCGAAGCGGTCAATTCTTTTTTTAACTTTGACCGCTATTATGACCCCTTAACATTTATTGTTTTGGGCTCAAATCAAGTTATTAAGTTAGATCCATGTCCAAGGAACGTATATCTAAAATGTCAAGTCTTTAGACCCAAAATTGTCGGAGGAGTTTGGTAGAGTTCTCAAAGGTCAACTCGTTGAACTTTGACCCTTTAACAGACAAATTTCTGGCCGAAAATCGAATACGAAGATTTTCCCGAATCTCAATACCCTGTATATTAAATTTCGAGTCTGTAGACTGAAAATTGACAGAGTTATTGTGTAGGGAAATGTACACACACAGACAGACAGACAGACAGACAGACTGACACTTTCACTTATATATATATATATATATATATATATATATATATATATATATATATATATATATGTAAGATTTAAAATAAACATATTTAAAGACCAAAAAACAAGTACAGAATTTTTTAAAAATAAATAAACGCCTATTTATTAAAAAATAATTCTAAACTTGTTTATATATATAAGAAAAAACACAAGATATACCATGAAATGAAATGCTATGGAGACATGTGCAAAAAACAACAAAACAAAAACAAAAACAAAACAAAGCAACAGCAACAAAACAAAAACAAAAATAACAACAACAAAAAGGAAAAACAAAATAAGCACATAAATAAATCGTATAAAAACGTGAGCTTTACCGGCTTCGTTGTGATCTATAAGCGTCTTCAGAAAAAAGATGAAGATTTTAAAGGAAAAAGAACTCACATCGGCATATTTTCGAAATATACGTAACTATTTCAAAACATAAAAAGAATTATGCGGCGCGTAATTTATAAATGTGTTTGATTTGGTTTTCATTTTTGTCTTTTTCGCGCGCGCGCACACACACACACACACACACACACACACACACACACACACACACACACACACACACACACACACATATATATATGGGAGATAAAAGAAAAAATCGATTCTTTAAGAGAGGAGCCATATTGGGATAATGCAAAGCTCAACAAATCGCTTTGAATCTTGTATAGAGTATAAAGAAAATAGGAAAACGACAATATAAAAAAATATACACTAATGCAAAAAACCGTCCCCTCCTTGCAGAAAAGTGCCCCGTTGAAGGTGAATGAATTAATATTTTAGTCAATTTTTCGATATTTGTCGTCCGAAGGACCGATCTTCAAAACAATATCGATCTCGTGGCGTCTGTCGAAAGTTTTAGGCAGACGTACATGCATACATACATACATACATACATACATACATACATACATACATACATTTAAACAGACAGGTAAGATTTATATTATAAATAAACAAATGAAAAATAACATGAAATATTTTGCATGAAAAATTATTGAGAAGTGCTTATGTCCGCAAGGGAAAGAAGAAAATCGATTTTTAGAGTTTTGATGATGAGTTTTGTCCGCCCACATTTTACTTGTCAAAATGACACAGTGAAAGCTTAAATATTTAACAACACAATACGAATTAATAACGAAGAAATTGCGAAGTTCTTTTGTCATTTAATCAATAGAAACCTTAAAAGCGTAAGAATGATAGGAATGAATGTCAGCCGAAAGCCAAGAAACATTAAAGGAACACTAATATTGATCAGTGGTATGAATGCATTTGAGATCTTTTAGGGCTGTTCATGACCGGCTTTGCCGATATTAATGAGAATACGATTAAATTGTAATCAACAGAAAAGCAGTCCCACGGCAATGTGTTCCATAAGTAGGGGGGGGCATGGGTTAAAAAGAAGCTCTTTCCATTAAAATATCGCTTTACATTAAGCACATGGAGTGAGAAATTAAAGTCTTTTCACGTTGTGGTAGAAAACGAGTTCTTGATGTAAATGTCTTACACGAAAAAACAAATGGACAAGGAGCGTTCCGTTTTAATTTCATTTGAAATCAACTGGTAACAAATGTTTAAGGCCCTAACCAAGGACAGCATTACCTGGACGGCTTACCTGGCCTTTGAGCCGAGATCAAAGTGTAGTATCTGTTCTTCAGATGATTCACTTCAATTTCTTGTTCTTTGTCAGTGGAGAAGAAGTCCTTCACGACTGAGACAAATTTTAATTTTTGTTCCTTTTCTCCACGTTAAAAAAACGACCCTGGTGTCTAACTCTGTCCCGTGGGGAGGCGTTGTAAATAGGAACCAAGGACAGCATTTGAAAATGGCAATATAAACAAACGAACTCAGACAAGCAAAACAACCGGAAGTAATAATAGGTAACAAGAATGAAAACAAAAGGCGTCAGATTGTAGATTTCGTTATTGCAACTGATGACAGGGCGAAGATTAAGGAAACAGAAAACGAAGCAAATACGTGAGGTTTTAGCGTGCACGTATTTATTGCTATTGAAGAATTATTATTATTATAGTAGAAATTTACATGATTAATAGGTACTTATGCAGAAAAGGTACCGTACTGAAATAATAACGTTATTATTTAAGAACTCATTCGTAACGTGGAGAGCGGAAGAATATTATATTCTGTACTTTCACATAACAGTTCAATAAACAAAAGATACCTTAAAACTTGAATTTAACTCGAAAATAATACAAAAAATAATACGGCATAAGTACCCTTTCGTGTTATTACGCAAGTTTGTAATTATTAGGGCTATGACAACAAAATATTTTTTTCGTTGTTTTGACTCTCGGGTATATATCAGTCGATATCTTATATGTTTTTATATACAATGTTGTGGTCTGTGTCAGATGTATACTCAACAGTGAAAAGGATGATAAGAATATTCTGTTGCCCTGGTCCTAGTTATTATAACTATTTATTATTTATAATAACTAATAATTATAACTAGTGATTAGTATTATCATAAAATACCATTGTATGGATTATTATATTTGCTTTTTTTTCTCTAAATTTAATTGCTGTCATTATCGTTTTTTATATAAGTAATTTCAGTGTAATTTATCCTCTATAAATCTGTACCTTAAGACATACAGGTAAGAAAACGTGTCAGAAAATACGACAATTGTTGCAGTACATCTTAATTAATTCATTAAGGTATTTTAATGTTAACAAAGAAATATAAAAATATGATGATCAACTTAGTTCATGCAACACGTCAAGTAGATTAACAATAAAACAAAAATGGGAAAAATATTGAAGCACTCAAATACCTTTGAAATAGAAATAGATATCACTCTAAAAAAGGTAAATTCTATGGGCATAACTTTTAACTTAAACAACAAGACCATACAAAAATACAATAAACTATACATTAGAGTATTCTATAAAATTAGCAAATCAGTAGAACACGTGATATCCTACAACTCCAGAAAGATAAACATATCTAACTAGTACTAAAAAGAATATTAAAAAAACGCCCTAAAATTATCGACTGCAAAGGCAGTCTAGTATACAATAGAAAATACATGTATAACGTTATACACTTTTACACACAGGACGCACACGTTACATGCAGTTTACGCCGCAAAGGAGACCAAGACAAAATATAACTCGAACTCACTTATTCGTGTAACAACGACATTAATTTCCCATTCTCTCGCCACGTGTGGCTTCTCGTTACGTTCATAATTTTTAAAAACATTCGTGAAAGAAAATTGAAAGAAAAGTATAATTTTATAACTAAAATTAAAGGGAATACTCAGCAAAATCCAATAGGTATGGTTGTAAGTATGCAGTGATATCCAAAAGTTCGCAATATGTGAGGCGATTAGTGATTCCAAAAAGAGTTCCGTAAGATATTCTTTGGAAGGAATGAAAAGTCCACGTAGAAAAATCCTGTAGTGAAATACAAGAGTAAAATCCAGTCCATGGAAATAATAGTTCTTGTGCAGAGAGGCATATGAAGTCTTTTTATTTTTTTGATCTAGGGTTCAAATGGAAAAGAGTTAAAAAGTAGAGAACTAGATTTGAAGCAGGGACAGTTGGCAAAATAATCTTTCATGGCCTATGTAAACGCTATATATATATATATATATATATATATATATATATATATATATATATATATATAGTATTAAGTTATGAAAATATATATGGCAATTAAGCTACACAGAATATTCCGCGTTTCATTCTCGTTAGAATTCGTCAGGCTTATTGTGTGTAGCTTGATTGCCATATATATTTTCATAACTTACAACTTTGCTCTACCTATGTATTGAGCAGTGTTCAAGTAAATACTGAAAAATTTACGCATGAAATAATATCTTCGTATATTAATTTATGTGATTAAATGAAGTAATCATATTTATCTCCCTCTCTCTCTCTCTCTCTCTCTCTCTCTCTCTCTATATATATATATATATATATATATATATATATATATATATATATATATATATATATATATATATGACTGCTCCTAAGTAATTCACAATTGTATTTTTCGGTCGCCCGCACTGAGGATTGAATCTTCAACCTTCAGGAGAATATAACTTTTTACAATTTATTTTTCCAAGTAGTCTAACCACTGTGTCACTAGTCCTTAAATTACAGTCATGGCTGACGGAACAAGAGCACACTACCTCTGTGAAATAAATAAAGGGTTCCGCTCAAAATTCCGGCCAAATTCCCGAGTTCGACAAAAAACATTCCCGAGTTCGACAAAAACATTCCCGAGTTCGACAAAATACCCCTAAGAGGGTCGGAGGTTACATCGACCGAAACGTTGTGAAAATCACACTCAAGAGGAGAACCGTAGTCCTATGGATCCAAATAATCTGAATAACCAATCCTCATCTAAAAAATTCAGAAACGTCAGGTGCTGTCAAGAATTGAACTGTTTAACATGCTGAAAGAATGAACAACCCCTTGGGATTTGGAATAGAGACCTTTTCTAAGTTATATGTATATGCTCTGTTATTATATTTAGCAGACATCGAGCTTCAAAAATAAAAAGAATCGACATAAAATAAAGAGTGAAATATAATTGAATAAGAATATTTTTCCCCATATATATATATATATATATATATATATATATATATATATATATATATATATATATATATATATATATAATTTAAAGGAGATTAGAACAATAGTCTAAAGAGCTGAGTGTATTTTAATGTAACAGTGAAATTACTAGTTTAATTAAAATACAGGAAATAGAAAGTGCTCGTTGTAATTTAGATATATAATAAGCTCGATAGTTAAATGTCCTAGAGCTAATACAATATTAAGTAATGTGATTGATAATTTAAAATTTAAAAATCAAATTATAATTAAATTAAAAATCCGTTTCATAAGAAGGAACAACAACAAAATCAATTATCTGTACGATCGTTTCGGAAAACAATGCTTTTTATTGTGGTATACATCAAGTTATGTACAATAATTATATATAGATTTTTGATAAGAAAGGTCTCCCCATCAGCAAATTTTGAAGGGTTTTTATTGAATTTAAAAGACACCATAAATAAACCTAGCATTAAAAGTAAGGCAGATGAATCTGAAAAAATTGAAATAAAAGGTCTGGATTTAAAATTTATAAGAAAATTAATATGGGTTAGAGATAGAAATAAGTAGAGAAAAATATATATTTTTGAATTTACATAATAAATTTGCTTTAAAATATATAGAGATATTTACCTTTTAATTTTTCGTTTTTTGAAATCAGGAACTGTGGTTAAAATAGTCATTTAGATGTTTGCTATAGCTTTTTATCTTATTGAATGATGAATTTTAAAAGGGGGGGACGCTCGTGCAATAAATTGTTTCCGTTAGCGTATTTTTGATTTAAAGACGCTATGGTTTATATATATAGAATATTATTATTACGTATTTTAAGGGGAGATAATTGTCATGTTTTCTTTACTTTATTTATTTTAAGGGTGTAAGGGAGATAATTAGTCTAACTTAATTTATTAAAAAAATATATAATTGTAATCTATTTTTACTAATAAGTAATTTTTAATGATTTAAGGTGGTTTATATTTATTAAATTTAAACCAACGTTTATGACTACATGTCATAAGCTCCTGTCTTGAATTTAATAGTTTGGTTGTATTTTTTATATCTTCATGTTTTAAAAATTTTAGGGTCTCTTTTGTACATAGTGCACAAAATTTATCTCCTGGTTTATATGATTTGCAAGTCTCAATTATTTGCCATTTTAAGTTGCAAGAAATATTGCTGTGTTTTAGTTGCCAAATATAGTTTGATAGAGTAGTTTGGTTTGACAGAGAGTTATTTTTAAAAGAATGTTTGTGCGTTGAAATTCTATGTTTTATTAGGCCAGATGTGGAACCAAAATATATTACCTCTTGCTTGTTGTGATTATTTTCCGTTAGGTCTGTTGTTGGATTATTATATGGTGGGTTGATTAGTAATTGATCGGTAGATTGGTTTAAGTTGGTGTTATTATTTAATCTGGTAGTTGAGTTATGGCTGTTAATAGGTTGATGTGGATTTGGAGTTTTTTATACTGTGCAGCTATAGATAACATTTTTAATTTTACATGAGCCTTGTAGGGGGCATTTATTGTTTCTTCTACAGTTACAGTCTGATGTATTTTGTATAGTTGTATTTTGTAGTTTATTAATTTTCTTATTATTAGAGCTAATTATTTTCTGATGAAGGTTAGGCATAGTAGAGTAAGAGACTTTAATTGTGTTCTTATTGAAGATTTTATTATATCTATGGGGGGCTTTAAAGTTCTTATCTAATATTTTAAAAAATTCTCTGGCTATGTTTGTTTCTAGGTTTTTGGAATATTGGGGGGGGGTTGAACCATAGGATTTCCTTGTGTCTATTCTTACGTTTACGGGTTGTGGTTTGCTGTTTATTTGTATTATTATCTAATATTTGTGGTTTGGTTTTATCTTTTTTTGTCTCTTGGTTATTTTTCT
This sequence comes from Euprymna scolopes, assembly GCF_053919585.1. NCBI lineage: Eukaryota > Metazoa > Mollusca > Cephalopoda > Sepiida > Sepiolidae > Euprymna > Euprymna scolopes. The sequence goes on along the minus strand of NC_136490.1, from coordinate 38,163,687 downwards.
TGACTCGTATACGGGAAGACATTGCCATATTATATGTTATTACGCTCTTAATAGGTTTATTTTCAATGCAGTTTATTTTTCTATCATTTTCATTTATGAATTTAATTTGTGAATTATATCCAGAGTTTTTAAGGGCCTCATTATAATATTTTTCATTTTTGGTAAATATGGATTTAGTAGAAGACAGTCTAGAAATTCTTAAAGCGATAAAATACAACCAAACTATTAAATTATTAGACAGGAGCTTATGACATGTAGTCATAAACGTTGGTTTAAATTTAATAAATATAAACCACCTTAAATCATTAAAAATTACTTATTAGTAAAAATAGATTACAATTATATATATATATATATATATATATTTTAATAAATTAAGTTAGACTAATTATCTCCCTTACACCCTTAAAATAAATAAAGTAAAGAAAACATGACAATTATCTCCCCTTAAAATATGTAATAATAATATTCTATATATATAAACCATAGCGTCTTTAAATCAAAAATACGCTAACGGAAACAATTTATTGCACGAGCGTCCCCCCCTTTTAAAATTCATCATTCAATAAGATAAAAAGCTATAGCAAACATCTAAATGACTATTTTAACCACAGTTCCTGATTTCAAAAAACGAAAAATTAAAAGGTAAATATCTCTATATATTTTAAAGCAAATTTATTATGTAAATTCAAAAATATATATTTTTCTCTACTTATTTCTATCTCTAACCCATATTAATTTTCTTATAAATTTTAAATCCAGACCTTTTATTTCAATTTTTTCAGATTCATCTGCCTTACTTTTAATGCTAGGTTTATTTATGGTGTCTTTTAAATTCAATAAAAACCCTTCAAAATTTGCTGATGAGGAGACCTTGCTTATCAAAAATCTATATATAATTATTGTACATAACTTGATGTATACCACAATAAAAAGCATTGTTTTCCGAAACGATCGTACAGATAATTGATTTTGTTGTTGTTCCTTCTTATGAAACGGATTTTTAATTTAATTATAATTTGATTTTTAAATTTTAAATTATCAATCACATTACTTAATATATATATATATATATATATATATATATATATATATATATATATATACCCCACCCCCTGGCCTTGATGGAGCAGAGACAAAAACTTGCTGCTATAGTTTCAAATGATATGAAATAGCAGCAAGGGGAGACTTGATTCCAAATATCTCTTATATGTTATATCTCCCCTCTTTTGGAAATAGGGTACGATTATGAATATCTCCAGTATCAAATAAACCTTATACACTGTGAAATTTACTTTATGTATGAAAACCAAATAGGGGAGATATAAAATATGAGAAATAAGTCTCCCCTTGCTGTTATTTCAGATCATTTGAAACCAAAGCTACAAGTTTTAGCCTCCCCTCCATCAAGGCTAGCGGTTTTGGGGAAATATCAAATATTTTGTAATTCATATGAAAAACTAGGAAAATAAATGTCTATGACCAAAACATTTTATGACTGTAAAAATGTACCAAACATATACTTTGGATGACGGATGATCCCCTAAATGTGCGATCTTAAGGCCAAATGTCATGTAGCCCACTTCATAATTGAGGTCATTAGCTTTCCAACAAGCCTTCATTTGATAAATTCTGATCAATACTCGCTGAGATTTTAGACTTATAAAATTGCCAAAAAATGGTGATATCTCTTTATATATATATATATATATATATATATATATATATATATATATATATCTGCAGTCATCGACACACAGTCCTGTTTCGTTGTATCACAACTCATCAGTGCCGCTAGACTAGCACCTCTCCCAAACCGAGGATTGAACGTAGGACCATCGCGTTGACAGTCAGCAGTTCTACCAATCAACCCACGAGAGCGGCACGCGTAAATTTCTCGCCAAATGTCTATTAAAACAAACATTTGTCGACCACTTTTACAGTGCTCTAACCACTTATTTATAAAAAAAACAATGAGCGTCGCATTATATATATATATATATATATATATATATATATATATATATATATATATATATATATATATATACTCGTAGCCAACTTGAATGTTGAAATGCTCATATCTTTGGTTCCCTGAGACGCAACTACATGAAAATTTGCAGGGTTTTTGACGATTATAATACTATTCTATGGTTTAAATTTTATGACAATTGATCACCGTCAATAAACCAATCGTCAAATCAATAAAATATGTCCAAATTTGTTTACATTTGTATATATAGTGTCCTGGCAAGCCAGCTTTAGTTTTGCTTTAAGGCTTGTTTTTGGTTGGTTGTCTCCCCTGTGGCATTGCCAGGCCACTAATATATAACACTTTACAGAGAAAGAGAGAAGGGTGTGTGTGTGTGTGTGTGTGTGTGTGTGTGTGTGTGTGTGTGAGAGAGAGAGAGAGAGAGAGAGAGAATAGATTGAATCACCAATTTTAATAAAGAGGAGGAGGGAAGAAGTAAAGATAAAAAAAAGCAAATAAAATACTAAAATACAAATATTAATTGTTACAAGTTTTCTAAAATTGCGTTTTATCTTGTCTACCCTTTTAATTTTCTGGTTTTTTTTTTGATAAAATTTGTCGCTTCCTGAAAATATTTTTGACAATTTAGAACCTTTCAATAAAATGGCGCGTGCAATAGAAAAGCGACCAATCAGCAACACTCTATGAACATGTTTCCCCCAACCCCTTTTTCTTTGCGCTGTCTTTACTCGGCGGGAACAAAAAGAAAATAAGCCCGTGAATAATTGTAATAATCATTTACCCCCTCCCCCTCCCCCAACTCTCCGCTCCGTGGAGATAGCGACGCCCGTGAAAGCTCCCTTTTCTAGGGATAATATACTCGTTCTTATCTTTCCTGGCAGTAAACGCGAAAGAAGCCAAAAAGTGAATCATATAAGTTGCGTAAGCAATACAAAGAATTCAGTTCGTAGTTAATCACATTGAAAGATAGATATACACACGCATGCGTGTTGAATGAATCTCTATGTATTAGGTTGGTGCAAAAATAATGTCGCTTTTTCACGTTCAACTTCAAAAGATCATAACTCCTTTCATAATAAACTTTATTAATCGAAACAAAAACCAATAGAATCGACACATTTTTGTCAACGAGAAACAAGTTTATTTATCCCATTAGCATAGAAATCAGGAAGCGATGAAGTCATTGAAGGTCGATTCGGCGTCATCTCGGCTTTTCAAGCATTTTTCGCACAGGAAGTTGTTGAGATGCTTGAAAAGTGATAATCGGTGGGCGAAAGGTCCGGTGAATACGGCGGATGAGGCAGAGTCTCGTAGCCCATATCGTTCACCTTCTGCAGAGTAAGTTGAGCAACATTCAGGCGAGTGTTGTCATAGAGGAGAATTAGTCCTTTCATATTGACCAAACCCGGCCACACACGTTGGAGCTTTTGATGCATTTCGTCAATTTGCGGCAGTACTTCTCTGCCGTAATCGTTTCGCCCGGATTTAAGAAGCTGTAATGGATGAGACCGGCCGCAGACCACCAAACAGTCATCATAACCCTTTTCTGGTGTAATTTCGGCTTCGGTAAGTGCCGTGGAGAAATGGGTCGTTTTTGTTGCGAAGAGCGTAGAAGACACGCCAAAACGACGATTTTTATTATTATCGTTCAATTCATGCGGCGCCCATTTAACCAACCTTTTTGACTTCCCTATTTGCTTAAATGGCGAACCACTGTTGAGTGGTCGGCCTCGAGTTCGACAGCAACTTCTCGTGTAGTTTTGCGAAGATAGGCTTCAATTAAGGCTTTCAAATATTCGTAATCAATTTCAGTCGGCCGGAAATTTTCATCTTCTAGGCTTTCGTCACCATTGCGAAATTTCTTGAACCACATTTGTGCCAAATTTTCGTTAATGGTTCCTGAGCCAAACGCATCATTGATATCACGAGCTGTCTCGATAGCTTTTCGATCTAGTTTGAACTGGAACAAGAAAATAGTGCAGAGTTGAATTTTGTTCATGCTGTCAAAAAGCCTGCGCAAAAAAACAATGAATAAAGAGATTGAGAATGGTAACAAATAACACGATTCGATAGAGCGAAAACCGCGATTCAAAACGATATATCAATAAATTAATTCAGAAATCATATATAAAAGTATCATATGTGAGAAAATAGAAAACTAATTAATGTCTGCCTGTCTGCATGTTCGTGAAACTTTCCTTGAGTTTTAAAGATAAATATCTATTACTAAGTATAAAACACATTACCCAGGGTACTTCAATTAAACTTGGCTAGGAATTTTTATCCTGGGTTCCCAAAATCAACAGAGATTAGACCATTCCTGTAATGATCCGGTCCTTGTTGATTTAGCGGCGGAAGTTTACTTCTGCGCAGTTCTAGGAGGCTTTACCTCCTCTCTTTGAGAAGGATTTAGTTTATTGCTAATCGCCTGAACTCCCTCACCGAATGCCGGGAATGCTGACGGGGTTGCCTATGGGCTTTTTGCAGGTCAGAGTGCCACTCCTCGGGGACACTGACTTCTCAATCCTACTGCCCGACCCGCAGTAGAAGAGAACTAAATAATTCTCTATATAAAACTGTAACTCTTGCCTGTCTGTCTGTTCGCGAACCCTTCCTATGATTTTAAAGATAAACATCTATAAGCAAGTATAAAGCACATTACCCATGGTAGTTGGATGGATATATTTCATTTTAATCAAAGAGGATATACCGTAACGGTGAAGTTTGTGTTCACGAAAAAAAATGGAAATACGACATTTTACTTTATGTTATATATAAATAGTTTTACACAGTTTGCTAATTGAAATACTCAAACCAAAACTTTCTATAACTTTTACATATAAATTGAATAAAAAAGGATTCGCATATTAATTAAATAAAAATGAATTGACTTATAAATTAAATAAATAACCTTTACTTATAAATTGATAAACATTTTGGTATGTTTAAGAGAGGCAGAGGGGAGCAAAAAGTGAAGGAGAAAAAGAGAAAGAGCAACAAAACGATAGATAGATAGGTAGATAGTGGTAGAGAGAGAGAGAGAGAGAATGAAAGATAGAGAGAGAGAAGAAGAAGAAGAAGAACAACAACAACAACAACAAACTTTCACAAGAAACACTCGTCTAGCTGTAAACACTATCAATAATTCCCCCAACTCTTTATCTGTGCCTAAACCTAAACGTAGATTCCATGAACAAAGCTTCTTTCTTAGAACTGCACGCCTGTGGAATTGTCTTCCGTGTTCCTGCTTTCCGGCTGACTACAATATGGTTGTCTTCAAGTCTAACGTAAATAAGTTCTTGATGAGCCGTTCCATATAAGTTATCAAATTTATCAAATTTTCATTACTAATGATTACTATATTGTCCAATTTCTACTGTACACTCTTTAACCCTTATCCTTGAGTGGCCTCTGGGCCTTGATAATGTGGTGATGCCTATGTAAAAAAAAAAAACAAGATGCAAACAAGACAGTTGATTAGCCATTCATCCTCTCCTCCCTGTTTCTCTTTTCGCTTTTGCCTACGGTAAAAATTTTAGTGAGTGATGTTAGTTTAAGAAAGGTTTTGTAAGTTATTCATTTTTTATCAAACTATTTCAATTAATTATTATTTATATCGACGAAACTACTATATATATATATATATATATATATATATATATATATATAGTAAAAACAGAATAATAAATTTACAAATCAGCAACATCAAACAGGAATTTATGAGCCGTTTAAAAATTGTTATAAAAATCAAGTGTTCAAAGAACGTGTTTCAAAGAATTTATTTATTTTTTAATCACGCTAATTAGTTACTGTTAATATGGACAACAATATTGCACACACAAATATAGTACAAATAAAACAATAAATCTATAAATCGATAACACTAAACAAAATTTATGATGAACTGTTTAAATAATTGTCGTGAGAAGATTATATATATATATATATATATATATATATATATATATATATATATATATATATATATATATAAAATGTAATTCTTGGTTCGTTCAACATCGATAAAACCATATTTCTACATTACCAATTTAATTGAAATTTTCAGAAAATCTATCTGTAAAGTCAATGAATGTTTGCATGTTATTAAAATAATTTAACATTGCGAATTATAAAAATATTAATTAAAACTTAAATAATTTTCGTAAGTCATTTCTGCCAGACTACCCGGTTTTATTTCCGGTAACTTCCGTTTCAACTACTCTCGAATTACAAGATAAGTAAAAAAAAGGTACTCACGCAGAGAGTGATCTGTGCTGAAATAATAACCTTATTATTTAAAAAGGCATTCTTAACATGAGGAAGGGAGGGTGTCTTGTACCTATTCTGTACTTTAACCTTACAATTGAATAAAAACATATAATAAAGCTTTAATTAAACGTAGAAATACGATTAAAAAATAGCGCGGATCATTCTCTGCATTAGCACAAAAAATCCCTTATTTTTTAAATTTAAATTCATTCTTACCAATTTTAAATTCATTCTTACCATATTTTTTAAATTTAAATTCATTCTTACCAATTTTTAAATTTTAAATTCCTTTATTTATTTTAGGGCTTTTGACTCATGAAACATTACGTTTTAATTGTTTAGTTTCTTTCACGGCATTGTTTACATAAAAAAGTTTGTTTTAACTTTTTCTAAACTGTTTCGTTTTCACAACATGCTTCAGCGTATTATAAACACCCTAACCTCCCCATGTTAAAAGCGGCTTTCAAATTAAACACGCCCTTCCACAAACCTCGAAAGCCGTTCTTAACATGGGAAGGTAAAGGTGTTTATAATATGCTGGGGCGATTCGTAAAATTAACGAAGTTGCTATTTATTATTTATTGCAAAAATTGCTTGAGATTTATTTATTTGACAAAAAAAATTACATTTTGGTACTCCTTAGGCGTTGAGTTCCATGGCGACCAGCAGAAAAAAAACAATAGTTGCACCCTTAGTCTCCCACCCCACCCCGCACGTAACATATTTTATTTACTGGCATTGCCGTTACTAAATGATTTTGTCACATTTAAAACATTTATTTATTTATTTTGAAAAAAAAGTTTTACTCTTTATGAATATTAAAAGAAAAATGTTACTAAACATTTATTAATAATTTCTCACTTTTACAAACATTTGATTTTAAATTTCCTTTTAAATGACGACTTTTATCGACTTTTTTTAATAGTATTTGCGGATGGGTATGTTGACAACAAATATCAGTTAAATTTTGTAAATATTCCCCCCTCAATGGTGTTTATTCCGAAATCCGTTGTTAACATGGATAGGATGAGGGTGTTTATTCTGAAAGTCGTTCTTAACATTTGTGGAGGTGGACCTAATGTAAATAAATAAATAAATAAATAAATAAAAATAACTAAATCATTTACTGATAATTTCTCACTTTTACAAATATTTTTAATTTACAAGCGCGGATGAACAAATTGTTGAATAGTGCGAAAACAAAACGTTTTTGTAATAAACTTCGGGTTTACAAAATTTAACTGATATTTGTTGTCAGCATACCCATCCGCAATTACTATTAAAAAAAGTCGATAAAAGTCGTCATTTAAAAAGAAATTTAAAACAAATGTTTGCAAAAAGTGGGAAATTATTAATAAATGTTTAGTAACTTTTTTCCTTTAATATTCATAAATAGTAAAACTTTTTTCCAAATAAATAAATAAATGTTTGTAAAAGTGACAAATAATCATTTAGTTACAACGGCAACACCAGTAAATAAAAAATGTTACGTGCGCATGCGTTAGGCTTGACTAGGAGAGGGGGACTAAGGGAGCGACTATTATTTTTTTCTGCTGGTCGCCATGGAACTGAACAGCCAAGGAGTACCAAACTTTTTTTTCCCAATATTCATGAAAAGAGTTAAGCCAACGTAAATAAATAATGTTTGTAAAAGTGCGAAAGGCAACGTAAGTAAATAAATGATAAATGTTACGTGCGCATGCGTTAGCCTTGACTAAGCGAGGGGCTAAGGGACCGACCATTAAATAATTCTGCTGCTCACCTTGGAACTCAACGCCCAAGGAGTACCAAAGGTTTTCTCTTTATGAATATTAAAAGAAAAAAGTTACTAAACATTTATTAATAATTTCTCACTTTTACAAACATTTGTAATTCATGTATTTACTTACGCTGGCTTAACTCTTTTCATTAATATTAAAAAAAAAAAAAAAAAAAATGAACTAAACCATGTATTGATAATTTCTCACTTTTACAGACATTTTTAATTTACATGAGTAGATAATTTTTGGGGTAAATATTTACATTTAGGCCCACCTTCACAATTTTCTTTTTTAAATGACGACTTTTACTGATAAATAAATTTACTTTTCCGCAACTTTTATTGATAAATAAATCTAATTCTCTGCAATGGGCACTGAATCCCTCCTTTTTTAAATAGTATTTTCGGGTGGGTATGCTGACAACAAATATCAGTTATATTTTGCAAATAGTTTTTCACCCCCTCCAAAAATGGTGTTTATTCCAGAAGCTGTTCTTAAGATGAGGAGGTTGGGGGTGATTATAAGATGGACCTAATTTTAAAAAAATATACCAAGTTTTTAAATGATTAAAATAATTTCTCACTTTTACAAACATTTTTACATGCGCACATAAGCAACTATTTTTTATTAACTTTTTTTTTTACTTTTTTTATTTAAAAATTAGTAAATTTCAATGAATAGAATAATAAATCATTTATCATTAATATGTGTTTTTGGTTTTGTGTTGAATGAAACTTTTTTTTATTATTACAACAATAATGAACCAATTTAAATCTTCCGGCATGCGTTTAAGGGCTACGAAATTATCAATAAATCGTTTAGTTACAAAGCCAACGTCAATTAGCCTTGACTAGGGGGTGGGGCTAAGGGAGCGACCATTAAATAATTATGATGGTCGCCATGGAACTCAAAGGAGTACCTAAAGTGGCACTTATGCACTTATGTTTTCGTGCTATTTTTTAAAATTGTATTTTCACGTTAAATTCAAATTTTACAATATCTTTTTCTTTTATTAATTTGTTAGGTGAAAGTACAGATAACCCGATCGGTTTCTAATGTGTGGAAAATCTAACCCCCTAAAAAAAGGGGTACTCTGGATAGTAATAAAAAATTAAAATTGCCTCAGTCTCAAAAGATTTCTTCTCTACTGAACGAGGAAAAAACGGTGAAGTGTAGTTCACCTTCTGTTTATCTCCCCCTCTGTCTTCCTCTCTTAATATTTCTCTCTATCCATCTCTCCCTTTCCCTCTCTCAATCTATCTTTCTCTCTATATCACCCTCTCCATCTCTCTTTGAACCCCTTTCTCTCTCTAACTCCCTTTATCTCTCTCCTTTCCTCTGTCTCATCCCTCTCTGTTTCTAACTCTCCCCCTCTCTCTGTCTATCTCTCTCTATCTCCTCTTTCTCTATTTTCCTCTCACTTTCTCTTTTCTATCTATATATCTTCCTCTCTATCTGTCCATCTCTAATCCCTCATCCTATTTTAGTCTCCTAAATTAATTACAGTGAATAAGGCATTGTCAATATATGGATAAATCCTATTTTAGTCACCTAATTTACTGACTGTGAGAATAGAAGTTACTTGGAAATTACTGCTACCTTGAACAGCATCAGAAGTAACTGGTGAAACCTTTCTAATTAAATTGATTTTGGAAGCCATTCGGTAACAAAATGACATAGCCTTAGCCCTTGCTGCATGAAGAATACCCGCGAACTTGCTGCCAAGTAGAAGAATTATTTATTCTACTTTGAAACATTCAATGTTTCAAAAATCTCATGTGCGACATCTCTAAAGCATCCAATATGGGGGAAAATATTGCAGAAATGCAAACTTATTGTTTAGGATTAATGCCCAATGGTACGCAAAATATCACTTGAGGCTCTTGGTCGATCCTTGCAAGATTTGCGTGGGAATGTCAGACCATTTGGGAATGCAGTAATATTGCTTGCGGGTGATTTCAGACAAATGTTGCCTATTATTCTTCAATCAATACCAGCAGATGAAATAAATGCTTGCCTCAAATACTCTACTTTTTTTTTATTCCATGTGAAGACATTAAACTTAACTCAAAATATGCATGTTCAGTTGCAGACTGTTCGATCCTCACAAGATTTTTTGCATCACTTGTGGGAAATTGGGGACGGAAAAGTGCCAGCTGATCAGAGTTAAGGGCAAAATTCTTTGACTTTTAACTTCTGTAATTTTATTACATCAAAAGAAGAGTTAGTTAAAAAGGTTTTTGCAGATATTCAAATTATAAGAATTCCACTTGACTGAGTGAACGAGCTATTCTTGCAGGTCAATACAAGACGTCCATGACCTTAACGCTATTATTCAATGTAAAATTCCAAGTCAGGTAGTCAAATACGAATCCATCGACACTGTTGTGAAAGCAGATAAAGTGGTTAATTATGCAACAGCTATATTTGCCAGGGATGCCACCGCATTTATTGCAACTGAAATTTGGCGTACTAATTATCATGTTGTGAAATATAAAGCAATCCAAGCTTTGCAATGGCACATGGCTTGCAGTAAAAAAAAATAACAAACAATATCATAGAAACAACAATCTTAACAGGACCTTTCACAGATGAATATATCTTCATTCCATGCATTCCTATGATTCCACTGGATACATCATTACACTTTAGGAAATTGCACTTTCCAATTTTATTGTCGTTTGCAATAACCATCAACAAAGCAGAGGGAACAATCTTTACAATTGTGGGACTTATAATTACATACTGACTGTTTTTTCACATGGACAATTTATGTTACGTATTCAAGAGTCACCAAACCAGAAAATCTCTATATCACATAAGAAAATAGAACAACAAAAACTGTGTCCCTATACGAAATGGAAAATTAAACCTATAAGAAACATGCTTTTTCTCATTTTGGAACTTTTTCCATTGCGCCAATTTGAGCCACAGCAACATGTGGCAGGGTACAGCTAGTATATATATATATATATATATATATATATATATATATATATATATATATATATATATATATGATGCAGAAAAAGGATTCTTCACTTAATACCCAGCAACACCGACTATTTTTTTGCTGATGTGTATATAAATGTGAGGGTGTGATTGTAAGTATGGTTTCATGTGCGAACAAAGCGGTATCCCCCCTCTAGGCGGGTTTGATCAGCTTCCTCCTAAGGAAGTAGTTTCTAGGGAATAGAAAATTCTACAGCGGCCCCCAGTCGCATGTATATCTCGATCAGGGGAGATGACGACGTTAGTTTTTTTGCGGTTCTTGCAGGGAGGTGTCGACAGTGCCTGATATTCCCAAATGGTCACCCATCTGGTATTGACCAGGCTCAACGTGACTTAATCTAAATGATCTACCAAGTCAACGTGATTATGCCGTACTATGATCATGCTGTGCGGGTATGTGTGTCTGTATGGTATCCAATGACTTATCCTTATATATGAATATGTGTGAGTGCAGTGAGTACTACGTATATCCCACTTCCTCGCCACAAGGTCCTGCTGTGGATTCATAAAAGAGATGGTTTCAGGAGCGCTAGAGGAACTTACTTATTTTTATATTTGTTGTGTTTATGCTTGTTCGTTTATCTGGTTCAAACTAAAATTTGATTTTCACTCTTATTAAAATTCATATGACGTTTTTTATCTTGTATAATTTTCTTATTTTGTTCGAGTTGAGGATAAGGCATCCTACTGAATGTCAGACATTCACTCGTCCTCTCGTACATTATTAAAAATTCAAATAATATATAATCAGTACACCATCAGGACAGTATGCAGGAGCGACTCAAATCTCCAAAAGTATTTTGTGCGAGTCACCTCCACCTCACCCACACAGAGGAATTCATAACTATGAACTGTGTGTATAAGAGTCTATGTAAATGGTGACACAACGTAAGTTTTTCACATAAAAAAAATGCACGATCGTCGTGCATTTTCTCTTTAAGATATATGTAAAATCCCTAGCATTTCTAATTTAGCATTTCTAATTTAGTATATTTAATTTAGCATATCTAATTCGGATAAAAAGCGATAACAAACATGATACATAAATATATTGAACCTAACGAAAAATACAAAAACAAAAACCAACAAAAAACTAACAATTTACCATACAAAATTAAAAAATTTCTTACCTAAAAAGCAATAATTCTATGAACCTAACCATGCCTTATTTAAGAAATGCCATCCTAACATGCAAACCGAAAATACAGTACTTACATTGGCCACACAACCACGCTTTTCCCCAGAGTATTACATATCATTTGTTAAACACTAGTGCAATTCAACACTACTATAATTCAAACAACACAACACTACAGCAATTAAAGCAGGAAAGTACTAACCTTCAAGTCAATATTTATTTAAAAGATTCTGGAGTAATATTCGTTGCATATAAACTATATGTACACACTATCACCTCCGTTCAGTCTACACCTCCCTGTAATAGTAGCTGGGCGTGTAAATGTGAAATACGAGTTGCGCAAACCCCAGCCACATCTAGGCACTGCTAAAGTCCAGTGTCAAGGAAGTGTCCACAACGACTGGAAACAATGTCGAGATAAGCAAAGAGTACATACAGCATCTGGTATTCGTAAATGATTAACCATTTTAGTATTGGTTCAGACCCCATGTCGATTAACTTCAGTGAACCGGCGTATCAACATCGTTATGTCGCATATCTACACATCTACATATATACAATGGAGGGAACTTAAATGCCTACTAGAAACTATCCTTGAGGGTCTAAGGTTTCTCTGTACAGGAATTTGCCAGGACAACTTGGCATGAGGATACATTTCCCTACAAATAAACCTCGAACTAAAGATTCAAAATAACATAGAATTCGCGGCCAAAATAAAATATCTTCGCTAGCGCTAACCAACACTGGTTTTTACGAGGAATTGCGCACCTTTCCCAAGTAAGAGTACAAAGATGGATACTCCACTAGACTAGACGAATTCTTGTCCTGGAATCAAGTAAGACCAAGAAAGACATAACAAGAAAGACAACATACTATGACAATTACTACGTATCTTATATAGAGATTAAGTGTTAGTCTAGCAAGGGAGCCCTGGTTTCTGAGAATTTCGATTGAAGTAAAATGAAACAAAATATAACAGTATTCAGTATAATTTAACATTAAAATCTTGTATCAATTTCAATCTGAATGAAGCTTAATCGTACGGTAACCGTATCAGATCACTTACAAACGCATACAAGAATGTACAAACAGTTTTTACTGTACCCAGCCACGCGTTGCTCTGTTTATTAAAATGTAACACAAAAACAAAAAAGATTAAATATATATTTCTTATATTTATGTTGTCAATATTTGTAGATAATATTTTGAGGCGTCCCTTCTTCTGTGCAGATGTAGAGATTGTCTGATTTTTCGACTGTAAAACACACAACATATACTTATCCATGTGAGAAGCACTCATAGTGTAAGTCACACAAATGTAAAAATTGTCCCTGAATCTTGTTAATGGTTATTGCAAACGCCAAGCGAATTGTCAAGTGCAATATTTTAAGTTAAAATTGTATATCCGTTTAAATCATTCAATGCACACCCACTGCCCGTTCTTCCTGAGGGGACAGAGGGGAACACATGAGGATTTAATTTTACTATAAACATGTATGTTAACACGCACTGGAAAATCTCGTATAGTAAAGAATTTAGCCGATTTTCTTTTTGTATGTAAGTATAGTTTTTTTTATCAAAAAATAAATCGATGGAAAAATTGAAAAAAAAAACTGTTTAAAGAATAAACCAACAAAGTAAGTGGGAAACCAATCATAATTCAGAATGAAGAATAAAAAAGAAAGAATGTGCAAATGTTGAAGGATAAGTTTAAAATAATGGAAATAGTTTAGCAAACTGTTGTTTTTATTCAAAGAAAATATATTGCTTTCAAATATTATTAATGAGAATATTCGTAAACATTTTAGTGCTTTTTCTTTATTGTTGCGATATTCGGAAATCAAAATATGGATTTTCAAGTGAAACCAATATTATCTACTTAATTGTCATGTCACAGTAATGAAAATAGCCAAAACTTACGAAAAACGATAAAGGAGAAACTAATGATTAAAGGAAATAGTTATCGACAAAATTAGAAATTTTAGCTATTTCACATATCAAGTTACTAAACAAACATAGCCGAAATCATTTTCTTCGCGTAATTATGAAAGACCGAAATAATTGTGTCATGACAATTAGGTAGATAACATTGCATATTGTTGAAATTGATAAAAAAAAAATGTAAGGAGTTAACATGGTTTTTTAAAATTAAATATTAACTTTTCGGCTGGCCGATTTCATTACAATAAGGAGGAAGCACCCTTTTTATCGGCCGACCAGTACAATGGACATCCCGTATATATATTTTTGGTACTCTTGCATAATTTGACCCGGATCGTCGGGATTTTTTCCTCAATAATAGTTCGGGCTCGACCGGCAGTCACCGAATTAAGCCGAGTAAAATAACAGACGCAGAGGAATTTCCAAACAAATCGGAAAAAAATCGAAATACAATAAATAAACAATAACAAAAACCTATTGTTAATTTATTGAATGTATATATATATATATATATATACATACATATATATATATATATATATATATACATATATATATATATATATATATTCCACAAGAAAAATTGCATTTTGTATTGTTCATATACTTGTATTACTTTGCAATTTTTATATCAATGGAAGTTGTTCTTTTAAAAAAAGATGAATTTTTACCATAAATTGTTAGGTGAAAGATGTTTTTGAAGAAAACTTACAATTTTTTGTTTTTTAAAGAAAATTGGCAGTTCACGTTTCTTTTTGAAAACAATTTTTATTAAAAAAAAAAAGATGAATGCTTTATATAAAAACTGTAAATAGTTAGGTGAAAGTAGAGAAATTTTTTTTTTCAAGAGAATGTACAAATTATTTTTGTTAACAGATGTTAAGAAAATAAACAGAAAATATACCCACATCATTAATTAATTATGGAAACA
>NC_136490.1:38093643-38143643 GCF_053919585.1 Euprymna scolopes | reverse complement strand
GGGAATGTTGATTGGTTAATTACCGGCATCTGTGCTTAAAAATAGTTGGTCTCAAAGTTTTATTTAGAAACAGAAATTTTATTTAATAACTGAAGCATGTAATTCTATCCTAATGGAATGAAACGAAACTTCTTCCGTGTATTTATCTTTTTTCTTGTTTTTATTAATTACTACAATAATTTCAATTATCACCGCAATCCCAAAAAATAAAACGAAAATGAAAAATAAAAATAAAGTTAAAACACACACACACACACACACACACGCACACACACACACACACACACACACACACACACACACACACACACACACACACACACACACACACACACACACACAAAAGAAAACACATCAAAACCAAATGAAGGGGTTTCGTTGCATTTTGATAACAAATAGGAAAATGAAGAACGTAAAAAATCAAAATTAAAAGTTTTTAAAAGTCTAGAAACTGTTTTTTTTTATTCACAGATTGAATTTGATTTGGAGTAGACTTTGAAACTCATATATAATAATTTAAATAAAATATTGAATAAATATATAAAATTATATGTTTATTATAAAACAGCTTCACCAGATTTATATAATAATTTATTTACAGGACTCATCATCTAAACAAAGAAGAAACCGAAAAATTATGCCAACTTCGGATTGTTACTTTGTACCGTTGAAGATTACAAATACGAATTGGACTCCTTTACCTCACTGTTACCAAAGACTGTCACTTCGGATTTTACCATGCAATACGAAATGGAATATCCTTTTCATTTTGAACAAATAAGTAATTTTCTTTCCTCCTATAACAGACAACACGCTATGCAACATGCAAATATCTGTGCGTGAGGTCGCCAAGCTAATCAAGAACCTTGATTCCAGTAAAGCAACTGGCCCTGACGGCATTCCAATTATAGTGTTGAAAAAGCTTCAACCAGAACTTGCCTCCATACTTACAAAACTATCTAAGCGTTGCCTTAAGGAGAAGTGCTTCCCAACACACTGAAAAACCTCATCAGTATGCCCTGTATTTAAGAATTCAGATGATAAGTGATCTCACTCTCAGTAAAGAACAATAAGTCTCCTGTGTGTCATGAATAAGCTACTGGAATCCATATTAAATAGAGAAGTAGTCAACCTCCTCAGCAGAAATAACCTTCTTTGTGACATGCAATATAGTTTTCGTTCTGCTAGATCTACAGCAGATGTGCTAACGGTTATATCTCATAGGATTAGTGAATCTCTCGACAAAGGCTTCCTTTCTAGGGCAATTGCTCTTGACATATCAAAGGCCTTCGACAAGGTATAACATAAGGGCCTACTTCACAAGATTGTCAACTACGGTATAACTGGAAATGTTTTCTCAATTATTAATCATTTCTCTCTGATAGGCTTATAAGAGTAGTGGTTGATGGGCAGAAATCAGAGGCCGACAGTATTAATGCTGGAGGCACTCAGGGTTCCATCCTGGGCCCAACTCTCTTCCTGATCTATATCAATGATCTCCCAAAACACATACTTAAATCATTCGTTGACATCTATGCTGATGACATGACCATCTATGGCAACACATCAAAGGCCGTAAATGACAAAGTTCTCTCCGATTCTCTCTCCTCTGATCTTAAACGCGTGGTACAGTGAGGGAAGAGGTGGCTGGTTACTTTTAATGCATCTAAAACCAAGCTTTTATCTTTACATCATCAACGCTCTGATCCCCATCTGGCATCAATTGAAATGGATGGCTCTCGTCTTGGGGAGGCTCCATGTTTTGACAAGCTTCTGGGTTGACCTTTACTTCTGATCTGAAATGGAACCCGTACATCAAGTCCAAAAAACTTTTAATTTTGATTTTCTATGTTTATTGTATTTAGCAAATTAGATATAAACTATGATAATTTGCTAATATTTTCTCCTCTGAGGAGATGGGTAGACATCGAAAGCCTATAGCTTGTGGAGATATGCTTTTGAAATTTTATTCTTTGTCTTGCATTTAATAAACATTTTAGATTTGAAACAACCATTTCACACCATATAATTTAAATTACTAATTTATGATTTATTTGTCTTTATCTGGTATATTGAGCATTTTTTTTTATTTAGCTGGGATTGTCTTTATAAATTATTACAGCCAATAATATTTTGTAAAACCTATAATCACTGAATTTCCATACCAGATCTATGTCACTACACTATACTGAAGCATATATATATATATATATATATATATATATATATATATATATATATATATATATATATATATATATACTGTACTCGGCCTCGCGTTGCTTAGTTTGTTTAAATAGAAAATAAAAATGTATGTTTCTTATGTTTACGTGCTCAATATTTGTGGATGCACAATATTTTGAGGTGTTCCTTTTTCTGTGCAGATGTACACATTGTCTGATTTTTCGACTGTAGAACACGCAACATATTCTTGTCTATGTGAGAAGCAATCAGGGCGTAGATGTAATGTAAAATAAATGTCCCTGAACCTTGTTAACAGTTATTGCAAACGCGAAGATAATTGTGAGGTGTATTATCTTAAATTAAAAATGGTATATCCATTTAAATCATTCAATGCACGTTCACTGCCCGTTCCTCTTGGGGTTGACAGATGGAAAACATGAGGGGTTAATTTTACTATAGACATGTATATGAGCATGCACTGTAAAATCTCGTAAATTAACAAATTTAGCTGATTTTTTTTGCATGAAAGAATAGTGTTTTATCAAAAATAAATCGGTAGAAAAATTGAAAAGCAAACTGTTTAAAGAATATACCAACACAGTAAGTGGGAGACCAATGATAATTCAGAAGGAAGGAAGAAAGAAAAAAAACAATGTAAAAATATTCTAGGATAAGTTTAAATAAGAGGAAATAGGCAAGTTGTTGTTTTTTTTTTATTCAAATGAATATCCTTATTTTCGTACATGTTTTTTTGGAGAAAAAAATTGCTTTCAAATATAATTAATGAAGATATTCGTAAACATTTTGGTGTTTCTTCGTTATTGTCGTGAAATTCGGAAATCGAAATATTGATTTTCAAGTGAAACCAATAATATCTACTGAATTACCATGTCGCAATAATGAAAATATCCCAAACTTACGAAAAACGATAATGTAGAAATTATTTATCAAAGAAAATAGTTTTCGAAAAAATTAGAAATTTTAGCTATTTCCATTGTGTTTACGTCACATGTCACGTGACAAAAATAACCGAAATCATTTTTTTCGTTGAATCATGAAAGACTTTAATAATTGTGACATGACAATTAGTTAGATAACATTGCTTATTGTTGAAATTGTACAAAAAATATTAATACAACAAACAACTACAAAAAATATTGATTTAGCGTTTCAACATTTGAACAACCCTCAGCTTAATCCGGTGATTGCCGGTCGAGCCCTAACCATGATTAACGGAAAATTCAATATTTAAAGATTTTTAGGGGTCATTCAGTTTCCAATATAACGTAAGTAGATGTAGAAGTTTATGATGGTTTCACGATGAAACTTGTTATAACTTAGTGTATCAATGTTATTTTTAAAGTAAAAATAATATTTATGTTTGGATATATTCCAAAACTCATTTCACTCTAAATGACTGAAATATGAATCTCCTTAGTCACTGAACAAATATGCGTCAAATTAAATTTGAATTATATTTTCTTTGCTGCTAATATCCATTTTCGAAGAATAATTAACAGGAAAGCTACCACACGTGATTAATTCAAATTAAATTTTAATCACATAGTTAGATTTTCAATAATTACGTGATTAAATTTTACCCATTTAAAATCTGTGAAACATTTCTAATAGACTCATATTGAAAATTAGAAACTTTAAATAAATGAATGTTTATTTAAAAATTAAAAATACCGCACATGTCCGATCTTTTAACCCTCATGTTTTTGAAACAAATTGTTTACATTAAGCGGGATACTGTGTTGTGAAAGTTTAATTCGATGTCACGTGACTGGTGAAGCATCGGTATTATTTTCTCATATAAAAAAAATGCCAACATCGTTACAAAGAAAACCACCTAATGTATTAAATAAAAATTCAGTATAACGTTATAATTAAATAAATATATATATATATAAGAACACGCATGGGCATGATGAAAATACTATACCAAAATGTCGAAGTAATCGGTCCAGTAGTTATTAACATTATCGGTTATTAACAAACATCATACTTAAATTTTTATTTGTATATATATAAAGAGAAAGATATGTGTGCGTCTGTATGCATACGTTTCTATGTCGATAGCTATATATATATATATATATATATATATATATATATATATATATATATATATATATATATATATCATGAATCCACATATATATGTAATATCTATCTATTGGTAAATTAATGAGAAACATGTTTAAATAATTTCTATAAAATAAGATATAATTGAATTAATTCTGAGTATCTCGCCGAAGAGTCAGACAAAAACACGTGTTGAAATCTATTTAAGAATAGACAAGTTTTGATTGGATTTGAATACTTTTTCTCCTCGGATTACCTTTTCATTTTATACTAATCAACCAAATTATATTTTCTCTTTTCAATTTCGTTTGCTTTTTTTTTTTGTTATTTCTATTTTATTCGACTTTACATCATTATATATTATTTTCTTGTGCCATCTCAAGCGCACACGCCTTGCAGATAAGCAGTGCGAACTTCCGGTTGTAAATAATACCCCCCAAAATAAATAAATATATAAAAAATAAAGATAAATGTAAGAATAAACATGAACGTAACATCTCAAACTTAATGACATTTTGCTGAACAAATATAAATTATCTACAAACTTACAGATATATTTTTCCAAGTCGACTTTATTTTTTATATACATATATATGTATATATATATAAAAAGATATATACAGTAACGTTTCTAAGCAGATATGATTATAGAATCTTTCGTTTGTAGAGATGCGTAGCCTACGCATGCGCTAAGACAAGATTGGATTCCATAATCTGTTGCGCGATTGGAAGTAAAATTCCCTAACGGATGATTCCACGTAATATTGGATAGAAAATTGCATTTTCGGAAGAGCAAAGAAACAGATATAAAACGGAGAAAAACATGGCCGAAAATTATGTAAAAATCAAACAAACAAACAAACAAACAAACAAATAAAGAAATGGAAATCTTATCCCCTCCTCGACAAAAGGCAAAAAAAAAAAAAAAAAAAAAAAAATTACTGCAATAACAATAACAAAGAGAAAGACGAATAATTTGGTTTCACGGTTGTATTTTACGGTATATCAACCTTTCTTTTTTATACAGCACAATCACGTAGACACACTAATTCTTGTTAAACACACCAGCTCTTATTGGTTTTGTTTATTCACAACGTTTCGGCCAACTATTCCTCTGGCCTTCGTCAGGTGGTAATGAATTCCAATTAAGGAATAATATATATATATATACATATACCAATCGGTAGGGACCCGACTATAGAAGATCAAATAAATAAACGTGGATTTATAAGATCAAAGAATCCAACCTTGATCGCCCTTCGGGGCTCGTGGCGCAGTTGATAGAGACGTTGAATCTCTACAGTTCCAGATGAACATTGTCTGAAGATAGCGGTTTCAATCCCACCCAAAGTGTGCCAGAGGTTAATTGGCCAAAATGTGGTGAGACGACAACAACGACGGATGGCAGTGATGGCTGAGAATGCAGTTAGATTCGAAGTTCCTATCCGTCGCGGTTACTACCTGACGAAGGCCAGAGGAATAGTTGGCCGAAACGTTGTGAATAAACAAAACCAATAAAAGATCAAAAACAACAACTAATAAAAGATGAGAATAATAGTCCGAAATAATAAATAAATTAATATATATAATGCTCATCTCAAAAATGAATTCCAATTAAAGAATAATATATATATATATACACCAGCTCTTGTCATAACTTAAGTTCTGCAACGTAAAGCCTGGCCAGTATCAGATAGGTGATAATTTAGGAATATCATGCGCTGTATGTAGGAAGACATTGATATCTTCCCCGAGGAACTATAATATCCTAATGTCGTGATCTCCTTTAATCGGGATATACAAGCGACTGTTCATATTCTTGTAATACTTCCTCCTTTGGCGGAAACCAGTTCAACCCCACTCTTTATCTGTGCCTAAATCCAAACGTAGTTTCCATGAACAAAGCCTCTTTCTTAGAAGTGCACGCCTGTGGAACTCTCTTCCATTTGCCTGTTTCCCACCTGACTACAACTTGGATGTCTTCAAGTCCAACATAAACAAGTTCCTGATAAACCATCCCCTTAAGTAAGACACTTTATCAGATCTCCATTACTAACGATTACTACGATATTGTCCCATTGATTACTGTACACGCAAGAACCCTTATCCACGAGTGGCCTCCGGGCCTTGGTAAGTGTTGACTTCCATGTAAAAAAACATCTAAGATGAATGCTACATCAAAAAAACACATTAATGTGTTCATGTATCATTTAATGCTGAATTCAGTCACATTTGTAAAAGCTTTCATACCCTCAACAAAAGTTTGTCTTTATAAAAAAACTGGAATGATAATGTCTTATACTATTTATGTAATTTTACCTGATTTCGTTAGAAGTTAAACCAAATGTATTTAAATTCTTTTATTCTGTAGTATGCTCAGCAAATTGAGAAAAGACAAAAAAGATTACTGGTGTGTTAATCCTCAGCCTTTCCCTCTCGTTTTGTTTCAATCTTTATATTTACTCTTTTCCCTTTCTTTAATTTTTTTTTCAATTCATAAAGTTATGCTTACATAGCGTGGACAATGGAATTACACAATCACAATTTTATTGTTGGTTACCGTCCGTCTCAAAAGATGATGTTGCAGTAGTGGAACTACATAGCGTAGCGTGGACAGGGTGATATAGGAGGATAGTTGTGTCCTGTGCAGCAGTCCCTCTCTCCACGGAGTCAGATCATCTAAGGGGAAAAACAGAGTCAATACAACTGGACTCTAACTGCGCCGTAGGAGTTACCTGTGATGGCAATGTAATAGCTCTGTTTCCTTTTTGTCCAAAGAAAGAAAACGCAAACGTCTTAAAATTGTCAAGTGCAGCGAACATTGTTATTTTGAAACGTATTTTTCCCAACTGTTTCAAATAATGTGGAAATAATGATTATTTCCCGCCTGGTATTTGCAAAGAGAGAGAGAGAGAGAGAGAGAGAGAGAGAGAGAGAGAGAGAGAGAGAGAAAGGGGGCTTACTACAAAATTCTATTTCCTGACGGGCGAGATATAAAAAAAAAAAATCTGTACTTTTTTTTATTTCTGAAATAACTAACCATACAAGATGGAAGAGCTAAGGCCATCTCTGGCTCAGTTAATGAAACTGCAATTTGAAAAAAAGAGCAAATTGAACAAAACAACAACAAAAAAAATGCAAAAAGACTTATTAGATAAATGGGAAGAAAAACAGGAAATGATGACACACCATCAACAAAAGAGGAACAACAAGTTGAATTACAGAAACAATGGTTCGAGCAACTAATGGAACATCAAAGACAATCAATGGAACATAAAAAAACACTCGTCCGAGCGCCAACAACGGAGAGAGGAACTACTTACACAATTTTTGAAGAGTAACGCGTAGGCGGAAAATGATTCAGCTTTTTCCCAAAATACGATATGGTCCGCTATAGATAACCAGAAGACCCGACTGCTACTACGTAAGCTTGAAACGACTGAACACAACAAATTCTTGGACTTCATCTTGCCACGGAAAACCGCGGAGATATCTTTCAAGGAGACGGTAAATCTGCTAACAGAACTAGTTACCACAAGAACGTCTCTTTTCCTTAAGAGATGGAAATGTTTAAACGTGATCAAAGATGATAATGACGACTTTGCCACGTATGCATCAGTAGTCAACAAGAATTGCCATGATTTCAAGTTGTCTGAATTAACAGCAGACAATTTTAAATGACTTGTTTTTGCACAAGGTTTAACCCCAGGAAAAGATGCAGAAATCAGACGCAGAGTTCTAACGTAGTTAGAAAACGAACCAAACTTAATACTGCAAAAATTGACTGAGGATTGTCAAAAAGTGGAAATAATAGAAAAAGATGCGAGAAATATCGAAGCGGGTATCGACAATATAAAAAAATAACCATGAACCCCCCCCCCAAAAAAAACGCCGATCTACAATACAAGAGGGTACAGACAAAATTATCCCAAAAGTCTGAAAAATCAAAAGCACCCAGCCATTGTTTCAGATAAGGTGGTAAACACTGGGCCAAGGATTGCCCATACTTAACAAGAAAATATCTTATATGTAATAAAATGGAACATAAAAGCTCTCACTGCAGGAAAAATCAAAACAAAAGCCGAGTGCGACAAACCATAACTCGAGACACATTAGAAGAAAATCTACGTAAATACATAACGGTCAAAATTATCGGCATGGATATTAAATTTTAGTTAGACAATGGATCGGATCTTACAATACTAAGCTTCAAAACGTGGAAGAAATTACGAAAAAGCATTATGCTAAGAACCCATTGAACGTCAAACGCCGTCAACGACACTAAAATTAATTTTGAGGATGAATTACTCACCAACGCCACCTTGCTGGGGAAAACTAAAAAGCTTAAAAAATATGTATTAAAAATGGTGCCGATTGGATTGATGAGTTTAATCTGTCAGACTTACCTATCTCCACAATTTGCAAAAAAAAAAAAAAAAAAAAAAAAAAAAGTAGAAACCTGCACCAGCGGAAACTAAGAAACTAATAACTAGCTTTAAAGAAGAATTCCCAGATGTATTCACTCCTGGCCTTGGGAGATGTACAAAAATAGCCGCGGATTTTAAGCTGAAACCGAGCATAGAACCGGTTAACATAAAAAAAAAAAAAAAAAAAAAAAAAATAATAATAATAATAATAATAATATTATTATTATTATTATTATTATTATTATTATTTTTTTTTTTTTTTATTACTAATTATATATATTATTATATATATATTATTTATTTTATTACTAATAATAATAATAATAATAATAATAATAATAATAATAATAATAATAATAATAATAATAATAAAAATAATAAAAAAATAAATAAAAAAAACGCAACGTCTCTTTTGAATCCCTGAACAAGATAAATCAGGAACGGGAGAGATTGGAAAACACCGGTATACTGGCTAAAATTGAATACAGTGAGTGGGCTGCTCCGGCAGTTTACGTAAAAAGGTCCGGGGAAATCCGTGGTTGCGCCGACTTCTCAACCAGACTTCCACTATCTATTATCCAGCCCAGAGGAAGTGTTCACAAAATTAAATGGCTGCAAGTTTTTTTTTTTTTAAGATCGACTTGAGCGATGCTTATTTACAAATTCCTGTAAACGACAAAAGCGCTAACCTTCTCTTTGAAAAGATACAAAAGGCTCGCGTTCGGGATCAAGGTAGCAGCTGCTATATTTCAGCAGGTTATGGATAGCATGCTGGGCGACCTTGACATCGCCATTGTATATTCAGATTACATCATTATAGCGAGCAAAAGCAGGGAGGAACAGGCAAACCATATCAAACAAGTATTCAAAAGACAAAATTATGGGTTTCAGGTCAAAGAAGACAAGTGTGAATTCGTCAAGTACTTAGGAAATATCATTGATAAAGATGGCAGACGCTCAGATCCGAACGGAGCGAACGCAATTAGAGATATGCCGGCACCGAAAAATATAGCACAACTACAAAGTTTTGCAAATTATTACCAAGGGTTTATCTCTAACATGCATAAAGTGCACGCACCATTTAATCAATTACTTAAGAAGAATGGACATCAAATGTCCGGCATCATTTCAAGAAATAAAAAATATCTTTACCTCAAAACTGTTCCTAACTCATTTTAATCCGGATTTGGATATAATAGTGACAGGCGATGCTGCTAGCAGTCTGATATTGGCGCATGCGTGTTACATAGGATGCTGGTGGGTCAAAACAGCCAATCGCATCCCGGACCCTTCTTCCAACAGAGAAAAAATATTCTCAGATCACAAAGGACTAGGCATAATTTTCGCAGTTTCGAAATTCCACCGGTTCATGTACGGAAAATATTTTTTTCTGCAAACCGATCATAAGTCTTTAATATCCATTTGTGGATAAAAAGGGGACTTTCCATATTCATGGCGAACCGGCTATTAAGATGAGGAACGATTCTTCTAAATTACGATTTTTCGCTAGAATGTTTCTCCTCAAAACAACTTGTCTGTCGAGACTAATCCTTGTCCAAACACGCAATGCAACACAGAACCTCTACCATGGCAACAAAATGATTTAACCTCGACGATAAAGTGTATTTTACGCATTTCAAAAACAACGTTTACTTTTGGGAACAGGGCAGGATCTCACAAAGAATCGGCAATGTCACATAAATCATTCAGGGCCCAAAATTCGAACATAAAAGGTACCTAGACCAAATAAGAAAATGCACCCCCGAGAATCTAGCAGAACCACCACAGGAAGACGTAGATGCAATCGAGACGGTATATAAAGTTTTTGACATAGAACCTCCACAAATCATGCCGGAACCAAGATGCTCCGCCATAAAGAGAAAGTGCACAGACCCCTTGCTTGTCTGCCCCAAAAGAAAAAGAATACTGATTTTACACCTGGAGAAATCAGCTTGGGATAGGAGTATTGTGGGGAAACTACCCTTTGAATAAACTCAATCACCGTCCATATACACCCGAACTCTTAACAATCCCGGGAAGGACTCTAGTTCCGAGGTTAACCTCGCGTGCTCTGTGGAACGCAAAACATTTTTCTCATTCTGTAACCTTTCGTTTGTCTTATTAATACACGTCTTGAGTTACATCTTTGTTCTGCTTTTACTGTGGCTAATTTAAAGCCATCACACACACGCGCGCGCACACACACACACACACACACACACACACACACACACACATATATATTGCTAGCGAGTATAAAAGAATTCCTACTAGTGAGACATCGACTTGAGTTAAGGCTGATTGCGATGATTACATCCCTTGTCCGAGACGAAAGTAGCTTCATTCTACTGTCGGATTTCGTTGAGGTTTGCTTGATCTATGATGGTTGATAAGACTTTCTTACCTTTCGTGATTGCTCAGTTGGTAAAGTACTTGTCTCGCATGCAAGAGGCTCGGGTTTCGAATTCTGAGTTCGGATGTGTCTAACTGATGAGCCCAAATGAGAACAAAACTCGAGTCTTGAACTTTCGGTTCGTTGCTTTCATGGCTCTTGTGAGCTGCGATGTTGTCTGGCTGTGGAAATAATTATATATATATATATATATACTAGCATGGGTTCCCGGCGTTGCCCGGGTGTTTGGAGGTGTATGCTGAGCAAAAAAAAAACACAAAAAAGGTCAATTATTTTAAACTTTGACCCTGTTATGACCCCTTAAAATTTATTGTTTTGGGCTCAAATCAAGTTATTAAGTTTGATCCATGTCCAAGGAACCTATATCTAAAATTTCAAGTGCGTAGACCCCAAATTGTCGGAGGAGTTTAGTAGAGTTCTCAAAGGTCAAATCGTTGAACTTTAACCCCTTAATCGCCAAATTTCTGGCCAAAAACGGATCATATCGATTTCCCCAAATCTCAGTACCCTGTATATCAAATTTCGAATCTGTAGACTAAGAATTGACAGAGTTATTGCGTAGGGAAATGTACACACACAGACACACACAGACACACACAGCACGTTCACTTTTACATAAGCAAGTAAGCTACATAAAGGTAATAAAGGTAATCATGAGGAAATATATACGTATAAATTATTTCATTTATCCCTTCTTCATATGGCTATACACCAGGTCAGATGTACGTTAGATGAAAGTGTTTCTGTGGCACACGCATTGATCTATCTTTCTGTCTATCTGTCTGTCTGTCTGTCTGTCTGTCTCTCTCTCTCTCTCTCTCTCTCTCTCTCTATATATATATATATATATATATATATATATATATATATATATATACATACATATATATATATCTTAAAATAAGGCATTTACATGGTTACGGTCTGATATAGAAGATGAATAAGAAAAAGAAGAATGAGGGGAAGTAGAAAGAATAAGAAATGTTTCGTCCCTTTCACAGAAAATAAATGATGTTCATTGTAAACGGTTTATTGAATACAAGTTGCTATTTTACAAATGGCTCGTGAGTATGGATTTGCAGGTGGTTAACTTTTCTAACTATCGGCATTAATGCATTAATAACTGCATGTTTGGTAGGATTTACACTCGGCATGTCCAATTGCACACTTGGTGATAATAAAAGATGACGAAAAAGAAGACGAATGTAGATGAGAGGAAGAAGAAAAGGAAGAAAAGAAAATGAGAAAATGAAGAGGAACGATAAGAAGCAGAAAAAGTAAAAGAAGAAAGGAAAGAAAAAGCAGAAGAGTCAAATGAAGCAAATAAAAGGGAAACTTGTGATGATGATGATGATGATGATGATGATGATGATGATGATAAGTAGGATGAAAACGGAAAGGCAGTGTTATCTAGTTTTAACACAGATAAAGGCTTGTAGAGCTGAAGACGCCAAACTTGCGTCGGCTTATCTTTTGCGGTGAGATCCAACGATACGACAAGAACAAATAAATGTCATTTTCTGTGCGTTTCCATTTATCCGACTTGCGCATGCGCGTCTACAGCGACTCGCGATGTTCAGCGTTCAATACAACCAGATGAGTAGCGAGTTGAAAACATAATAATATTTGTGGTACAGGGTGATGCAAAAATATCTCCTACACCGTCCTTTCTTGGCACTGCAATGATTCGGGCTGCGGCGGCCTTCTTCAGTTCAGGTATATTCCGAATATTGTTTCCATAGACATATTTGCGAAAACCCCATAGATAAAAATGGAAGATACTTGGTGACTACACCCCCTCTTAATGAGATGATCACAAAAAAATCGACGATGGAATATGACGTTGGTCTAATGGTTAACACCAAAGACTGACGACCTGGGCGTTCCAAGTTCGAATCCAGTTTGTTCCACAGAAATCACTTTCACTTAGGATATTAGCAACCTTCACCTGGTCCCTTCTGTAATCCCCAATGTCTTTCTAGTTCTTAGATGTCCCCCCTGATAAGCCCAAACGATCGCGAAACTCAAATCTAGGACTTCCGGTCTGTGGTTTTCATGACTAATGTGAACTGCGGCGTTGTTTGCTTGTTGAAATAATTATGCATCATTTCACATGAAAAACAAAAGATATCATCTACATATGCTGTTTAACGTAATGCAAAGCCTTTTTGTTCGTAAATAAATTAATGGAGCACTTTCAATATGTTTATATAAAAACATTACAATTATTATTTACGAGAGCAGATTCTGCGGATTAGGAATAGAACTGCCGACCATCAACTATGTAATTCTAGGTTCGATTCCCGGTTTGGGATGGCTACAAGTCTAGCCGCACTGAAAGGATGTGATACATCGAAACAGTCACTCTGTGGTTATATATATATATATATATATATATATATATATATATATATATATATATATATATTTACCAGTGGTGAAAAAACCGGACTAGAGTGCTCAATGTGTAGCCAGAGCAGTATAATTCATAGATGGACTCTATGAATTCTGACGATGCTAGTAGGATATTTCCTCTTCTTTTTGAGGATTTTCCTCTAGATGAAACAAAATGTAAACTCATTCTGGACTCACAGTAATAAATTTATAATATAATATATATATATATATATATATATATACATATATATATATATATATATATATATATATATAAAGTTTCGTGGTTCAATTTTAAATTCTGCAAAAAAACAACATATAGAGACATATATTCGATTTAAGAATTTATTGCTTGACAAAGGAATATATAGAAAGGGTTATTTTAATTTCCTTAATCCATGGATTTTCAACAATGGCTTATATCATTAGGGGAAATGAAATACAGTTAGCAAAATGTTCAGCTGCGAGTGGAGGCTATTTTGCTTTTCAGCACAATTATTGAAAATAGTTTTTAAGTGGTTGTGGATAATTATATGGAGAAAATTATACGAAAAGAGAAGTTGATACAACCTGAAGGAGTCCAATGTCATTCGGGGTTATAAATCCGGGTGGGCAGAAAATAGGCCCATGGGAGAAAGTGATATTCCCATATAGCGAAAGCGTACTGCTCTTTATTGATTTTTCGAAAAGTATACCGGGCAGCCTTATTCGTTGTTGCGTTGATTGTGTGTTATTTGCTGTGGTCCAAATGCTTTCTCGGTGTTGACAAAGTATATCCGAAATTGGGCGGATATACCATTCCATTGTAATTATCCCCATGAGTAATAGAATTCGAGCATTGAATTAAGTGTGCAATGGACCTTGGAATCAATAGTGTAGTTATCAAAATACCAAAGATGGCAAAATAATCCTGGTGATGACATTCGGAAGAGTACGCTGGAACAGCTTGCTTGAGGTATGAGTCTATTAGAAAGATAGTTCATTATCTTGTTTATATTGGATGAAGTAACCTTTTTAGATGAGGGAAAGAGAAAGTGGGGTGAAGTAGAGAGGGTAAAGAGAGAGGGGGACGATTAAAGTTGAACGAGCATACAGGTTGTTAATGGAGTATTTTCGACGGGGGAAGGAAGAATTGCGTTTTAGTATTCTTTAAAAGGGATGAACTCTTGATTTTAAGTTCAAGTGGGAAATGGATATTCTTGTGATTTTCAATGTGAGGTGTGCGTGATAGGGGGTGGGTGTGCTGTTTTTGGTGTGGGGGTGGGTGAGCTGATGAGGTGGAGATAGAGACGCGTCATGGTGTGAAAATATGGAATGTTTGGGGGGTTACTTAAATAAGTGAGTTTAAGGTTGGCTTATTTTAATTTTGAGTGTATATTTTAAAGGTGACTTGGTTTGTTGAGATAAGTCAATTAAATACGTTTGTTGTCGTAGTTTGATCTAGTTTAATTATGTTTGTTTATACTTTATTTAAAATACATATATATGTTTGGAGGCGATCTATGGATGAGTTTGTTTAGTTGCTAGTTGAGTTGGAATTGATGTTTGAGTGAGTGCTTTATATACTGTGGTTAGTTATATATTTTTTAGAGAATATTTTTTATAAAGGGGAGAGTTGATTTAAATGTGGGGCTGGGTATGTGGTCGCCCATACGTGGTTAATTTTGACTATTTGTATACTGATTACTTGTATATCCACCTATAAAAACCAGACATAAGTGCAAATATAAGCACATATATACCCACAGATAATCATACATACGTACATATACATATACAGACATACACACATACATACAGATAGCATACAGTTACGTACAAACACTGATACATACTATGCTTACACAAATACATACCTATATGTATACGCATCACTATACTAATGTATATGTGTATTCAATTACATATACATATATATCATAACGCAAACACCCATATTCGAGAAGGGAACTACTTATACATCTGGGCGAATATGAATCAACGCGCACTCGACCGTACAACTGCCCTCGTCAATACGGCCGAATATCGATATAATCAAGTACAATATACAACTATATACGGGTAATGTCTAGAAAGAGATAAAGGTACGCACACTGATACATAACATACAAATACAGAGAGTGTGCACATACGATTAAAGATATATATATATATATATATATATATATATATATATATATATATATATATATATATATATATACATCAACAAATGATCGGGTTTATCTGGTGATTCTATTTTAGAGAAGGGTGTATTCACCAATTGCCAACAATATTTTTATGGTCTAGGGAGATATAGATAGTTAGAGTGTACCAATATACGGCTAAAGTGTGTAACTCTATTAAATATCCATGCTCACATAAACACACGCAATTACATGTATATATACACACATACACGCATAGACGTACATATACATATATATACGTACACATACATACATGTACACACACATACACAATCATACATGCGCGTATACATGCACACACACACGTGCATACATACATATATATACACTACAGCGCATAATTCTATGTATATAGACTCAACATAGAACGAAGGTCTACAAGCTCTCTCTCTCTCTCTCTCTCTCTCTCTCTCACACACACACACACACACACATATATATATATATATATATATATATATATATATAGATACTCGTATATAAGGAAATGAAGTTTATGGAGACAAGAACAAACACACACACACACACACACATATATATATATACATACACGCACACATACACACTTATATATACATATATACACATACCCACATATATACACACACACATATATATATATATATATATATATATATATATATATATATATACAGCCTAGCATATATTGCTCTATTATTAAATATTGAGCTTTCCTTTTTGAAAGTATTACTTCAAGTAATATCTATCAGGATTTTGCATCTGAATTTCTATCAGTGTCTTATCTCGCTTATATATATATATATATATATATATATATATATATATATATATATATATATATATATATTAGCGCATGAAGGGATGCTCTTCGTGTACACAAATTGAGCTTAGGTATTTGGACAATGTCAAAAGATTGTTAATTAACTGCCCGCGTAGCAGCAGCCGAATATGGGAGGTCGCGTTTTGATCCTGGCTTGAGGTAGTTGCTTGTCTAGTTGCACTGATGAGCTGTGAAACAGCGAAACAGTACTGTATGTGGATGACTATAATGCTCCCTATCTTGGGTTGAGCATATTGGGAAGTGATATACAAATTGCCATTAGCGTATGTGTAAACAAACTGAGCTTAGGTATCTGGACAATGTAAAGCATTGTTAATTCACTGCCCGCATAGCAACAGCCGAATAGCGCAACGGTTAGAAGCTCCGACTGTCATATGGACTTGAGGTAGTTGCTTGTCTAGCCACATTGATGAGCTGTGAAACAGTGAAACAATCATTCTGTGGTTGGTTTTATATATATATATATATATATATATATATATATATATATATATATATATATATATACTAGCAAAAGTACCCGTCGTTGACTGGGTTCAAAAACAGCCTACAGAAAATGGGCTCTCATTTATGAAAGTATGATAGGTTATGAAAAGGAAGGGTTGTAAAGAGCTTCGAATTTGGGGGTATCAAAACCAAAGCAAAATATGATGAAAGTAAAAATAAAATAGATAAACCCCATAATTTATTATACCATACCTGTTCACACTGAAATACTTATCACAATATTCTGTGGATCTATATTAAAAAAAAAACCTTGTTAAACTTTGTGACATATGTTCATTCTATGGAGGTCAGGCGCGAACTAACACCCCATAATTTTATTATACCATATTTCTTCAAACTGAAACATAATTATCAAAGTATACTTACGCAGATAGATATGAAAAGTCTTTATTAAAGTTTGTGCCCATTTCCATTCTATGGAGGCCAGGCGCGAACGCAGACCCCACAATTTTATTATACCATCCCTATTAAAGTTAAAACATACTTATCAAAGTATTCTTATATACATCTATATCAAAAACATTTTTAAACGTTTTTTTTAATTTTTAAATTTTTTATTTCCATACTTTGTGGACCAGGCGCGAACGCAGACCCCATAATTTTAATGAACCACCGTTCTGCCAGATCAAACATATCCATTCCTGTGTCTCGATACATCTTGTATCATTATATGCAATCAGTTTTTTAAAATAGTCAACTATATAGGAGCCTATTCGTGACCAGACACACACAGCTTTATATTTATATATATTATTTTTTAAATTATAATAATCCACTGACACGTGTTTCGTCGTCCACGACTCATCAGAGTGGCTGAAACTAGCGAGATTCGAAATCAGCACCGCGTGATAAGAAGCCTAAACCTCTACCACGCGGCTAACCTCACCGGACTACTAAATGTATCACTTTTACGTAGATGTTTTTATTTGTTTTTGTTAGCGATACTTTCTTGAATGAATTCAACTATTTATACGAAAGTGCATTTTTAACTAAATGCTTGTTGGATGACGAAACACATGTCAATGGATAATTATATTAAAAAAAATAATATATATGCCGCTCCCCATTAAAAGGGGGTAGCAGATTGGTCAATGGGAAAATTTTTCCCAACAAGCATTTAGGTAAAAATGCACTTTCGTATAAATACTTGAATTGATTCAAGAAAGTATCGCTAACAAAAAACAAATATATATATATTAGGCACCGCCAAAAATGGCCGCAAAATCAAGTTGTTGTTGTTTTTTAAAACTAAATTACATTTATTAAAATCCATTATTTCTGAGTAACTTTTTTTTTCCAGAAAGATAAAACCCTGAATTTTATCATATAGAAAACAGAATAATGTAAAACTTTTTCTACTATTTTTAATTCAATTTTAAATGTTAAATTTTCCCAAAAAGTTAACAATTGACATTTTTTGTCTTGCACAAAAAACGTACTTAAATATTTAAAAAAAAGGGTTTTTGAAATAATTGATTTATTTATTTATTGTCTAACTAAGATTTAGGATGATTTTCTAAGAGAATATGCAAAAATATTATAATATAAGTACCTGAATTTCAAATAATTCCATTTATTCATATAGGTAACCAGATATTTCGCGTCGTCGTAGAGTTCAGATCGACTCTGTTTACGTTTTCTTTTGATAAGAAGAAAACTATGGAAGACCAAACAGGCCAAAAAAACTTATTTTTCAGTGACGAAAATTTCAATGTATTATTAAGCTGAGGCTGGCCAGTACCAGATGGGTGACCATTTGTATGAGTTTGGTTTTTAATGTGTATGTGTGTGGGGGCCAGGCTCCCCAAAATGGGGGGGGGCAATTTAAAGCAGAATAAAAAAAAATTATTTCAGCGCGTTTGGTCCACCGTAGTTGAAAGGCGGCAAACGTTTTCAAACGAGATCGAAAAAAATGATGCTATTTTTAACACAAAGGGCACAATATTTATCGAATTTTTTTTTTGTATCGATTATTCAAAGCATGCCCTGTTTAATAATGGTCATGCATTATTCGGCTCGCTAAAAAAAAAAATTGTTAATTTATTTATCAAAAATTTTTAAATGTTTTTTTCGTATAAATATTAAAAAAAATTTTTTTTTGTTTTGCTTAACTTAAATTAATTATTTTACTTAACATATTCACCGAATTTCACACTTCAAAACTCAAAAGCGGGATAATTAAACACAATCGAAGTTCTGATATTCAGACGTCAAAATAAGGTATGCAAACAATTTTTTTTTTTTTTAATCTATAATTCTGTCCCTTACAACAACACAATATGTTTTGTTCAGTTTCAGATGATTATTTTAAGCATATTTGTTCCCACTTCAAAACAAGGGGGGGTTTGTAAGAAAAAAAAAATATATATAAATATCGTTTATGAAAAATAAGTACACTGTTATAAAGTTCATTCTTCTCCTAATAATCGCTGAAAATTTCGTATTGATCGGATAATTACCTGATTTTTGGTAGATTTTTAAAAAGACGGTCCGTCAAAAAGTACTGACCTGCCCCCCCCCCAGTTTTGGCGGTGCCTAATATATATATATATATATATATATATATATATATATATATATATATATATATATATATACTTAATTTACTCACATAAAATTAATATACGAAAGTATAAATTTGTGCGTAATCTTTAATGAAACGCGGAATATTCAGTGTAGCTCAATCGCCATATATATTTATAACTTACTATATATATATATATATATATATATATATATATATATATATATATATATATATATATATATATATATTATAAGGTGAAATTAAAGCCAAGAACAATTCCTGTTGTATCCGATGGTGTTATAAATCTCAAAATATATTTCGGACTTATTAGTCCTTTTTCAAGAGAAGACAGCGGAAGAGTGTTCTTCATGAGTGCAAACTCTGTCTGGCCGAGACTGAGGGATATAAGTAGGTTGTCGTTTGCTTGAAGCATTGTTGAAGAAAATTATAAGGTGAAATTAAAGCCAAGAACAATGCGAGATTTTTTTTTTTATATAGAGTAAAATTACTTCAACTCTAAACAACGAGATTTATAACACCATCGGATACAACAGGAAAAAAAAACCTACTGTTGTTTAGAGTTGAAGTAGTTTTACTCTGTATAAAAAAAATCTCGCATTGTTCTTGGCTTTAATTTCACCTTATAATTTTCTTCAACAATGCTTCAAGCAAACGACAACCTACTTATATATATATATATATATATATATATATATATATATATATATATATATATATATTCGAATCTATCGACTGGTGGTAATCGTGACACCCTGCACTGAAGATTCCCGAAAGGATGAAACACTAGTGTCTGTAGGTATGTAATTATTATAGTAAATAATTATGTCAGCCCCTTTAAAAATAGTTTGTTATCGTTGAACATTTCAGTTGAATTAAAGTCGGCCAATTTAGCTCTTATGCATAGATCATCTCATAACAATTAGATCACACTGATTGACGTAAAAAAAAAAAAAACATGCAAAAATAAAATGTTTAAATTCAACGTTATTTTCGCGGTTAATGGTAGCCTAATGGATACGGTCTTTGCTAATCAAGCCAGAGATGGCTTGTGTTGCCGGGTTCGAATATATCGACTGGTGTTAATCGTGACACCCTGCACTGAAGATTCCAAGAAGAACACTAGTGTCTGTAGGTATTCAATTATTATAGTAAATAAGTATGTATAGGAATGTTATTTGCTTTTCTTTTGCGATACGTTTTGAATGAATTCAATTATTTGTACGAAAGTGCATTTTTACCTAAATGCGAATTGGGAATAATTTTCCCTTTGACCTATTTGGTACTCCCAAATGAGGAGCGGCATATATATTGTTTTTAAGATATAATTATCTAATGACACGTGTTTCGTTGTCTACGACTCATTGAACGACTCTGATGAGTCGTAGACGATGAAACACGTGTCAGTGGATAATTATATTTTAAAAACAATATATATATATATATATATATATATATATATATATATAGCGTGGGGAAGTAAAATTTACAATATTTTTATGCAAGGATTGAAAGTCCATGTAAGATTAATCAATTCATTGAAAGTCATAAGAATTTATTTGTTACGAGGGAATTTATTCGTACAAAATAGAATTTTTATTTTATGTCCCCGCCTCTTTCTCAACAGTTGCTTTCGCACATTTCTTGAAACGTGCACAAGCATTTCTTAAGTATTCACAAAACATCGTCCCATCTTTCTTTGTACTTCTTTTTATATGTCTTCATTAGTCCCGACTTTTGAACACCTCAAACCTGAATATATATATATATATATATATATATATATATATATATATATATATATATATATATATATATATATATATATATATATATAAATTGCAAATACTGAGTGATATGAATAGATTTCATCGTTTGGAATAAATAACTAAAAGTGCATGTAATACGACATGATCACGTTGATAAATGATTCCCGTTGGATCATCCAAGTTAAGCGGGATCTGACGGTGGTCTAGTGTTTAATGACACAGACTGATCACCTTGGCGTCCCAAGATCGAATCCCGTTCGTTCCACAAAAATCACTTTCACTTAGGATATTCGCAACCTTTATGTGGTCCCTCTTATCAGTGTCTTTCTAGAAAGAATTCTGACTATAAAATTATCGGGGAAACCAATGCCGACATTATTATCTTTAGGTTCATATGATGATGATGATGGTGATGATGTACGACGAAAAAACAACGAACGAAACTTGATGGTGACGTCAGACAGATACTGAAGTTTATTTCAACTTAACGTAATTTGATAGCTGGTATTAGATGGAATGAGACTCAAAACACAGAGTAAGTTATCACTTATTGCAAGAGAATATTATGTTCATTAGTTTGACTCTCGAGTGTATATCAGTTAATATCTTATAGGTTTTTAGATAGAGTGATGTGGTTCTCGATTGATTAACTGTGCCGAATATATACTCGAGAGTCAAAACAATGATAACAATATTCTCTTGTCATAGTCCTAGTTAGAACAAGTTTATTGTACAAAGGCACATTGTCACAATTAAGAGACTGACAATCGAATGTATCTTGAATGCTGGAGTATCAAGATTAGCTTACTCTCTCCCATTGGTTACCGCTTGCTAATGTCTTTTATAGACGGAGTAGTCCATTATCGGGGGAGGGGGTCAGGATTTTCCACTATATCAGTAATTTATGAGAGAGGATTGTGAATTTTATTAAAGATTTTATACTAGAACAATAATAATTATAAGGGGCGCCTAACAAGTAATGATCTTCACCCACTTCTCATAGCAGCAGAGCAACGAAACTTGGCGCAGTTATTAGTCTTTCTCTGCAGAGGAACTACCCAAAGTTATGCGTTTCTTCCTTCATTTAATGGAGCTCTGGGTACTGTTTTTGTAAAATGTCATAGGTTGGTCCTCCAATAACGACAAGACTGCATTATTTGGAAAACTCTTGTCTTTTCTAAAACAAGTTGATGGCAGAAAAAAGGTGAACGCCAAAGCGTGTAAAGTCATAAAAGTAGGCGGGATGAGGGAGGGTTTCATAGACACACGACATTTTTTCTGATCTGGCGACTTAGGTTGTGGACCGGAACGTTGTCTTGCAAGAAGAGGATAATTTTGTTGATCTTGCTCCACCTCTTGATTTTAATAGCTTCTCGTAATTTCCTCAAAAGAGAAGCATACTAGGCTTCTGTAACTGTGGTACCCTGTACCATGAAATCTGTTATCACCACATTTGTCAAAAGAGTGTGTCAACAGAGGGCTGTATCCTTGCCGTCTTTGGAGGTAGTGAATCTAAGTGCTTCCACTGCATTGACTGGACTTTGGTCTCTGGATGATAGCAATAGACTCAGGTTTCATCCTGTGTAATCAGCAGGGCTATGACAAGAGAATATTCTTATAATTGCTTTGATTCTCGAGTATATATCCGGCACAGTTATACACAGTTAATCAATCGAGAACCACATCACTCTATCTAAAAACCTATAAAATATTAACTGATATACACTCGAGAGTCAAAATAACGAAAAGAATATTCTTTTGTCATAGCTCTAGTAGTCAGTCTTTTGAAAAACTTTGACTCTTCGCAAATTTCCAGATTTATCTCCGAGCATTCGACGCTTTCTCTTGAAAGATGTCCGCGACCTGATAAGCTCTCTGGCAGACACCTTATATATATGCTAATGATCACGAGTTTCCACAGACCTTGTACTAATCTTGACCTATGGTTTTGACTAACGCCTCATCAATCGCAAGAAGATAGGCGACTATGTTTGGAAGGTGTTTCCACAGACTACCAGCCACGTTTGAACTCACGATGCCAGTGTTTTACAAGGTCATATAAAAG
The DNA here is from genome assembly GCF_053919585.1 of Euprymna scolopes. Classification (NCBI taxonomy): domain Eukaryota; kingdom Metazoa; phylum Mollusca; class Cephalopoda; order Sepiida; family Sepiolidae; genus Euprymna; species Euprymna scolopes. Next base: position 38,120,233 of record NC_136490.1, on the reverse strand, counting down.
CACTATACGTTTTTTTTTTAATTTCGTTAAATCTCCTGTAGTGTGAGTTCTTTCAAATATAACTTCCGCATAACTGACACAACTAGCTACATTTTATACTGAGAATCAGTTCAAGCAATTTTACATCAGAAACTAAAATTAGTTCAGAGCTGTAATTTGCCACATAACTCATGGAGATATAAACCATTGCCTATGCAAAATTTTAGTTAGATTAGACAACTTTAAGTTGATCAAGGGTATTACTTATTGAACACCGTTTGTAATATTATTTCATATAACATCATGTTGTTTCAATTGTCGTAGACCATCTTTTCCTCATTTTAACGCTTTATATTATTTTAAACGATTGAACAGTCTCGCTTATAGATAAAATCATATTTAAAACAAGTTTGACCGACAGACTTAAATACAATTCAACCATGTACAATTGTGTCATAACTCGCGGACAGAGCATTTTAGAGATATGTCTAGTCGCATCTTCAATAAACTGCAGCACTTTCAAACAATGATAATTTTTACTATATAATTTCAATTCAAAAAATGAAGCGTGAAAGACAGACACTATGAAGACGCATGAACACTATAAAGCATTTCAAATGAAAGCATTACAGACGAACCAATGAAAAGAGATATTCTCAGAAATGTATGGACGTAACTCAAAATGCTATTTCAGATTCAATATGACAGCCCAACTAACGAAGAAAGATTCGCACAAAAAGTGTGGGCGTAATAAAATAAATGGTATATTAAACTGAAATGTGACAGACCGCAAAATGAAGAAATAAATGGTTGGACATAATTAAAAAAATACTATTTGAACCTTTAGCTTTACACTTCAACCAATCCAGAGAAATTCCCCAAGAATTGTGTTGACCTATCTAAAATTTTAAATCTTAAACATACAATACCAACCAAGAGAGATAAATCCTCACATTAATGCGTGGACGCAACAAAATGCTATTTAAAACATGAACGTTACAGACGACTTTCACAGAAATGTGTGGACACAAGTAAAATACTATTTACACCTAAAGTGTTGCAAATAAACCAATAGAAAGAAGACCTTCACAGAGATGTGTTGATCCAAGAAAAATGCTATTTCAACTTAAGCGTTGCAAACGAACCAATAGAAAGAAGACGTTCACAGAGATGTGTTGATCCAAGAAAAATGCTATTTCAACTTAAGCGTTGAAAACGAACCAATTAAAAAAAGACCTTCACAGAGATGTGTTGATCCAAGAAAAATACTATTTCAACTTAAGCCTTGCCAACAAACCAATAGAAAAAAGACGTTCACAGAGATGTGTTGATCCAAGAAAAATACTATTTCAACTTAAGCGTTACAAACGAACCAATTGAAAGAAGACCTTAACAGAAATGTGTTGATCCAAGAAAAATACTATTTCAAACTTAAGCGTTACAAACGAACCAATAGAAAGAAGACCTTCACAGAAATGTGTTGATCCAAGAAAAATACTATTTCAAACTTAAGCGTTACAAACGAACCAATAGAAAAAAGACCTTCACAGAAATGTGTTGATTAAAGAAAAATGCTATTTCAAACTTAAGCGTTACAAACGAACCAATAGAAAAAAGACCTTCACAGAAATGTGTTGATTAAAGAAAAATGCTATTTCAAACTTAAGCGTTACAAACGAACCAATAGAAAAAAGACCTTCACAGAAATGTGTTGATCCAAGAAAAATACTATTCAACTTAAGCGTTACAAACGAACCAATAGAAAAAAGACCTTCACAGAAATGTGTTGATTAAAGAAAAATGCTATTTCAAACTTAAGCGTTACAAACGAACCAATAGAAAAAAGACCTTCACAGAAATGTGTTGATCCAAGAAAAATACTATTCAACTTAAGCGTTACAAACGAACCAATAGAAAAAAGACCTTCACAGAAATGTGTTGATCCAAGAAAAATGCTATTTCAACTTAAGCGTTCCAAACGAACCAATAGAAAAAAGACCTTCACAGAAATGGGTTGATCCAAGAAAAATTCTATTTCAAACTTAAGCGTTACAAACGAACCAATAGAAAAAAGACCTTAACAGAAATGTGTTGATCCAAGAAAAATACTATTTCAACTTAAGCGTTACCAACGAACCAATAGAAAAAAGACCTTCACAGAAATGTGTTAATCCAAGAAAAATGCTATTTCAACTTAAGCGTTACAAACGAACCAATAGAAAAAAGACCTTAACAGAAATGTGTTAATCCAAGAAAAATGCTATTTCAACTTAAGCGTTACCAACGAACCAATAGAAAAAAGACCTTAACAGAAATGTGTTAATCCAAGAAAAATACTATTTCAACTTAAGCGTTACCAACGAACCAATAGAAAAAAGACCTTCACAGAAATGTGTTAATCCAAGAAAAATGCTATTTCAACTTAATCGTTACAAACGAACCAATAGAAAAAAGACCTTCACAGAAATGTGTTAATCCAAGAAAAATGCTATTTCAACTGAAGCGTTACAAACGAACCAATAGAAAAAAGACCTTAACAGAAATGTGTTAATCCAAGAAAAATGCTATTTCAACTGAAGCGTTACAAACGAACCAATAGAAAAAAGACCTTCACAGAAATGTGTTAATCCAAGAAAAATGCTATTTCAACTTAAGCGTTACAAACGAACCAATAGAAAAAAGACCTTAACAGAAATGTGTTGATCCAAGAAAAATACTATTTCAACTTAAGCGTTACCAACGAACCAATAGAAAAAAGACCTTCACAGAAATGTGTTAATCCAAGAAAAATGCTATTTCAACTTAAGCGTTACAAACGAACCAATAGAAAAAAGACCTTCACAGAAATGTGTTAATCCAAGAAAAATGCTATTTCAACTTAAGCGTTACCAACGAACCAATAGAAAAAAGACCTTCACAGAAATGTGTTAATCCAAGAAAAATGCTATTTCAACTTAAGCGTTACAAACGAACCAATAGAAAAAAGACCTTCACAGAAATGTGTTAATCCAAGAAAAATGCTATTTCAACTTAAGCGTTACAAACGAACCAATAGAAAAAAGACCTTAACAGAAATGTGTTGATCCAAGAAAAATACTATTTCAACTTAAGCGTTACCAACGAACCAATAGAAAAAAGACCTTCACAGAAATGTGTTAATCCAAGAAAAATGCTATTTCAACTTAAGCGTTACAAACGAACCAATAGAAAAAAGACCTTCACAGAAATGTGTTAATCCAAGAAAAATGCTATTTCAACTTAAGCGTTACCAACGAACCAATAGAAAAAAGACCTTCACAGAAATGTGTTAATCCAAGAAAAATGCTATTTCAACTTAAGCGTTACAAACGAACCAATAGAAAAAAGACCTTCACAGAAATGTGTTAATCAAAGAAAAATGCTATTTCAACTTAAGCGTTACAAACGAACCAATAGAAAAAAGACCTTCACAGAAATGTGTTGATCCAAGAAAAATGCTATTTCAACTTAAGCGTTCCAAACGAACCAATAGAAAAAAGACCTTCACAGAGATGCGTTGATCCAAGAAAAATACTATTTCAACTTAAGCCTTGCCAAAAAACCAATAGAAAGAAGACCTTCACAGAGATGTGTTGATCCAAGAAAAATGCTATTTCAACTTAAGCGTTGCAAACGAACCAATAGAAAAAAGCCCTTCACAGAAATGTGTTGATCCAAGAAAATACTATTTCAACTTAAGCGTTACAAACGAACCAATAGAAAGAAGACCTTAACAGAAATGTGTTGATCCAAGAAAAATACTATTTCAACTTAAGCGTTACCAACGAACCAATAGAAAAAAGACCTTAACAGAAATGGGTTGATCCAAGAAAAATTATATTTCAAACTTAAGCGTTACAAACGAACCAATAGAAAAAAGACCTTAACAGAAATGTGTTGATCCAAGAAAAATACTATTTCAACTTAAGCGTTACCAACGAACCAATAGAAAAAAGACCTTCACAGAAATGTGTTAATCCAAGAAAAATGCTATTTCAACTTAATCGTTACAAACGAACCAATAGAAAAAAGACCTTCACAGAAATGTGTTAATCCAAGAAAAATGCTATTTCAACTGAAGCGTTACAAACGAACCAATAGAAAAAAGACCTTCACAGAAATGTGTTGATCCAAGAAAAATGCTATTTCAACTTAAGCGTTACAAACGAACCAATAGAAAGAAGACGTTCATAGAAACCTGTTGATCCAAAAAAATGCTATTTCAACTTAAGCGTTACAAACGAACCAATAGAAAGAAGACGTTCACAGAACTGTGTTGATCCAAGAAAAATACTATTTCAATTTAAGCGTTACAAACGAACCAATAGAAAAAAGACCTTAACAGAAATGGGTTGATCCAAGAAAAATGCTATTTCAACTTAATGGTTACAAACGAACCAATAGAAAAAAGACCTTAACAGAAATGTGTTGATCCAAGAAAAATACTATTTCAACTTAAGCGTTACAAACCAACCAATAGAAAGAAGACCTTAACAGAAATGTGTTGATCCAAGAAAAATGCTATTTCAAACTTAAGCCTTACGGAGAACCAGATAGAAAGAGACTATTACAACAATGTGTGGACACAACTAAAATGTTCCTTTAAACTCAACTTACAGACGAATCAAAAGAAAAGACTCTGACAGAAATGTGCGGACACAAGAAAAATACTATTTCAACCTTAAGAGAGAGATTTATATAGAAATGTTTGGGCACAACAAGAATGCTATTCAACCATAAGAGAATGACTTATATAGAAATGTATGGACGCAACAAAAATGCCATTTCAACCTTAAAAGAAAAAAAAATTATATAGACATGTTTGGACACAACAAAAATGCTATTTCAACCTTAAGAGAGATATTATACAGAAATGTTTGGACGTAACAAAAATGGCATTCAAACATTAAGAGAAAGACTTATATAGAAATGTTTGGACGCAACAAAAATGCCATTTAAACCTCACAAGAAAGACTGATATAGAAATGTTTGGACGCAACAAAAATCCTATTTCAATCTTAAAAGAAAGACCTTACATAGAAATGTTTGGACACAACAAAAATGCCATTTCAACCTGAGGAGAAAGACTTATATAGAAATGTTTGGACGCAACAAAAATGCTATTCAACCTTAAGAGAAAGACTTATATAGAAATGTTTGGACGCAACAAAAATACAATTTAAACCTTTAAAGAAATACTTATATAGAAATGGTTGGATGCAAAAAAAATGTTATTTCAATTTTGAGCATGGCACATCAACTAAGAAGCGAGATTCTTTTTACTGACCAAGGAAGTAACAGATGAATGTAGTATCAAAACAGATATTTCACATTGATCTCGGCAAAAAAGTAGAAGCATATGATAGGAAATAAAAGTAGGGCAAGAAAAGAAAGTAAATGAAAGAAACATAAGATTTGGAAATGGAGGAAGAGTATGAGTAGAAAGAGGATAATGGCGGAAAAAGATGAAGCAGAGGAGGGAAAGGGTGCGGCAAAACATTATCGAATATGGCAGAGATAAAAGCGTTATTAAAAAAGCTGGAGACACCAAAGATGTGTCGGGTTATCTTTGCAGTAGAGATCCAATCAGACGACAAGAACGAAATAAATGTCGCTTTCCTTTTATTCACCACGCGCATGCGCGTCTACTTTGACTTGTGCTGTTTGAACTCAATCATTTCAGTAACGAGTTCAAAGGAGAAAAAATTGTGTTCAGCCCATGACTTGGCGACAAAACACAGGTAAATAATGAAGAATATATATATATATATATATATATATATATATATATATATATATATATATATATAGTGCTTATTTATACAAACATTATTTGCTACATATGTGCATACATGTTTCTGTAGTGACTCTGTTCAGGGAGACTACATCATCAGGCCAAATCTCCTTCTCAAGGCTAAATTCAAAACTTATTTTTATATAAAAGATTTTTTTGCTATGAAAGATTTGTGATTAACCTTTTGTTTTTAATTTGAACCTAAATTTTTAATTTGAACCCCCCATCCGATTTTGTTTTATATCATAAGTTGCTTAAAATGTGATTAGTTAAAGTTCAGAATAAAATCACGCTTTCTCTTAACGGTTAATTTAAAAAAAAAAAATCTTCTGAACGCTATTAAAAGTTAAATTCTTCACTAGTTTGGAGACGGAATGCGTTGTTGTGATAAGTGATTTTTTTCTCTACTAATTCGCACTTTTTATTTTAAGATTCAAATATTAATAACTACATTTTATTTCAGTATTTAATTTATGTATTTCTGTTGTATTAAATGCTAGCTTTTTTTTTTTTTTTTTTTTTTTTCTCTCGTCCATAAATGTTTATTTATCTACCGAGTTGATTGCAAAAATAGATTACCTAATTGTACTCATTTTTAGTTCGTGGGAGGGGAATCTATCACCATACTTTCCCTTAAACAGGTCCGTTGGACTTTTATAAGTACAATACTTAATAGTTATTTTTTATTTTTTATTCATTTATTTTTATTTTTATTTTTTTTTATTTATTTATTTTTTTTTTTAATGGAGAGTAGAAAACGCATTGTGGATGCGTTATCGGCAGCTCCTGTTACTCTCGCTTCTTCTTATTTGTCCCTCAGTCCTCATTTTTTAAATGAGTGATTTTTCTGACAAAGGGAGAAGAAAAAGCTGTTTTCTAGGTTGGCAGTATTTTTGCGCGAACAGTTGGCAGAGTTGGTGGAAATTTTCTGTTTCTATGTCTATCCTTGTAGCCATGTCACTAGTAAGGGTGCTGGAGGTAAACGTTTTGTCTGGGCTGACGTTATCCGCCTGATAGTCAGGGACCCGAACCTTGGATTAACCACGAAGGAGGCTGTCCTATCAGCAGGTGCAAAGTACTGGGGCTGCTGTATTGCCATTTGGTGAATGGAATCTGGACCATGCAGTAGCTTCTGGTGGGGCTTCTCGATGCCATACTAGTGGGTAATTGTTACGGCTTTACCTTATCATGTGGTACAAAAAAAAAAAAAATTCTTCGTTTCTTTTTCTCTCTTAGTTTCCCCTCTCTGTCCTGCTCTAAGTAAATCTGTCGACCTATTCCACAAATTCCAAAATTTCATCATGACAAGTTTCAAGAAAAAATACACGATTAAACCCGGTTCTCCAACTTCCATCGTAGACCCCTACTACCATGTCTCCTTCTCCAACATCAGGGGTCTACGTTCTAACCTTCCAGAGGTTGAAACCCAATTACAGGAGACTAAACCAGACCTTTTATTTTTAAGTGAAACTGGCATTGGACAGGCTATTTCCCTAGATGAGTTTGCAATTACAGGATACTCTAACTTAACTTCTAAATCTGACCCCCAAGATCGCCATGGGCATGGAATATGTGCCTATATTAAAGATAGCTTTCCATGTGGGAGGGACATCTCCAGGGAAGATCCTAACTTACCCTATATGTGCTTCCGGGTTGCTTTAGCTCACACTACTGCATTTATATTTACTCTCTATCGCCCCCACAACAGCGGAGTTACTATCTTTCAAAGCATATCTGAGAAAATTGACCAGGTCCTTTCTACTTATCCTTCAGCTAACATTCACGTATGTGGAGACTTCAATGTTCACAATGTCGAATGGTTGACCCACTCAAACAAGACCGATGATGAGGGGAGGTTCTGTCATGATTTCTCCATTGCCTATGACCTCACTCAGATTGTTCAGGAACCTACCCGTGTGCCCGATAATGACGGCCAGTATGCGAGCCTACTAGACCTTTTTCTCACAACTTGCCCTGAACTATGTTCAGTTTCTGTTCTGTCGCCTCTTGGATCTTCCGACCACTCTGTTGTATCAATTAAGATAAAAATGAAATGTAATAAGTCCCCAGACGTACCACTTCATCGTACAGTATATCGATACACTAAGGCTGACTGGGATAGCTTCCGTACATTTATATCTGATCTACCTCTGCATTCCATGTTTAAAAAGGATGTGTCCTCTATAGTATTAGACCTAACTGAATGGTTAATTGTAGGTATTGACCATTTCATACCCTCTAAAAAGTTTCAGCAAAAACCTAACAGCCAGCCATGGTTCTCTCCAGAATGTGCTGCTGCCATTGCGCACAGAAATCACTTTTTCCACTGCTTCAAACGTAATAGATGTATGGAAACTAAAGCCGTTTTCAGGACTGCCAGCAACCATTGTAAGAAAGTAATAAGGAACGCAAGAGAGTTGTATGCTCAATCTGTTAAGTCCAAAGTAGCTGAGCAGCGGCTTGGTTCCCACCAGTTTTGGCAAATAGCAAACAGAATCCTGAACAGAAGCGTGTGCTCCATCCCAACTATTATCAATGGACCTGAGGTAATCTCGTCAGCATCAGACAAAGCCAAACTCTTTGTCAAGAACTTTGCAGCTAATTCTACCCTTTGCGACCAAGACCGCCAACCCCCAATATTTCCTCCTGTATCAGAAAACACGCTATGTGATATACGTATATCTGTACGTGATGTTGCCAAGCTAATCAAAAACCTTGATTCCAGTAAAGCAACTGGCCCTGATGGTATTCCAATTATAGTACTCAAAAAACTTCAACCTGAACTAGCGCCCATACTTACAAAACTGTTTAAACGTTGTCTTAAGGAGAATAGTTTCCCATCTCCCTGGAAAATCTCATCAGTATGCCCTGTATTTAAGAATTCAGGTGATCGCTCATCCCCCTCTCAGTACAGGCCAATAAGTCTCCTGTGCGTCATGAGTAAGTTGCTAGAATCTGTGTTAAATACAGAAGTAATCAAACATCTCAACAAAAATAACCTTCTTAGTGACACTCAATATGGTTTCCGTTCTGCTAGATCTACAGCAGATGTCCTTACAGTTATATCGCATAGGATTAGCAAATCTCTCGACGGTGGCAATCTTTCTAGGCCAATTGCTCTTGACATATCTAAAGCCTTTGATAGGGTATGGCATAAAGGTTTACTTCATAAGATCGCTAGCTATGGTATAGCTGGAAAAGTCTTCTCAATTATTAAATCATTTCTTTCTGATAGGTTCATAAGAGTAGTAGTTGAGGGGCAAAAATCAGAAGCTCACAGTATTAATGCCGGTGTCCCTCAGGGATCCATCCTGGGCCCAACTCTTTTCCTGATCTACATTAATGATCTTCCAAATCATATCCTTACATCATTTGTAGACATTTATGCTGACGACACTACCATTTATGGTACCACATCTAAGACAGTAAACGAGCAAGTACTCTCCAATTCTCTCTCCTCTGATCTTGAGCATGTAGTACAATGGGGAAAGGAGTGGCTGGTTACTTTTAATGCATCTAAAACCAAGCTTCTCTCTTTACATCATCAACATTTTAATCCACATTTGTCATCAATTGAAATGAATGGCTCTCGTCTTCAGGAGGCCTCAAGTTTTGACAAGCTTCTGGGCTTGACCATTACTCCTGATCTTAAATGGAACACGTATATCAAATCTGTTGCCAAGGCCGCTGGAAAAATGGTGGGATCTTTCTATCGATCCAGTAGATATCTCACTGCTGATGCTATTCTCTATCTATATAAGAGCCAGGTACGTCCAAGGATGGAATACTGTTGCCACATCTGGGCAGGAGCTGCTAGAAAGGACTTGTCCTGCCTTGATAGAGTTCAAAATAGACTTCGTAGCCTCGTAGGAGATGTCCTTTTCTCCTCCTTACAACCTCTATCTCACAGAAGAGATGTTGCGAGTTTGTCTCTGATGTATCGTTATTTTCATGGAAAGTGTTCAACTGAGCTTCAATCTATGGTCCCCCCTCGCCAAACTTTCACAAGAAACACTCGTCTAGCTGTAAACACTATCAATAATTTCCCCCACTCTTTATCTGTGCCTAAACCTAAACATAGATTCCATGAACAAAGCTTCTTTCTTAGAACTGCACGCCTGTGGAATTGTCTTCCGTTTTCCTGCTTTCCGGCTGACTACAATATGGTTGTGTTCAAGTCTAAGGTAAATACGTTCTTGATGAGCCGTTCAATATAAGTTATTAAATTTACCAAATTTTCATTACTAATGATTACTATATTGACCAACTTCTACTGTACACTCTTTAACCCTTATCCTTGAGTGGCCTCTGGGCCTTGATAATGTGGTGATGCCTTTGTAAAAAAAAAAAAAAAAAAAAAAAAAATACGTAATCTTAGAAATATGCCTGAAATCTGATCACTGAAATTTGGCGCCATAAAATAAAGTCTCGTCGTATGTTTGAATTCAATTGTATTTTTGAAAAGGTGCCTATATATACTGTAATAAGTAATTTTTTTTTTACACAGTGATCACCACTTATTAAGGCCCGGAAGCCACTCAGGGATAAGGGTTATTGCAAGTACATTACGTTAGTGTGGAGATTTGATTAAGTGTTTACTTAAGGGGGCGGTTCATTAGGAATTTGTTAACGTTGGACTTGAACACATCCAAGTTGTAGTCCGGTGGGAAGCAGGCAGACGGAACAGAGTTCCACAGGCGTGCAGTTCTAAGAAAGAAGCTTTGTTCATGGAATCCGCGTTTTGATTTAGGCACAGATAAAGAGTGGGGGAAACTTTTGACAGTGGATTCAGCTAGACGGGATGTTTTTTTTTTGTTTTTAATCTTTATTTCATTTTAAGAACATTTTTATATTTTCCATTTCCTTATTCATAAAACAAAATTATTCTAACTGTTCCTTAAGTTCTAACTTCAAAATACTTTTTCAATGTTAAACTGACTAATCTTCAGCTAACCATCTCTTTTCATCTTCTCTTCCTTAATCTATTCCGTAATTCACTCTTATTTTCATTTACATTAATTCGTTGTAGTTCATTTTTTATTTAGTAAAATGAGATAAAATAAACCTTTTATAACTATAATTAACAATAGCGCTTGGAATGCTAAGAATTAATGGGCGAATCCTAATAAAATTATCAAAATAATTTTCGTGAGGTTATTAAATAAAATTTCTAGGTCTATACAATTGATGATATAGATACATAATTTTCAACTATTTTTTCAAGTACTACAAAATGTACATAACATAAAATATATTCAAGGTAATTTTTCGATCAAATTACAATTAAATTTTTATATTTTGCTTTGTAATGTTTATGAACGTGCACTTTGAAAATTGATAAATTTCAAATTAAATCTCAGTTTTTTTTAACATTTTTTTATTTTACTTAAATTTTCTATTTTAATTTAAAAAATAAAAAAAGATGCTTTTGAATGTTTGTAGTAAGTTTAAATAATTTTTTGTTTCAATATTCTATTTGGGTGAAAAAAAGTAAAAAAATATTAGAATATCTATATATATAAAAGCGAAAATGTATGTATGTATGTATGTATGTATGTATGTATGTATGTGTGTTCGCTTTTTCTGTATGTCAACAAAAGGCTTTTTTCAGAGAAGCGGTCGCTCGCTTCACAACTTTTTAAAACTTTTTATATCACATATAAATCGTAATATCTCACAGTTAACAACGAAGCTCGCCTGTCTATTTAATTTGCTCGATTTCGGGAAGATAAATATTCAATATTTGTCGCTCGCCGCATGTGGGTTAGTCTTTTTCCTATAACATCTTGGGGGAGGGGAAAAAAGTGTTCAGCAGTAAATGAATACTATCCCGCAGTCAAACTTGACCTCATTAACTCATTAAAACGGGCACCTGCTAAATCCAAGTAATTAAATAAATTCAAACGTGTTTCCGTTAGCATCTCACGGTGGGGCAATGGTTAACGTCGCACGTATTTTTTTCACACTTTGATTTACAACTTTGCCTCAACGGTTTGGGCCACGGATTTTCACGAGTTTGATATCATTTTTAAGCCTCACATCTTGGACGACAAATATCGAAAAATTGGGCAAAAGCATTCATTCCTTCATCCTTAACGGCTCTCTTTTTTACAAGGAGGGGCGAAAACAAAATAGTTTTTTATGACAAGATTGCTTTACGCATGCGTCATTACGCGCAAAAGACGTTCTACATTGAATTTGTTTTAAATATTATAAAAACTGACCTGCTTTCATTCATGCGTCTGTAGCGAGATGGGTTAAGTGACAGCAGTGTTATCTAAAGATTTCAGGTTAGATCCCAGTTATCAGATACATTTTTTTCTCGATTTTTAAACATTTAATATTGAAACGAGGTTATTTATACCATTTTTTTTTCGCTTTTCGCTGTGTTTTTTTGTTTTTGTTTTTTTCCCCTTTTTGGGTTTTTTTTTGTTTATCCGATTGTTTTAAAGAAGTTTTACGCCCGTTCGCTGTTTTTTGGTTTGTGTTTTTCCGATTTTTTTAAGAAGTTCTTTAGCCCCCCCTACACACACCTCCAAACACCCGGGCAACGCCGGGTACCCCAAAACAGGGTATTAATTTGCTTATTCTTTGTCCCCGCCTACATACACACCTCCAAGAACCCGGGCAACGCCGTACTTTTTTTTTTTGGGGGGGGGTGTTTTTCCGATTTTTTAAAAGAAGTTTTACATTCGTTGGCTGTTTTTTAGGGGGGTCCGATTTTTTAAGAAGTTCTCCTCCCTACACACACACACACACACACACACACACACACACACACACACACACACACACACACACACACACACACACACACACACACACACACCTAAACACCCGGGCAACGCCGAGTACCCCCCCGCTAGTCTATAATATAAAAGGCAAAATGTGTGCATTTGTGTGTGTTTGTATGCCTGCTAACAACTTTAGACAGACACATCGGACCGTGACAAAATTGGTATCGTTTTAAAGCCCGGTCTCTCGGACGAAAAATATCGAAAACGTGGCCAAAAACATTAATTCTTTAACCGTCAACTTGGCCAATTTTTTCAAGGAGGGGTCACATTTTTCGACGACATTTTTGCAAGTCAATCAAGCCTCATGTCAACGACGTTGCATTATTTCGACCGCCCATGACGTCAAAATCGCGATGGGTGCATCGATAAGGCCGTTTGCTTTTTTTTTTTTTCGCTTCCTTTTTCTCTTGCGCGTTACGGATCTGAGCCTGCTTACTACTCCTAATTTTTTTCTGCTCGCATGGGTACTAGCTGTGTTTTTTCTTAACCAACACCCTTACACACAGCTCTACACAACCGGGCAAGGCCGGGCACCTAAGCTAGTCTTATATAAAACATAAAAAAGTAAAAAAAAGAAAAGCATATAAATTAAATTTACAATTTTTTTCTTTACTTCTATTTCCTATTTGTGTCTCTATTTTCCTACTCTCTCTCTCTCTCTCTCTCTCTCTCTCAGATCTCATATTTATCATATCTAGATTATTATCCACTATTCAATGCAACAATTAGAGCAACATTATATTATTATAAATACCGTTTTTTTTATAGATTATATACTAATTTCAACATGACAAGTAAATACGTAATAATGTTTTCACTTGAAATGTGTTGTCACCCTATATTATCACGTATGATTGGCTTTCAAAACGTATATGATACGTATTTTATTTTACTCAAACTTAAATTAACGCTCCTATCACGAAACTCAAACCACTTACGTAAATCTCGCGTAGCCAACGCACTGGTCCGGTAATTCAAAATATAATCGCCGAGAGACTATTTCTTCTTTCTCCAACTTAAAATATGGCAAGAAAAAAGAGGAAGAAAAAAAAAGAAATAAACAAATGTATAAAATTCTGAAGATGAAGATGCTGCGAAATATACATTAAAATATTATTTATTTTCGTAATATTGCGTTGTGATTTGGCTTTCCAAACATACATAATACGTATTATATATATATATATATATATATATATATATATATATATTTATTTATTTATATATATATATATATAATTATTCAGAATATGAAATACAATAAATCTACTGATGTGCAAATCCAGTGATTATTGGTCTTACAAAATATTATTGGGTGTAATATTTTCCTTGGATTTATTACAATACGCGTTGGATCTTTTTACCTGCCGAATACCAAGAGTTTCCATCACAGGATTTAGCATAAACTTTCGATTTGAAGTTCAATATCCTTTTCTTTTTTTTTTTTGCTGCTTCAAGATCCAGTTTCCTTCATCCTATGTAGCTAAAATAATTTAAAAACTTTAAAATCATTTAATTTAATTTTCTACGTTTATTACCTTTAGCAAAGTAGGTGGAAACCTTTTATAATATTTGCTAATATTTTTCCTCCAAGGAGATGTATAAACATCGAAAACTCATGGGTTAAGGAAATACATTTTACAATACTGTATTCTTTGACTTGCGTACAATAAAATTTCTATATTTTAAATTTAACTTTTTCAAATTACAAATTTTAAATTCCTAAAATATGATATATATATATATATATATATATATATATATATATATATATATATATATATATATAAGCCTTACGAATCCTATAGTGAATGAAACGCCGAATATTCAGTGTAGCTTAAGCGCCATATATATTTTATAAATTACTAACTAGCTCTACCTACGTACTGAGCACTTTTGAAGTAAATACTTAAAGTTTACGCATAAATCTATACTTTCGTATATTAATTTTATGTGAGTAAATGAAGTAGTTATATATATATACATATATATATATATATATATATATATATATATATATATATATAAATTCGAGTGCTCTAACCAATTGTTCAACTTCAATAACTATTAAAAAAAAAACCCAAAAAAACAAAACAAAGCAAAAAACTCTATTTATGTCATATAAAGTTGACAATATAGCTATCTTAACAATTTTCAACATATAACGTATACAATAAGTTCGGATTTTGCTTGGGTTGCAACGGTTTTTAGCATTTTTCTTAAAGGTGCTCATCCAAAAAGGTTAAAGTTCGAAAGCTTGTAAAATAAAGAATTGATTCACTTTTAATTTATTTTACACAATTTTCATTGATTATAGTTTGAATCTAACACAGTGTGATGTTGTAGAATTCCATTCGTTGTTTAATGAAGGGATTAAAGAAACTCTAGAAAATTACAACGCGGCCAGCTCGCCTAGTTTATAGAATTAGTAAAGTGATGTCATAAAGCTTCATCAACGTTGAAATTAGTTTGTTAAAGAAAAGATAAATGTTGCGAATTATGTCCGATGATCAAGATATAATCTCGATTATACAACCAAAATAATTAGAAAGTTAATTTATAATGAATAACTGATATTATTCGTTGGATGCATTTATTTTTATCAGTTGTAAAAAAACAAATGATGCACCAACTCACCTGCTAGAACTAATGTCTTTGAGTTACAAAATAAACACCGAAATTCTCGTTCAAATATTCTTACTAATAATAATAATGGTCTTTGTTCAATATCTGCACGTGTTATTGTGAAGCAACGATCGCGCAATCCCTAACAACACTTCTCATGAATTGGTAATATCTGAATCCGGTGGCAAGAAGGTGTCCAGGACGACTGGAAAAAATACTGAGTGAAGCAGAGAGCACATACAACGCATAGGATTCAGAAATGATCATCCACTTTGGTTCTGACCAGCCTCAACGTCGCTAAACTTCATAGATCTAACGGGGAGCGGTGTGCGAACACAATGATACCTTATTGATTGCTCTCTTTCTTTCTTTCTTTCTTTCTTTCTCTCTCTCTCTCCTCTCTCTCTCTCTGTCTCTCTCTGTCTCTCTCTCTCTCTCTCTCTATATATATATATATATATATATCGAACACAATGGCACCTTATTGATTTCTCTCTCTCCCTCTCTCTTTATATATATATATATATATATATATATATATATATATATATATGACTACTTCATTTAACCACATAAATTAATATACGAAAGTATAGATTAATGCGTAAACTTTAAGTATTTACTTCAGCAGTGCTCAATACGTAGGTAGAGCTAGGTAGTAAGTTATAAAATATATATGATGCCATGTATATATATATATACTTGCTTAAAAGTTATATATATATGTATATATATATATATATATATAACTTTTAAACAAATATATAGTTAGATAAACTGCAACGAGTATTTAGAAAACTAAATCTAGCTTCTTTTCAATAAAGTAGTAATTTGATCGGCGTTAGAGAGTGGTAAGTTTTGAACCGTTTTATACTATACAAAAATAAGATTCTTATTTTGTTCAACAATTACATGTTTTACAAAAAAGACATATTTCAATATTAAGTTTAATCTATTCTTGTGTTATTTCCATGGATCATAAATTAGCTTAGATAGAAGAGGAGTTCAAGATATCAGAAGACAATGTCTTCATCATTTTGCATGAATATTTGGCAATGGAAAAGCTGTTTAAAGTGGATGCTGGTTTATACAATTAATAAAATAATATAAAAAACTTTGAATTTTTATACATTAATATCATGAAGTATTTTATAATATATTTATGTAAATATGCTGTAAAATACTACTAAAAACAGCAAAATAATTTAATTTTTAGATAGAAAGTCACTTTTCTATTCAAATCTAACGTAGAATGGTCTCACATTTTCTGGTCAATAAATCTTAATCATAATCCGCTTCCGGTCCTGGATATGACCTTAAACTATATCCAGTGGTGAGACCCCAGCTTGCGGGCTTTGGGAAGTGTGGAGTCACCCTTTAATTGCCATTGCTCCCAGGTCCACTCTGACCCGGAGTGGTAGTACATGTTAGGGTCCCAACTAGGGGTTAAATAGAAACCGACTTGAAAACAACAAATATATTCTATTAAAAAATTTTTCTTCAAAATAACTGTATTCGGAATTAAATAACCTAAAAAGGCTTGATATGCCGTAAAACAAAAACAACCAACCATAACCCGCTTTCGAATCCGATAGCGTAATAAAGAACGGGCAAGTAATTAGGTGTGTAATTCACAGTAACCCCCTATGTCTCAATAACAATGTGTCTTGTTTGGAATGAATAGAAGTAAAAAGGTAATGTATATGTTGGGCATGGTCAATATAAACTTCAAGGTGTGAGTAGTCATAAGGACTTAGCGCTAAGGAGCTTGGAGTGGGCGCATTTTAAACTGCTGAACCGTGTTCGCAAAAAAATGTGGCATACCGGGAAAAACTGATACCACAAAAAACTTATATGTCTATGAGGTGTTTTTTTTGTTTACTAACATGCCATCACTTATTAAGGTTTAAAGGTTACTCGAGGATAAGGATTAAATAAGTGCTAAGTAGACGGTGATACAACATTGTAATGGTGATTGGGCAGAATGTGATTATTTAAGAGAGCGGTTCAACAAGAATTTATTTACATTGGACTTGATAACCACAATTTTGTAGCGGCTCCGCGATATCGTGTTTCAGCAACGGACAGTTCTAGGAACGACATTTTGTTAATGAAAGTTTCGTTTAGTTTTAAATCGAGAAAGAGAAAGGGAAACTATGGCCAATAGTTGTAGATGGACGAGTTTTTGTGAATGTTTTATAGAGGTAGAGCCATAGATTAAACTCAGTCGAGAACTTGCCATGAAAATAACGATAGAGTAGAGAAGAACAAGCAAACTAGTAACGCTTCTTCTGTTGGAAAGAAGTAATTGCTGACCGGAAAAGCATCACTCACTAAATTTTGAAAAAAAAAAACAAAAAAAACAACAAAAAAAAAGACAAAAAACAAACAAACAAACAAGTGAAGCATGTATGGTCCCCCATGAGTGCACAGTGAATGAGGCATAAAAAATGACTAAGTTCAGCATTTGCACACCCCCTCTATTTAGCCCCCAATGTCCCCAGAGAACGTCAAATCATGGTGAAAATGAATAAACGGTTCAGTTTTAGGCCTTAACATATGTAAATGTGAATTCTGCATCATACAAAAAAAAAAAAAAAAAAAGAAAGTCCATCATTTGCCCCCCACCTTTAGCCCCCAAAGTTTCCAAGGCCTTAATATATTTAATTTGGAGTTCAGCCCCATGCAAAACTGCTCAATAGACATACATAAAATGTTTTGGACAAATATGTTAAATAGACCCAAAAATAGAGTGTTTTTAATTGCCGTAAAGGAGCCCCTGGGGCACACCCAAAAGTTATCGCGAAGTATAGACAAACAAAATTATATAGAAATCAGTTAGTTACAACTTTTCAGAAAGTTTTATAAAATCCAAGGCATCAATTTTTTTTAATAAGCACAAAAGTGTCAATTTTAGCCATTTTAACCTGAAAGGCGCCCCTAGGAGGACAACCGAAGTTTTCCCGGATTCGTTTTGTTACTGTTTTGCTCATATCATGTTTAATGTTTGTGCAAAATTTTTAAAAAATTCCAAGGCGTAGTTATTGAGAAAAATGCGGACAAACGAACGGACGAAAAGACGAAGGGACAATGGTGAATTACAGATCCACCCTCCTTTTGTCTGCCCAAAACTCTGAAGTTTTCCTTTCAATAATAAATACTACTTCGCCACGAATGGTTTCACCTTTGTAGACTACACTGTAAGTAGTTGTTTCATGTATCGACTGTCCGTAGATTTATGGATACTTCCAAACCGGAATATATTGGAGAAATAATACGTAGTTTTACTTACAGACAGAAATACGTCTCGTATATGCACCAAGATTTCTATAATGATAATGATGATGATAATGATGTTGAACTGTGTTCGCATAAATGATGGTATACTGGAAGAAATGTCTTGCCCCATAAAACTGATATGCCTATGAGATGCTTTTTTTTACTAGCATGTCATCACTTATTAAGATTTAAAGACTACTCAAGGATAAGGATTAAATAAGTGTAAAGTAGAAGGTAATACAACACCGCAATGATTGTTAATAGTGGTGGTGATTTAACAGAAAGAAATTATTGTTATAATGATGTGTATGTCACCATGAACTGACGCCACACCAAATAATCGAGAAGGGTCAAGGAGGATGGAAAGACCGAGAAGAGAAATCACTAGCCGGACCTCCGCTGGATGCGTGCAAAGAGGATTGGGACCTTGGTAAGACTTATTTCCACTCAACTTCCAGTGAATACTAATTGTCGCCACCAACGAGAAATCAATGGTAAGCGGTTGTTACGATAACGCAAATTCATCTGAAAAAGTTATCGAAAGAGGTGGAGAGTATTGGAAATCTGGGGAGACTTATTTCCACTGAGACTTCAGAGAATGCCACAAGTTTTTCTCAAAGAGAAATCTTCGATGATGGATTGTGTTACCACTCCTAGTGAATAAATAAACAAGTAAACAAAATAAAATAAATAAATAAATAAATAAATAATAATAATAATAATAATAATAATGATAATAATAATAATGATAATAATAATAATAATAATAATAATAATAATAATATGTTTGTTTTCCTTTATCATAAAATATCAGTTTTTTTTTTTATTCTGTGCCTCTCGATGATCTAACCGGTTTTCCATACGTGCAAGTATACGGGTCATGTTTCGCAATCTAGCCTTTAAGTGGGCGTAAGAACCTGTCGTAAACTGGGTTAGTGTTGGCACTTTAATGATGATACAGCCACCCGATATTTAGGTGTGTTCTTTTTTCTTTTATGATCCCGCAATTTTGTTATTCGCTTTTGGGGTTTAACTGATTCTTATGTAACCGAAACTACGCATGACGGCAATACATTATAATAAACTCGTTTGTTGTTGTTGTTGTTGGTGTTGCCTTCACCTTGTATTGCATATTGTTTATGCACAACACTACCCAACATTGACAGACAATGCCAGGCAAAGTCAGACAATGCCCGACAGTGGAAGCCTGATGGTTCCGTTTTGGCCACAGCCACTATTGCCTGCTATTTTCCAACACCGACAATGGCTGAAACTAGCTGTGACCGCCAACTCTCTGTGTTAACATTTTTTAAAGCAATTTAACCACATCTAGTAATTTACCTGGCTCACGTACAGTAATGCACCAGATGATTATAATTTAATTTGTTTTCAGGATGGGAGTTCTTTTACTGAATTTGTTTTAGGTTTGTGTCATATATCTACCGAGCAACAAAGGGACACGAATCCTGCTAGTAATATATATGAAGTATACTAGGGGCAGAGTAATGAGTTTAATTTTGTTTTTAAATAAATAAAATAAACACGGTTAGACTGCTTATACTAACTAATTTCGCCATAAGACATAAAATAATTCAAATAAATAATTATAAATACCGGTAACATCAAATTAAATCAACTAAAGTTAAAGCTCAATAAACTTTTTTTTTTACTTGAGAGCCACCACGTATCAAGGCCCGAAGACCATTATTGCTATTTCTTTTGATGAGTAAAGGACAAAATAGATTCACTAATTGATATAATAGTTAAGTAATTGATTTTGCGCTACGAAACAGATATTGTCAATAATTATAAATGTCAACTGAATTAAAGGAATAAATTATAAGATGGTCAACATCATGGACTTTGGAATGTAGACTTTTATCATTCATTCACTAATGCTCCCTACCTTAGGTTGAGCATTTGGGAAGTGATATAAAAATTACCATTAGCATATTAAGCGGTGCTCTTTGTGCAAACAAATTGAGCTTAGGTATTTTGAATAATGTGTAAACATTGTTAATTCACTGCCCGCATAGCGCAACGGTTAGAAGCTCCGAAACAGCGAAACAGTACTGTATGTGGATGGCTATATATATATATATATATATATATATATATATATATATATATATATATATATATATATATATATATACGAGGGGGATGCAATAAATAATGCCCCTGACTCACTTCCCATAGCAGTAAAGCAACGAAACGCCACAGTTATTAGTCTTTCTCTACATAGGAACCACCCAGAGTTATACATTTCTCCCATCGTTTGATGCAGCTCTGGAGGTGGTGAGTCCAAGTGCTTCCACTACATTGACTGGGATTTGTTCTCTGGATCATAGTGATGGACCCAGGTTTCATCCTGTGTAATCAGTCTTTTGAAGAACTTTGACTCATCTTCTTGGCACATCTCCGAATTCATCCTCGAGCAATCGACGCGTTTTCGCTTCTGGAATGGTGTGAGCAACCTGGGAATCCATCTGGCAGACACCTTATGCATATGCAAATGGTCATGAATGATAGTTTCCACAGATCCTGTACTAATCTTGACATCTTGGGCTATTTGGCGAATAGTAATGTGCCGATCTTCCAAAATGGCAGCCTCAACTTGACGGACATATGCCTCATCAATGGCAGAATGGGGGGTGGGCGACCAGGTCTGGGAGCTGTACCACAGACTTCCGGCCATGTTTGAATTCACGATGCCAGCGTTTTACAAGGTCATATGATGGGGCATTATCACCACAAGTTTATTTAATTTCATCAAAAGTCTCCTGTGGTGTGCGTCCGTTCAAATACAAAAACCGGATCACTGCTCGACATTCAACAGACTCCATTTCACCTGACTCAGTTCAAACACCTGCAAAACAAAAACCATAATTAGTTCAGAGCTGTAATTTGCCACATAACCCGTAGAGATATAAATCATTAGAATGCAAAATTTCAGCTAGATCAGACAACTGGAAGTGGGCCAGGGGCATTACTTATTGCACGCCCCTCATATATTTCGGACATTTATCGTTAACTCATTCTAAGATAAATTCTCAATGAAAGATTAGAGACAATCAAAATTCGATTAGTTTCTGCATTTTAAAATACTATTTATAAGATTTGCTCTTTCTTTTCTTTTTTTTAACTAAGGGGTCGCTTTCTGTTCTTTAAACGGCTCATTTTTCATTATCGAGGAGGACAAATAATAAGAGATAAAAAGGGAATCACATTTTTGGCCCAAAGCTCCGAAATGTATATTAAATGCTTCCAGTGCACTTGTACATGTAAACACAAAAATCCTGATGCATATCTAATTTTTTTTAAACAAAAAATGTTCCTGATGCGCAAACAAGTTTTTTTTAAACAGTCTAGAAGGATTTCTCATTCACGGAAAGACCACAGAAAACATTTTGCAATGATTCTTCTAAAGCATTTAATCGTTCTTTTATGGTTATGGTGGTACGGGAAATTCCCATATTTTACGGAAAATTTTCATATTTATACGGTATATTTCATGTTGATATATCGTCAGCCAATTTCATTTTTAACTGTTTTTACACAGGCATCACCACTTATCAAGGCCCAGAGGCCACTCGAGGATAAGGGTTAATGGGTATACATTAGTCATTGTGATTATAGCGTAGTAAACATAAGTAGTGGGAATTTTGTAAATTGGATTACTTGGGGGGGCATCAAGAACTTGTTTACGTTGGACTTGAAGACTATCAAATTGTTGTCAGCTTGAGAGCAGGAAAACGGAAGAGGATCCCACAGGCATGCAGTTCTAAGAAAGAAGCTTTGTTCATGGAATCTATATTTAGGGTTAGGCATAGATAAAGAGTGTGGAAAATTGTTGATAGTGGTTTTGGCTAGACGAGTGTTTTTCGTGAAAGTTTGACGAAGGGGGGCATCGATTGAATTTCAGATGAGCATTTGCTATGAAAATGACGATAAAGCAGAGACAAGCTCGCAACGTCTCTTCTGTGAAAAAGAGGTTGCAGGGAAGAGAAAAGGGCACCCCCCACTAAGCTACAAAGTCTATTTTGAACTCTGTCAAGACAGGATAAGCTGCTTCTAGCAGCTCCTGCCCAGATGTGGCAACAGTACTTCATCGTTAGCCGTACCTGGCTTTTATATAGATATAGAATTGCATCAGAAGTGAGATATTTACTGCAGCGGTAGAAGGATCCCACCATTTTTTCAGCGACCTCTGCAATGGATTTGATATGTGTGTTCCATTTCAGATCGGGATGTAAAGGTCAAGCCCAGAAGCTTGACAAAAGATGACCCCCTCCACCAAGACGATAGCCATTCATTTCAATTGATGACAGATGAGCACCAGATTAACATGAAAGTATTGTTCGATCTTTTACTTTAACTTTTTTTTCTTTACAAATTTTCTTTTACGTTCTAAATTGACCCAGCACTTTATAAAACAAAATAATTACAATTTCGCTAATTCACGAAACTAATATGGGAAGTATATTTATTACTGCTCTGGAATTATATTAAATGTTTCCAGATACCATGTACATGCAAACACAGAACAATGTTCCAGGTGAATTTTCTACTGCGAGGGTGCACACGTACGTCAACCCATAAAATACTTAATTAAATTAGTACCTCTTATACCTACTCGGGTCCTGCTTGTATCACTACTGATTCCTTTACATGTAAGCGTGATTGCATGAAGAGGTCTCAAGTTACTAAATACTAGAAGACCGAAACATGCTCATGATTGCGTAGCAACACATTACTGCTTATGTAAAAACAAATTAAATGTACACCCTGCTCTACTTCGGTATTGATCACTTTTGTATTAATCTTGTTACACGTCATTGGTTACTGTGCCTCTGGAAAATAACAACTCCAAATTATATATATATATATATATATATATATATATATATATATATATATATATATATATATATTTTATAACGAACTAACTAGCACTACCTACGTATTGAGCACTTTTGAAGTAAATACTTAAAGTTTACGCATAAATCTATACTTTCGTATATTAATTTTATGTAAGTAATCAATTTAAACGCACAAGAACCTTAATTTTTGCCCATTGTCAGGCGTGGCAATTATCCCTCTCCTCAAAATTTGAAAAAGTCTGGAACCTTTTCGATTTTTGCACCTTAATTTTTCTTGCCTGATGATATCCGGGATATGATTGAAACAGTCTATACATCGAAGCAAGATTTTTTTTTTTACATAGGCAGCATCACTTTTCAAGGCCAAGAGGCCACTCGAGGATAAGGGGTAAAGAGTGTACAGTAGAAATTTCACAATATAGTGACCGTTAGTAATAGAGATTCTGTAAATTTGTTAACTTATATGGAACGGCTCATCAAAAACTTATTTACGTTAGACTTGAAAACAACCATATTGCAGTCAGCTGGAAAGCAGAAAAACGGAAGATATGACTGTATTTACATAAAGAATAATATATATATATATAAGAGAGATGAGACACTGATAGAAATCAGATGAAAAATCCTAGTAGGTATTACTTAAAGTAATACTTTTAAGGTGATCCTAGCCAAAAAGGAAAAGCTCAATATTTAAGAATAGAGCAATATATAAGTTTCTTGGTTAAATTTTAAATTCTGAAAAAATAACATATAGAGACATATATTCGATTTAAAATCCATGGATTAAGGAAATTAAAATAACCCCTTTATATGTTCCTTTTGTCAAACAATAAATTCTTAAATCGAATATATGTCTCTATATGTTTTTTTTCAGAATTTAAAATTTAACCACGAAGCTTATATATATATATATATATATATATATATATATATATATATATATATATAATATAAAGCTGAATGTGTTTGTGTGTGTATGTGTGTGTGTGTGTGAGTGTGTGTGTGTGTGTGTGTGTGTGTGTGTGTGTGGTCACGAATAGGCTCCTATATGGTTGACTATTTTAAAAAACTGATTGCATATAATGATAGAAGATGTATTGAGGCACAGGAATGGGTATGTTTGATCCCGCAGAACGGTGGTTCATAAAAATTGTGGGGTCTGCGTTCGCGCCTGGTCCACAAAGTCTGAAAATAAATTTAAAAATTTAAAAAAAAAAGCGTTTACAAGTGTTTTTGGTATGGATGTACATAAGAATACTTTGATAAGTATGTTTTAGCTTAAATAGGGATGGTATAATAAAATTGTGGGGTCTGCGTTCGCGCCTGGCCTTCATAGAATGGCGTAAGTATACTTTGATAATTATGTTTCAGTTTGAAGAAATATGGTATAATAAAATTATGGGGTGTTCATTTGCACCTGACTTCCATAGAATGGAGATATGTCACAAAGTTTAACAAGGTTCTTTAATATAGATCCACAGAATATTGTGATAAGTGTTTCGGTGTGAACAGGTATGGTATAATAAATTATGGGGTTTATCTATTTTATTTTTACTTTCATCATATTTTGCTTTGGTTTTGATACCCCCGAATTCGAAGCTATCTCTTTACAACCCTTCTTTTTCATCATAACCTATCATACTTTAATAAATCGGAGTCCATTTTCTGTAGGCTGTTATTGAACCCAGTCAACGACAGGTACTTTTACTAGTATATATATATATATATATATATATATATATATATATATATATATATATATATATATAGAGAGAGAGAGAGAGAGAGAGAGAGAGCATGTATGTATGTACATGTGTGTAGATATGGCTGTATTTACATAAAGAATAATATTATATATATATATATATATATATATATATATATATATATATGCATGTACATGTATGTGCGTGTGTGTGTATGTGTGCGTTAAGGTACTACGTATACACGTACGCACACATATTTGCACTTTGGCATCAAACTACGTAAACAAAATGGTGACGTTAACATTAAAAAGCAACAAATACGCCACGGAAATTGATGAAAGAGAATAATTGTTAACTCCGGTGTTAGAATCAGTAAAAATTGATGAAAACTTGGAAAATTACTTTTGAACTTGATGGTTTTCCTTTCCTCCGTTTTTGTGGTTCACCTAGCTTACTCTTTGTGGGCGACTTCTTTTCTCTCTCTTCCTTCAAAACCGTCTGTCTACTTCTTCCTCGATAATATTTATGATGGAAAGCCAGATTAATTCCCTCTGTTTGTTCTGCAACAACATCTGGATGCAATAACTTCAATAAAACCAAGCAACAAAAATAAAACACAGAAGCAACGACTGAAATGTTATTTATTCATCAGTTCCTCTATTCACCAGTTGAATGAAAGATATGCTAATTTATAGTCAAAGTTTGGTTTTCAACAAACAGGCCGGTCGGCGTTGCCCGGTCGTAAAATACGCTTAAGTATGATATTTTAATTTATATAAATTTCGTATTTATTATCAGAGAGCCAATTCTTTCTTGATCATTACATTTTACCTAATATATATTAGTGATTTCAAAAGTAAAAAGAAAAAATGAGTTGGGTGTCATCAACTAGAATCGAAATCAAAATATCTACCTTTCTATCGGTATTTGCTTCTATACGACCTAAGGACACATGCATATCAAAACCTAAAAAATTTACGTACTTTAATATATATCAAGTTTCAAATCTGTAGACCAAAATTTGACAGAGTAGCTTAGTAGAGACCGATTCGCACACACACACACACACGCACACAGAAAAAGGCGATTTCATAATATACACAGATATATGGGCAGATACACACACACTTTACGTATACTTTTATATTCACAAATATATGCATACTCTTATTAGAAATGCTCTCCAAAACTTGGAGGATTCGACACATTTTCTTCATCTTACCATTTGCTAGCCCGTGTCCGTGTCGTGATTTTCACAGACGTAGATATACTTTTAACATCGAATAGGACTCGGTCTATCAACCAAGCTCCAAACCCTGTCCCATCGTCCCAATGTTAAATCGTTGTGCCTATTTTACAAGTACTTTAATGGAATGTGCTCTGAAGAAGTCGTAGCACTGGTTCCCCTCGACGTACATATACCCAACTAACCTGACCAGCAGCAGAATCTCACCCCTTCATTATTGATGTTTTTGGACGCCGAAAAGCCTTACCTTGGACTGCCAGACA
>NC_136490.1:38083643-38091143 GCF_053919585.1 Euprymna scolopes | reverse complement strand
TCCACCTATAACAAATTGTAACTTTAGCACATAACCTCTTCGCGCCACATCACTTATGTTTCTACGGCATGCGCCACAACACAGTTGTTAGCAAACACTGCTTTAAAAGATAGAAATGATTATCTGTTTTGATTTAGAAATAATTGATTTTGTATTAGTAAGCGTTTTATTTTTATTTTAGTAAAAAATCAACATTCATAAAAATATTCTAAACGTTTTCTTGGAGATTAAACTTAGTTATCGTTTATGTCTTGTGTTTTATACTAGCACGGAGACCCGATGTTGTCCGGAATTGAATGACGATCAATAATATTCCACCCTGCATCTTTTATTGTCATCAAAATCGGGGAAGTTGCCTATTTGTAAAAAAAATCGGTTGATTGCCTGCCCTAGTAGAGACCCCCCTGCAGTATAGCGGGAGAAAGCTTCACATGCCTGCTAACAGTGACTTAATCCACAATATATTGTAGCCTACATTGCACTGTAGAGAATCTACTGGTGATTTTATAAAATTATCTGTAAATAATGTCTTTACTTCAAAATACAAACGTCAAAGACATTGATTCACTTGTACTCTAAAGAGAAACATTCCTTTCGACCGTGCCGCTGTTATATCAAAGAACCCTGTTGATTTTATGAAAATCGAATTAAAGTTAAACGTACAAAAATTAAGTATCATAGTTCAATTGTGCTCTAAAAAGAAACATTCATTTCGAACATTTCCTTGTCTTATAAAAGAGCCTACTGTTCATTTTATGCAAAGTGCCTTTCTGTTTGTACGGTAATAAAATTTCTCAAATGTACTTGTGATGTTAAGTTGCATAAAAGTTTTTCTTTCGATTATTGATTTTCGACACAAAACCTATATAAAAACACTCCCAGACACATCAAATACATTTGTGTGAAATTAAAAAAAATCGTCCTAGCCGCCGTTTCCGAGTCGATAGGGGCCTTTCTCAGTATACTAGCATTTCAACCAGGCGTTACCCGGGTGTTTGGATGTGTATGTTGAGCAAAAAAAAAAAAAAAAGTGGTAGTAGGAAGGCAGGCTCGAACCTGTACCGCAAAGGAGAAAAGAACGGGGTAAAACCTAACGTTTATGCTGTTACGACCACCGCCAAACCGGAAGCGGCATTTTTTAAAATTAAGGCTAGACAATCTAAAGGAGAGGATAACTTTAAAAAATATCGGCGAAAAAAGTGATCCACCCCTCCTGTAGAAAAGTGCCTAGTTGAAGGGGAAGATATTGATGCGTTTAGCCAATTTTTCGATATTTGTCGTATGTAAGGTCGAACTTTAAAACGATACTGATCTTGGTAAAATCTGTCACCTCTATTGAAAGTTTAAGACCGACATGCAAACAGACATACATACATACATTTATATATTGGTAACTAAAAATTTTCGACCCAAACTGATGAAAAAGCTTGCCCTATCTCTGAATACCCTTTATGTAAAATTTCAAATATTTAGACCAGAAATTGTCTGAGTAATTTGGAAGAGACCGCAGAGGTCAATTTTTGTAAAATTGACCCCTATTATAACCCCTTAAAATTTATTGTTTTGGGCTCAAATGAAGTTATTAAGTTAGATCCATGTCCAAGGAACCTATATCTAAAATTTCAAGTACGTAGACCCAAAATTGTCGGAGGAGTTTGGTAGAGTTCTCAAAGGTCAAATCGTTTAATTTTGACCTTTTACTCGGCAAATTTCTGGCCCAAAACGGATCACATCGATTTTACCAAATCTCAATACCCTGTATATCAAATTTCGAGTCTGTAGACTAAACATTGACAGAGTTATTGCGTAGGGAAATGTACACAGACACACACACACACAGACACGTTCACTTTTATATATATATATATATATATATATATATATATATATATATAGATAGATATGTCACACACACACACACAAACAAACAAACAAGCAAACAAACAAACAAACAAACAAACAAACAAAGTACATTTTATATAATAGTAACGATAAGAAAGAAAAATTCTTAATAACTAATTTTTATAAATAAGTTACAATGACCCCAAGCGTCAGTCTAGGAGGTCATTGTGAATACGATGTGAGTTGTTCTGAATTTATTTCAGTATTCTGGGAATAACCAAATGCTTAAATGAAACTATTCCGATATTCCGTTATTTTCCGATTGCATTCAAGCCGCCAGGTAGAATGTAAGTTATCATTAAGAAGCGTTTGTTGTTCATTTAAAAAATATATGCGATTTTTATTTTTATAATGTTCAAATTGTAAATAATATAAAATATGACCAAATTAATACTATACATTTTTTATGATCATTGTAGGGTCTATTTTCAACCCCCGCCCCTCGTGCACAGTGCACAGTTTGAAGTCAGTGTGGGAACTGTACGCGTAATTATTCGCGAGGAACTGAACATGCGGAAGATTTGCATGAAGTTTTTCTCAAAGATGCCCAGAGAAGATAAGAAAGAAAGACGTTGTCATGACAGCAGGGAGATGGTCGAATTGATCAATTTAGATCCCGCAGTTTTTGATGCTTTGGTGATCTGCGATGAAAGCTGATTTACTATCATCACAGCAGATCCCCAGTGGAAGCATACTGGCTCTCCCAGACACAAGAAAGCCAGACAGAGCAAATTCACCCAGAAACATCCCGTTTTTGACAGCACGGGCATGATCTATATGCACTTACTTCCCACTGGACAGACAGTCAACAAGGAATACTATGTTGAACTGTAAAGGGAGTTCAGAAAGTAATTCCGACGGAAGCGGCCAGTATACTTCAAATTGGAACAGTGGCATTTCTATGAGGACAATGCACCAGTCTACGACTCCATTCTTGTCACAGACTATTTGACCAAGATGGGCATCAAGACAGTTCCTCACCCTCCCTATAGTCCAGATCTTGCTCCCTGTGACTTTTGTTAATTCCCTAAGCTCAAGGAAAACCTTATAGGTTGTCGTTATGAGACAATTGAGGAGATGAAAGACGCTGTGAGAAGAGTCATTGGCACGCTCACGCAGGCGGACTTCCATAGGGCCTTCCAGAAGTTGTTGGAACAGAAACAACAAGTGCATTGCATTCGGAGTAAGTTACTTCAAAAGGGACTAGAGTTTCGCGTGTATACTGTCAATAAATGTGCCCATACGAAAAAAGTCTGGAAATTTATTGAAGACACCTCATACATAAACCTCTCTCTCTGTCCCTCTCTCTCTCTCTCTCTCTCTCTCTCTCTATATATATATATATATATATATATATATATATATATATATATATATATATATATATATATATATGGACATTCTGAGTTAAATTATGTAGAATCACAACAAAATTTATTGTTTGGCAAAGAAAGGAGTACAAATAATTATTCAAGTTTTTTTCCTAAATGCATGGATTTTCAATGAATGGCTCATTTCATCGGAGGAAATGTTATTAGCAAAATAGTTGTGGCAATAGTAAATTTTGTTTATTAACACATAAGTTGAGGATATACATATGTAGTGACCAGCTAAAAATCGCTCGTCACGTAACCTGAGGAATCTATTCGGCCGGAATTTATTCATGTTAGGAATAATTTGATTTTGTCACTGTTTGCACGTGCAAGTATATCAGAGCGTAGAATCGTGGCTGTGACGCGATATTTTTACACGCAAATTCATTGGGCTATATTTTCGTTTACTAGCGCATGTAGACAGTAAACAGTCTGGAAGATTCTAGAAAGTCAGTATAAAAGGCCTGACGCGTCAAAAACAAGTCAGTCCAGACAACGTTTCTGCGATTTCCAGACAACGTTTCCGCAAGTCACTACCGCCGGTGCTTTTCAAACGTTTCCCAGAAGACGTAAAACTACACTGCTAAGAATACCAAGTTTAAACTACAACGGGTAAATTACGCTCATACAAACAACAAAGAACGAATATTTTTCCTTGCAAAATTCTTTCCTTTCTGATATTCCTTCGTCCGTGGTGTTTCTTCATAAAATATGTCGACACTACTAATTTCCTCAGTCACAAAGGATTTCCTTAGTCACGTAAGATTTCCAGATTTAAGTTACACAAATATTTTTTGACTTGGATTATGATTCTGGACTTTCGTCTTATAAAAATGCACATTTCCCAGCTTAATTCATGAACTTTAAATTTAATAATTTCATGCTCATGCGAACATACAGGACTGAACACAAATTACACATCTACCCTAAACTACTTCCGGTTAAATAAAATTTTATATCTTGAGTTTTAGAATTTGTTCCCTAGTTGTTACTATTTACTGATTATTATTTTTTTTGTTAGGGAAAGGAATTTCGATCTATGCTCCCCGCTCCCGTCACTGTCATGGATTCGGACGTCGGTTTTTACCACACACACACACACACACACACACACACACACACACACACACACACACACACACACACACACACACACACAAATTAGTATAATTCAATAAATGCGATGGTTTTATGTGAAACGAAAAAAATAAATATAGTTTATCGTTTTATTGATCCATGAAAACGGACATAATTTTCGTTACATGATAGATTGTTGTACGATAAAAATAGTTGGTAATGAAAAATGCTAGTTGTCTTTACTTATTGAGCCTTAACAACTATCAGAACTTTCGTTATAATCCAATAATCAGAAAATTCACATTCCTTTTAAAATAACTTATATTCTGTGAAATTATGCAGTTTTTTCATATTTTTAGTTGATACCAATGATATACGTCGTTTTGATAAACTGGATTGCTTTTAAAATAATGGATAACTTAGTAAAAGGATAACAAAATAATATCTTCTAAAACTTTTGTGTAATTCTTATTAATGAATTAGTTATCATAACTATTTACTACATAAATTACACGATAACCTTACATAAAAAATTACATCATCCCTGGTGGGATTCGAACCCACGACCTCTGGATTAGAAGTCCAGCGCGCTATCCCCTGCGCTACAGGGACTCCACGCAGAAGCCTGATATATTCATTAGTATTTTCTTTCTTTTCATTTTCTGTTTGTAAGATAAGATGTACGTGCCATGAAATTGAGTACAAAGTTACCTACGTCTCTCTATAGACCACTCGATCTTTTTCTCTTTCTTTCTCTCTCTGTCTTTCTGTCTGTCTGTCTGTCTATCTGTCTGTCTATCTGTCTGTCTGTCTGTCTGTCTGTCTGTCTGTCTGTCTCTCTCTCTCTCTCTTTCTCTCTCTCTCTCTCTATATATATATATATATATGGAGAGAGAGAGAGACAGAAAGAGAAAGAGAGGAATATGTCTGTTTATCTGCTAACGACTTTACTATGAACTGAACGCAATTTTGACTTTTTCGAACTCATAAGTGCACAGCTGCATCCCCCACCACCACCACCACCACCA
Source organism: Euprymna scolopes (assembly GCF_053919585.1). NCBI lineage: Eukaryota > Metazoa > Mollusca > Cephalopoda > Sepiida > Sepiolidae > Euprymna > Euprymna scolopes. Next base: position 38,085,763 of record NC_136490.1, on the reverse strand, counting down.
CCACCACTACTACTACTACTACTACTACTACTACTACTACTACTACTACTACTACTACACACACGTTACTGCTACGACTGCTATAATAATAATAATAATAATAATAATAATAATAATAATAATGATAATAATGATAATGATGATGATGATGATTAGTTTAGGATTTCTAAACTATCGCACCTAATGTAACATTAAGAATATCTTCGAACGTGTCTGAGGTGTTCACATTATCAACCAGCAAACCAGCATGAACAAACATTTTGCATGGCTGTCGCTCCACTCCACTAGTCCACTCCACTACTTGGTTCAAAATTAGGAGATGACTTTCCTCACACGCTCCATTTTCATTTTATATGCCAGGCCTTTCTGCTTGTGCGGTAATAAAACTTCTTCAAATGTACTTGTGATGTTAAGCTGTGCCTTCTTTTGCTATATATATAATATATGGATATTTTCGATTATCGATACTTATCGAAAACATTTCGATATAAAACCTATCTAAGAACACTGGCAAATACATTAAGTACATGTGTGTGAAATTAAAAACAAAGTCGGCCCAGCCGTTCTTGAGTGCATAGGGAACTCTTATTCTCGCTCACACGCACAGTCGCACACTCGCACACACACCCAGACTTATCGGCCTTATCTTTGTTCCTTATAACATTAATAAGCTTTTTGGTTAGCAGAAAAGTGTAGTATCAGTTTTGATACTACACTTTACCCTTTCTTTCCTCATTCAGTGGATGAGAAATCCTTCTTCACGGAGAAAATTTTTATGTTTGTTTCTATGCGGAGTGCCATTTTTTTGGGAGCTGAACATCCCCCACATTAAAAACCGACTTTGTGTCCAACTTTGCCAGAACATTAAATAAGCGTTCATCTTAAAAAGTAACGATCATCCCTGGTGGGATTCGAACCCACGGCCTCTGGATTAGAAGTCCAGCGCGCTATCCCCTGCGCTACAGGGACTTGACGTGCAATTGGCATATATTCATCGGTATTTTCTTTCTTTTCATTTAAATTTCTCTTTCTTTCTGTTTAAGAAAATGCCAGCGCAATGTAGGTGCCATGAAATATAGTACAAATAGATATCCATCCACCCCCACCCCCATCCTCTCTCTCACACATACACCAAGTAGGCCATGGTCATAGTGACTTAGTGCAGTATCTGTTCTGGTGCTATGCTTCAACTCTTCTGTCCTCGGTCAGTGGAGTAGAAATCCTTCATGACTGAGACACTTTTTTTTTCTTATTCAGAGTACTCCATTTTGGACAGCTGGATTTCCCCCACATTAAAAACGACCTTGTATCAAACTCCACCCTCGTGGAGAGGCAAGTAGAACAGAAACATTAAATAAGCGTTCGTCTTGCAAAACAAATAATAACGATCATCCCTGGTGGGATTCGATCCCACGGCCTCTGGATTAGAAGTCCAGTGCGCTATCCCCTGCCCTGCGCTACAGGGACTTGACGCAATTTTTACATCTATTATTCCCTATTTTCTTTCTTACCATTTTAAATTTCTCTTTCCTTCAGTTTTTAAGATAAAATGCCAGCACAATGTACAAAGTTATGGATATCTATACCTATCTATCTACCTGTCTATATATCTTTTTTTAAATTTTTTTTTATTACATTTTCACCCCAAACAAGGCAAATTGCCACTTTGGTGTAGGGGGCTACTATCAGGGGCAACAACTACTGGGGTACTATGTAGGGATTTGGGCAGCAAGGTGTCGGTTCACGTTACACTTGAACTTCTGCACGTCAGTACTGTTGGGGAAGCAGGGACCTGGGATGGAATTCCAGAGTCTAGCGGTTCTGGGGAAGAAACTATTGGAGTAAAAAGATCTTTTACATCTAGGGATCTCTACTGTGTGGGGGTGGGATTTAGCAGCCTGTCGGGTTTGTCGAGGGTGCACACGTCGTGGGGGCACAAGTGATTGCAGTTCGTCAGAGCATTCACCACTAAAATACTTGTAGAAAAGGCAGAGGGATGCAACATTTCGTCGATGGGACAAAGGCTGAAGCTTAGATGCCAGTTCAGGGTCTATCAGGTTTGCGACTCTCTTTTGAACCTTGTCAAGGAGCGAGAGACTAGTAGCAGATGCATCAGCCCA
>NC_136490.1:38046143-38078643 GCF_053919585.1 Euprymna scolopes | reverse complement strand
CAGATTCAGTTGTAGGTATATGGTCTAGGCTATCAGCAGCAGTTTCCTCTAGTTTTCAGTTTGCTAACATGATGTATTCTTGCGTTGTTGCAAATTACCGGGGAAATTATCCAAAAGACCCCAAAGTACATACATTTTCTTTTCCTAAATTTTCTCAATTTGGATACGTACCATTAGAAGGGAAAATTTTTATTCCAACCAAATATAGTAAAGCAAGTAATGTTATTTGTTAATAATTAAACGTGTATTTAATTAGAACTGTATTCAAATACTTTTATAACGTTTGATAACATTGATAATATAAATTAAAGTACTTTCATAACGTTTGATAACATTGTTAATATAAATTAAAGTACTTTCATAACGTTTGATAACATTGTTAATATAAATTAAAGTACTTTCATAACGTTTGATAACATTGTTAATATAAATTAAAGTACTTTCATAACGTTTGATAACATTGTTAATATAAATTAAAGTACTTTCATAACGTTTGATAACATTGTTAATATAAATTAAAGTAATTTCATAACGTTTGATAACATTGTTAATATAAATTAAAGTACTTTCATAACGTTTGATAACATTGTTAATATAAATTAAAGTACTTTTATAACGTTTGATAACATTGTTAATATAAATTAAAGTACTTTCATAACGTTTGATAACATTGTTAATATAAATTAAAGTACTTTCATAACGTTTGATAACATTGTTAATATAAATTAAAGTACTTTCATAACGTTTGATAACATTGTTAATATAAATTAAAGTATTTTCATAACGTTTGATAACATTGTTAATATAAATTAAAGTACTTCATAACGTTTAATAACATTGTTAATATAAATTAAAGAAACAATACTATTTATTGCAAATATAGTAAATATTATGTTGATATTTTTAACTGTTTATTTTCTTATAAGGCTAAAAAGTCTAGCAGGAAGGTTGAAAATTAAATTAAATTTTGTTTTAGTTTTTAAAATTATAAACAAATAATTTTTACATCAGAATAATTGTCAAAATGTCTTTTTAGTAATAAATAAAACCTTTCATTGAGTATTTCCAAATTATTTTGAAGTTCTATATCTTTTTTCTAAAGTCGGTTTGAAAATTATTCACCACGTGGCTATTAATGAAATTAGCCGTGACTGAGTGTTATATATTAAAATTGATTGTTTCTTTTTAAAATAATAAACAAATACTTTTTACATGAGAATAATTGTCAAAAATGTTGTTTTTTAAAATTTATTTACTTGCCTCCCCACGAGGGCACAGTTAGACACAAGGTTGGTTTTTAATGTGGGAAAATCTAGCTCCCCAAAAAGGGGCACTCTGGATAGGAACAAAAATAAAAAAATATTGTGTCAGTCATGAAGGATTTCTCCTCCACTGACCGAGAACAGAACAAATGAAATGTAGCATCAGAACAGATACTAAACTGTGATTATTATTATTATTGTAAATGTTTGTTTACTATCTTTTCTTAGATTTTAGCAACAGTTTACATTATGGTATGAATGTTTTCTTAAATAATGTTTTTAGGAATGTGAACATCATTTTCGGCCTGAGGATGTAATAAAGGAGAAGTCAAGATTCGATGATAAAACGTTGTGAAATAAACACGCAAGATGAGAACATTAGTCCGAATAATCTCTAAAGTTTAAAAAAATAACATTCAACCCATGTGATTTTTCTCTAAATTAAATTAAAAAATATTTCTGCACTAGTAATTTTTATTGTTTGTTTGTATTTGAATTATTTGTTTGATTTCAATTTTTTGTATTTTATCGATTGTTTTCATTCTAAAAATTATTTATCGTTTGTTTTCACTTTTCAAATTATTAATCGTTGGTGTTTAATATGTTATTTTATTCGTTGTTTCCTAAATTCATAATTCACTTTTATCAGTATCAAATTGTATATCGCCCCCGCCTTTTTTTCTTATTTTTTCTGCACTTATTTTAACTTTTTCCGCGAGTGTATATATATATATATATATATATATATATATATATATATATATATATATCAAAGAAAGAGCCCACACAAAAAACGTAAATATGTTTGAAAAAATAAAACTTAAATATGTTTGCCAAAACAAAACAAAAAAAAAAACGTAAATGTTTGAAAATAAACAAGCAACAAAACGTAAATATGTTTGTGATATAATGGACTGATCCAACACCCCTCAAATGAATGGACTGTTACGTCTATAAAAAGACAAGCAAACTCTCCTCACGTGGGAGACAGAATTTAGTACTAAGCTGTCAATGGACGCTTAGAAATGTGTGTACCTTTTTACCTAAATAAACCCTTTCTGTACAACCCCAGTAATGACTTGTTATTCATATAATCTACGATATAACAACTGGCGACGAAGAATTCGAACGAAACTCACTAAAAAAAAAAAACAAAGCGAAGGAAAAAGCACACAAGAAGATTAACAAGCAGAAAACAAAAAAAATCCAAAGAAGGAAGAAGAAAAAAGAACTTCGACAGAGCCAACATTTAAAAAGTAAGTGTTTCAGTCTGTTACGGTCCTAAAAAAAAAAAAAAGAGAAATTGACATTTTGAAGCGAACATTTTTTTTGAAAAGAACATTTAAAAAAAAATGTGTCCATTTCAAGTTTTATTCGGCTGGAAGTATTTTTTTTTTCCCTTCGGAAGGACATTGTGCTTTTAATTCGTTGAATTTATAGGACATATGAGTTAATCTTTTGTTTAATTGTGTGGTTTGGTAAAAAAAAAAAAAATTTTTTTAACATGGAGCAGTTAGCGGAATTCACTAGAACTATGCAATCGGCATTGTTTGCGCAACAAAAGCAAATGGAATTACTTCAGCAACAACAGTTGAAGCAAAGCGAAATACTACAGAGTATTTTAACGCAGCAGAAAGACTGTCGTTTCACTCCTGAAGGAATAGCAAATTCTTTATCCGAATTTGTATACGAGCCGACAAATGGGTTAACTTTTCCGGCATATTTTCGGAGATACGAAAATATTTTTGCTAAGAGATGTCAGTCTTGGACAGACGAAGAGAAGATTATCCTTCTTCAAAAACTTGGATCTCAGGAAAATACAAAGTATACGAATTTTATCCTGCCAAAGAAACCTGAAGAGATTTCTTTTAGTGAAACAATAAAAATATTGTCAAACATTTTCAGTGAACGAGATAGTCTATTCTATACACGTTATAAATGTTTAAATATCACGAAGCAGGAGGACGAAGATTTTATTACTTATGCAGGGAAAGTGAATGCTCATTGTGAATCCTTTAAATTAAAAGACCTCAAAGAGGATATGTTTAAAAGTCTAATCTTTGTGCAAGGTTTAACAGCCTCTAAAGATAAGGATATTCGTTGAAGGATATTATCCATTATGAACCAAGACACAGAAATAACGTTACAAAAAGTTACGGAAGAGTGTCAGAAACTGTTAAATTTAAAGCAGGACAATACAAGCATCGAAGGAAAAAATTTTGAAGAAAAAAATATGGAAAGGGTGATAAAATGTGCACACGAAAAATCCTGTAAGACATGTGGGGGAAAAAACCACTTCACTAAAGATTATTACTTTAAATACAAAATATGTAACAAATGTAATAAAAAAGGCCATAAATCAACGGTATGCAGGAAAGGAAAATACTGAAAAGCAGAAATAAAGACCATTGGTTCTAAAAATGAGTCTAGGTGTGATAAAAGAAAATATATTGAAATTAAAATTAATGGCTGTAATGTGAACTATCTTCTAGATACGGGAAGCGACATAAGTATAATTGACGAAGTAACTTGGAAGAAAATTGGGTTTCCAAAGTTACAAAATACAAAAAAAAAAAAATTGCCAGAAGTGTGTCTGGAAATAAACTAAAATTTAAGGGTGAATTTTTTACCAATGTGTCTCTAAAGGAGAATGCTGTGAAAACCAAGTTATATGTCGTACCGGGGAAAAATTCTAATTTGTTCGGTATAGACTTAATGATTCTTTTTAATTTATGGGGAAAACCCATAAGCTCATTTTGCAATAAAGTAAGTCTGGCGGGTTTAGAAAAGTCTAAACTACCAGGAAAGTTTATTGACGAATTAAAAAAAGACTTTAAAGAGGTATTCTCTGAAGGTTTGGGTTGCTGCACGAAAACGGAGGTGAAATTTGAACTAAAGGACGAAGCTAAACCAGTTTTCAAACCCAAAAGAAAGGTTCCATATTCAGCATTAGAAACTATAGAGAAAGAATTAAAGAGACTTCAAGATATTGGAGTAATAGAAAAAGTGGACTACTCTGAATGGGCTTCACCCACGGTTTACGTTAAGAAGAAAAATAATAAAATCAGGGTATGCGCGGACTTTTCGACAGGTCTAAATGATTGTCTCTAGGAGCATAACTACCCGCTTCCTACCCCAGAGGAAATTTTTTCGAAGTTAAGCGGAGGAAAATTTTTTACAAAAATTGATTTGTCTGAAGCGTATTGGCAAGTAAAAGTCCAGGAAGATTGTGCTAAGTACCTGACATTAAATACCCATAAAGGACTATTTTCACTAAAACGTTTGCCTTTTGGTTTAAAAGTAGCCCCAAATTTGTTCCAGCAAATTATGGATACAATGCTAGCAGGTTTGGATTTTGCTATGGCTTATCTAGATGACATCCTTATAAGAAGTAAAAATGTGGAAGAGCATAAAATCCACATTGGCAAAGTATTTGAGAGAATATCAAACTATGGATTGAAAGTGGCTCTCGAAAAATGTAATTTTGGGATGGACAAAATTGAATATTTGGGACAAGTGATTGATCGAAATGGTAGAAAACCTAATCCTAATAGGACTGAAGCAATCAAAAACATGCCTAGACCAGAAAATATAGTGCAGCTACAGTCATTTTTGGGACTAGCAAATTATTATAATTCTTATATCCCAAATATGCATGAACTAAGAGCACCTTTAAACGAATTATTGAAAAAGAATAAAAAATGGCTCTGGACAAAAGAATGTGATGAAGCATTCCTAAAGATTAAAAAATGTCTATCGGATTTAGCACTAGCTCACTACGATCCGAAAAAAGAATTAATTGTAGCAGCAGATGCGAGCGAATACGGTTTAGGTGCTGTGCTACTACACAGACTCAAAGATGGATCGACTAAACCAATTATTCATGCCTCAAGGGTTTTGCTACCCACAGAAAAAAATTATAGTCAGATAGAAAAAGAAGGTCTGGCAATTGTATACGCCATGAGGAAATTTCATAGGTTCATCCATGGAAGATTTTTTATCTTGGAAACGGACCACAAACCTTTGTTATCGATTTTTGGTTCCAAAAAAGGAGTTCCTACTCATACAGCTAATAGGTTACAAAGATGGAGCATGATTCTGTTAAACTACAATTTTAAAATGAAACACCTAGCATCCAGCAAAATTGCACATGCAGATGGTTTGTCCAGGTTGATCCCAAATAAAACTGAATTACTTGAAGAAACTGTTATAGCTGCACTAAAAGAAGAAAATGAACTAACAGATATATTAATAAATACTGTTAGGGAACTTCCGGTAACACTTAAGGAAATAAAGAAAGCAGCAAGAACAGATGAATACATTAACAAGATAAAAAAACAAGTGGGACAAAAAGAAAAGAAGAGGAAAGGATTAACAGTTTTTCCATTTTCAAAGTGCGATGAAACTCTAATGTACGCAGATAGAGTGGTAATACCTCAAGTATTACAGAAGAGAATTTTAAAAGAATTCCACATGGGACATCCTGGAATCTCCAGAATGAAAGCACTAATGAGAGCATATATGTACTGGCCTGGAATGGATCAGGACATAGGAAAAATGATAAAATTATGTAAGGGTTGCCAACTAGCAGCAAAAGCGCCGCCCACTAAGACGCAACCTTGGCCTAAAACAGATATACCATGGACGCGGATCCATATAGATTACGCAGGACCTCTAAAAGGATATTATTACCTGGTAATAGTAGATAGCATGTCGAAATGGCCAGAAATTTTAAAATTCAAACATCCTACAGCGGCAAACACAATAAAGGCGTTGGACGAGGTATTTGGGCGTTTTGGCGTACCAAAAACAATTGTTAGTGATAATGGCACCATGTTCAAAGGTCAAGAATTTAAGATCTACTGTGAGTCACTGGCCATAGAGCATATCACAACACCAACTTTTAGCCGTCGATCTAACGGACAAGCTGAAAGATTTGTCGATACTTTTAAACGAGCGTTACAAAAGAACGATAACATCGACACTGAAGAAAAAAGTCTTCAGAAATTTTTAGCAGTGTACAGGATAATGCCTAATCCGAATACAAATGCAAATTTATCCCCAGCGGAAATAATGTTTGCCAGAAAAGTGCGCTCTGTGTTCGACCGGTTAATTCCGAGTAAAAAAGTAAAAAAAAAAAGTGTAAAAGATAATGTACGATACAAGATATATAAGGACGGGGATAAAGTTTTTTTCAACAATTATCGGGCAGGGAAGAGTTTTTGAGAAGAAGGCATAATCTCAAAAAGAATTGGAAGAATGGTCTACATTATAAAAGGTCAGACATTTTCCCACAAAAAACATATAAACCAACTCAGACCCCGATATATTGAAATAGTTAAAAACAATGAAGTACCGATGGAAGTACTGTATGACATTTTTCACATAGAGCCTCCCAAAAAGGAAGCACCAGTAACTGAAAATACAAGTCACTCTCCAAAATCCAAAAATTCGCAAACGCAAATTTTAAGGAGAAGTGAAAGAAAAAGAAAAAGAACTGAACTTTTTGGACAAAGTCAAAAAAGAAAAAAATGGTGAAGCGGAATTCTAGGGAAGAATTTAGCTTGGGAGGAAGGTGATATAATGGACTGATCCAACACCCCTCAAATGAATGGACTGTTACGTCTATAAAAAGACAAGCAAACTCTCCTCATGTGGGAGACAGAATTTAGTACTAAGCTGTTAATGGACGCTTAGAAATGTGTGTACCTTTTTACCTAAATAAACCCTTTCTGTACAACCCCAGTAATGACTTGTTATTCATATAATCTACGATATAACAGTTTGAAAAAAAATATGTTTGCAAAAACAAAAAAAAAACGTAAATATGTTTGAAAAAATAAAACTTAAATATGCTTGAAAAAAAACAAAAAAAAACGTAAATATGTTTGAAAAAAACTTAAAACGTAAATGTTTGAAAAAAACTTAAAACATAAATATGTTTGAAAAAAACTTAAAACGTAAATATGTTTGAAAAAAACTTAAAACGTAAATATGTTTGAAAAAAACTTAAAACGTAAATATGTTTGAAAAAAACTTAAAACGTAAATATGTTTGAAAAAAACTTAAAACATAAATATGTTTGAAAAAAACTTAAAACGTAAATATGTTTGAAAAAAACTTAAAACGTAAATATGTTTGAAAAAAACTTAAAACGTAAATATGTTTGAAAAAAACTTAAAACGTAAATATGTTTGAAAAAAACTTAAAACGTAAATATGTTTGAAAAAAACTTGAAACGTAAATATGTTTGAAAAAAACTTAAAACGTAAATATGTTTGAAAAAAACTTAAAACGTAAATATGTTTGAAAAAAACTTGAAACATAAATATGTTTGAAAAAAACTTAAAACGTAAATATGTTTGAAAAAAACTTAAAACGTAAATATGTTTGAAAAAAACTTAAAACGTAAATATGTTTGAAAAAATAAAACTTAAATATGTTTGAAAAAAACTTAAAACGTAAATATGTTTGAAAAAAACTTAAAACGTAAATATGTTTGAAAAAAACTTGAAACGTAAATATGTTTGAAAAAATAAAACTTAAATATGTTTGAAAAAAACTTAAAACGTAAATATGTTTGAAAAAAACTTAAAACGTAAATATGTTTGAAAAAAACTTAAAACGTAAATGTTTGAAAAAATAAAACTTAAATATGTTTGAAAAAAACTTAAAACGTAAATATGTTTGAAAAAAACTTAAAACGTAAATATGTTTGAAAAAAACTTAAAACGTAAATATGTTTAAAAAAATAAAACTTAAATATGTTTGCAAAAAAACAAAACAAAAAAAAACATGTTTAAAATTAAAATATAACAAAAACATTTATATTTATTTCAAGGGTGCCATTATATACATTTTGTGCTTCCGTAACTGGGTGGACAGACAGTAACGCCACCTATACTTAAACGGAGGAAACGAACTCTCTCTTTCTTCCAGATTACCGATAATATTTATATTTTATATTGAATAAATTTCAGTTTCAGTATTAATCGAACTGTGTTCCTTTTCCTTTTTAAAAATGTTTTATTGCTCTTTTTCGATGGCCCTGATATAGTACTGACAGCCTGATTAATCTTACCTACCTTGCCTGCTGGCATTTTTTAGTTAACAGACCTTCTTCTCACTCTCGGTGGCCGTGGTCAAACACTCTGTCGATCCTACAGATTCTGAAACACCGCAACTGAGTATACTTTAAAAAAAGTTCATTTAATTCATTTTGTTCAAATGGGGAATCAGAAACAAGTTGACACACTTTAATTTGTGACACTGAAGGGTAAGCGTTAACATTAACTGACACAAATTTAAAATAAATAAATAAAAGCTCCCTCTTATCTTTCTAAATTATAAAAATTAGATTTTAAAAAAATCTTCATGAAATCATGTTTTGTTTTTAATAATAGAGGTAAAAAAACCCACAAAGTATCATATGAAATTACTCAGTAATTAAAAAAATGTTTTATTTGATTAATCGATGTTTCATTCATTCTATTTAATAAAAAGTGTTTAATGATAATGCATTTTTATTTTTTATACTTACATGAAATAAAATTCCTCGACTTAGAATATCAAAAAGATCATATAAAATGACCTTTTTGCTATGTTTTTCCTAATTAAAAAACTCCTACGATTTCCCGGGGCAACGTCGGGCAGTCTGACAGACGTTAATGAACATTAAAATAATAAATGTTAAAATTTAAACAGTATTTCCCGCAGTTAACGGTGGCCGAATGGATAAGGTCCTTCTATTGCCCGGTTCGAATCTATTGACCGGTGTTAATCGTGATACCCTGCACTGATCATTACCGAAAGGATGAAACACCAGTGTCTGTATGTACTTAATAATTATTATAGTAAATAATTATATATATATATATATATATATATATATACTAGCAGTATCACCCGACCTTGGTCAGGGGTTGATTTAATGCCATTTTCATGCTTATGAAGTGTAAGATAAAATAAATATGTACAAATATAAATTTTCGAAAAAAAAAATTCTCAATCGAAATTCATGAGAAGATTAAATGAGAAAAGAGGGAATTTTAAATAAGTGTCCATAAATTCATAAGTGTTCGTAAATTGTATAAGCAATGTGGTTTTATTGTTGTTATGAGGAATGTTTTGTTATGATTAGTTAGTCAAAGAAAAAATCATTTTTAATAAGTTAATGGATTTGTATTTGTATAAATAGATGTTATTTAAAGTGTTAATTAAAATCAAGTTAATGGAAAAAATGGAAGAACTATTTTTTTCCAATTAACGGAACAACATTAAGAAGTTACGTCGTCAAAAAAAGTAAGAAAGAGAAAACACACTGATCATGTGTGCGTGTGTGCGTATGTGTGTGTGCTGTGAAGTGTGAAGTAGTAGTATGAAGAATTCCATAGCATAAATAACTGTGTCAGCGTCGGGCTGGCTCGTTGCTAAGCGACGACCTGGAAAAAAGGCCGGTCATTTTCATTTGCATACGTACAATTATGCATAGTATTTTTCCGATACTTTTTGGAAACATTTCGATGCCAAAACCTAACTTAAAACACTGCCAGGCACACCAAATACCTTTGTGTGAAAAATTTCATAAAAACCAGTCCAGCCGTTTTGGAGTCTATAACGAAGGAGCTCTCACATACAGACAAAGTTGCATTTATATATATATATATATATATATATATATATTTTATATATATATATATATATATATTTTATATATATATATATATATATATTTTATATATATATATATATATATATATTTTATATATATATTTTATATATATATATATATATATTTTACAAATTACTATATATATATATATATATATTATATATATATATATATATATATTTTATAAATTACTATATATATATATATATATTTTATATATATATATATTTTATAAATTACTATATATATATATATATATTTTATATATATATATATATATTTTATAAATTACTATATATATATATATATATTATATATATATATATATATTTTATAAATTACTATATATATATATATTTTATATATATATATATATTTTATAAATTACTATATATATATATATATATTTTATATATATATATATATATTTTATATATATATATATATATTTTATATATATATATATATATTTTATATATATATATATATATATTTTATAAATTACTATATATATATATTTTATATATATATATATATATATTTTATAAATTACTATATATATATATATATTTTATATATATATATATATATTTTATAAATTACTATATATATATATATATTTTATATATATATATTTATAAATTACTATATATATATATATATTTTATATATATATATTTTATAAATTACTATATATATATATATATATTTTATATATATATATTTTATAAATTACTATATATATATATATTTTATATATATATATTTTATAAATTACTATATATATATATATATTTTATATATATATATTTTATAAATTACTATATATATATATATATATTTTATATATATATATTTTATAAATTACTATATATATATATATATTTTATATATATATATTTTATAAATTACTATATATATATATATATATTATATATATATATTTTATAAATTACTATATATATATATATATATATATATATATTTTATATATATATATTTTATAAATTACTATATATATATATATATATATATATATATATATATATATATTTTATATATATATATTTTATAAATTACTATATATATATATATATATATATATATATATATATATATATATATATATATATATATTATTACATTTTCACCCCAAACAAGGCACATCGCCACTTTGGTGTAGGGGGCTACTATCAGGCGCAGCAACTACTGGGGAACTGTTGGGATTTGGGCAGCAAGATGTCGGTTTACGTTACACCTGAACTTCTGCATGTCAGTACAGTTAGGAAAGCAGGGACCTGGAATGGAATTCCAGAGTCTAGCGGTTCTGGGGAAGAAACTACTGGAGTAGAAAGATCTTATACATCTAGGGATCTCTACTGTGTGGGGGTGGGATTTAGCTGCCTGTCGGGTTTGTCGAGGGTGTCTATGTCGTGGTGGCACAAGTGTCTGCAGTTTGTCAGAGCATTCACCATTAAAATACTTGTAGAACAGGCAGAGGGATGCAACGTTTCGTCGATAGGACAGAGGCTGAAGCTTAGATGCCAGTTCAGGGCCTATCAGATTTGCAACTCTCTTTTTAACCTTGTCTAGGAGCGAGAGACTAGCAGCAGATGCACCAGCCCAAATGTGACAACAATACTCCATACATGGGCGAATGGTGGCCTTATAGAGGTACAGAATTCTTTCAGGTGTCAGTAGTTTTCTAGCACGGTAGAGAGAGCCTACCTTTTTCGCAACGGCCCTGGCAATGTTTTCAATATAATTGTTCCAACTCATGTTTCCTGTGAACGTTAGGCCAAGCAGTTTGAAAGATGTACTCTCGGACAGGGAGTCACTTGCCATTGCTATTGGTGGCAGAGAAGGTGTCTTGTAATTATTAAAGGAAACCAGTTTAGTCTTGGCAGCATTGAATGTGACCATCCGTTTATGTCCCCATTCCACTACAGATTGGAGGTCATCCTTTAGTGTTTTTGCCATTTCTTTAGATATGTGTTCATTTGTTTTCCTGTCATATCTGTTATAGAGCGTGGTGTCATCAGCATATATACCCATCTCAGAGTCAGTTTTGTCGGGGAGGTCATTAATAACTATTAGGAACTATAGAGGTCCAAGGATAGACCCCTGAGGCACTCCCGCATTTATATCACACTGTTTAGATGTACGACCTGGATTTTTCTCTTATCTAAGAAGGATTTAATTATGTTAAGTATTCTACCAGTGATACCGTATGATTTAATTTTCCTGAGGAGACCCTCATGCCATACCCTGTCAAAAGCCATAGATATATCTAGAGCTACCGCTCTTCCCTCCCCCGCTTTATCCAGTGAATAGTATATACGTTCAGAGATTACAGTGAGGATGTCAGCTGTGGAACGAGCTTGTCTAAATCCATATTGTTTGTCAGTCAGAAGTTTAGCATCTGTAAGGTGCCGGACTAGAGCATGGTTAGTTATGGTCTCAAATATTTTGGCGAAAATTGGGAGGAGGCTAATGGGGCGATAATTTGATGGGTCAGTTCTTTCGCCAGAATTTTTGAATACTGGTATCACGGAAGCAGTTTTCCAACAGCCCGGAAAGCATGATTCATTAAGGCATTTGTTGTAGAGTTTGGAAAGAACTGAGAACTGAAGCTACTTAGCTGAGCACTTTTTTAATAGCACAGCTGGGATAAGATCAGGTCCACATGCTTTTGAAGTGTCAAGGTTTTTTATGATAGCGTGTACCTGAGCAGGGGTGATTTTTAGATCGTCTAGCGTGGCGTCTGTCCGCAAAGGAAAGTCAGGCAGGGGGTGGTTGGAAGGGTCCAGTGTGGAGTTCGAGGCAAACCGGTTGGCAAGCATATTAGCCTTGTCAGTTGCTGAGCAAACAACCTCGTGATTGCTGGTTAGTGGGGGAATTGTTGATTGCCCATTATTTACTACACTGTTGTAGATTTTCCAGAAGTCACAAGTTCCTAATTTTTGTGCTTCGATGCGTTTTTTAGTGGTTTCAGTAAATTCTCTCTTAGTTGTCGCTATTTTTTTCTTAACGTTACTTCTAGCTTCTATATACTTCTGTTTGTTTGAACTGGACTTATGTCGGTTAAATCTGCGGTATGCATGCTGCCTTTGAGCAATGGCAGTCGCGCAAGTCGAAGTAAATCATTGGGGAGAGTGGGGCTTGCTATAAAATTTCTGCATGGGAACATGTGCTTCAATTGCTGTTTTGAACCATTCAGTGGTCTCATTTGCGCACTGTTCTGCAGGAAGAGAAAAAATATTTCCCCATGGGGCATCTCTGATAAGATCTCTGATAGCTTCCCAGTCAGCCTTTTTATAATATCTCGTTGTTTTGAGCACTGGCTCTTCAGTTTTGGGTCTAGAATTTAGGGCGATTTCTACCATTATCACTGCATGGTCAGCGTTCCCGAGTGGGCTGTCAGCATCTGTTATACAATCCTCGGGAACTGTAGTCAGAAACAGATCTAGAAGTGATGCGTGTTGTTCTTGCTGGTCAGGGAAACGGGTTGGAAACGTAACCATTTGTGATAGGGAGTGAGATATAGCGAAATTATGTGTTGAGCTGCCCGCTGCATCTGTGTGAGTAGAGAATTCAAGTCAGTTTTTGTGGTGAACATTAAAGTCACCAAATACACGCACTTGTGCGCTAGTGTCGAGGAAGAGTGCTGTGTCTATGCTGTCAGAGACTTTGATTATTATGGTGCAGTCCTGGGTCGAGGGAGAGCGATAGAGAAAATAAAAGTAGCTAATGTTATGTTGTATGTTTAGTCTAAAGCACATAAAGGCTTGATCGTCCGTTTCTAGGTTTGTTTCTCTAGTGTTACGAATGTCGACTCCAAGTCCGTGCATAAGGCAAGTTCGATTTGTTTGTCCCTAGGCCTGGTTTAAGCTTATTCTTTTTTTTTTATTGTACTGTCATCATGTTATTAAAGAGTTTCAGTTAGGTGAGGAGGAGCTGAACAAGAGGTTATGCAGGGTATCAGACATGCAACACAAGTAGACCATTAGCTGACCTTTCTTCAATTAGCACTGTGGTATCAGGAAAGCCCATCGGGGATGAGTGCAGGGTCCCTTTCCATGCACGACGTGGCACTACAAACATCCCGATATTATACAACTGTTGATGGAGCAGCCGCTGTAAGCGCTACTAAAGAGTTAGGGCCCTTGTACTACCAGTCGGAAACAGCAGCCAGGAACTGTCAATCCGGTACCCTCAGCCCATCAGAAGAAGATCACCCCAATCTAATTGCACACACACATATATATATATATGTATATATATATATATATATATGTATATATGTATATGTATGTATATATATATATATATATATATATATATATATATATATATATATATATATATATATACAGGGTGACACCCCCCAAAAAACAAAGCTAAATGGAGGCCATCTAGAACATATGCCGTAGAACGGAGAAAAAAAGGCCAAAGGCCCTTGTGTTTTGATGTGATTTTTTGAATGTAATAAACTAGTTATGACCAAAGTTTCATTTCATTCGGACAAAGCACTAAAAAACGGGGCCTAATTAGATTTGAGGTCCGTTTTTTTGGTCACCCTATATATATATATATATATATATATATATATATATATATATATATATATATATGATCATTGGACGATAAATCAGGATTGGAATCGCAAAATTCAAAACTTTGGGGGTATCGGAATCTGAAAAAATTGCAGCCAAATTTCCATTTGTTTTGTTTGCTTAAAACTTAATTTTCCTTTGCCGACAGTACTGATAAGATGATTAATATTTATCGATTTTAAATCTACCCATACGACTAAAAGTTATAGATAATGAAGTCACGTAAAAGATGACACTGGACAAAATAATCCGGTAAAATGACACAGTAAAAATGACACAGGAAAAAGTGACACATGTAAAAATGACACAGATAAAAATGACAGAGGTAAAAGTGACACATGCAAAAATGACACAGATAAAATGGCACAGGTAAAAGTGACACATGTAAAAATGACACAGATAAAATGACACAGATAAAAATGACACAGGTAAAAGTGACACATGCAAAAATGACACAGATAAAATGACACAGATAAAAATGACACAGATAAAAGTGACACATGTAAAAATGACACAGGTAAAAGTGACACATGTAAAAGTGACACATGCAAAAATGACACAGATAAAAATGACACAGGTAAAAGTGACACATGCAAAAATGACACAGATAAAATGACACAGATAAAAATGACACAGATAAAAGTGACACAGGTAACAGTGACAAAGGTAAAAATGACACAGGAAAAATTACACGGGTAAAACATGACAAATGTAAAACATTACAAATGTAAAAATGACAAAGATAAATGTGACGCAGGTAAAAGTGACAAACGTAAAAGTAACACATATAAAAATGACACAGGTAAAAGTGACACATGCAAAAACAGCACATGTAAAAATTATACAGGTAAAACATGACATGTAAAATTTACACAGGTAAAAATGACACAGGTAAAATATACACAAGTAAAAATGACGCAGGTAAAAGTGACACATGTAAAGATGACACATGTAAAAATGACACATGTAAAAATGACACAGGTGAAAGTGACACAGGTGAAAGTGACACAGGTAAAAATGACAAAGGTAAAGATGACACAGGTAAAAGTGGCACGAGTGAAAATGGATGGACATCTCAATGATTTTATTAAAATCTTGGAAAGAATAAATAAAGGGACACCACTAAGAAGTTTTGCCAAATTAAAAGAAAAGTACTTCTACATTAAACAATGGGTGAAGGTTCTCTCTTGAACTAATCTCCCCAAAACAATGATCTCATACTTTTTAAAGCAATTATAGAATCGGAGTCGGTATCGGTAATTATATCAGAATCAGAAATTTGCTACAGAATCAATAATTGTATCGGAATTTAAATAAATATTAAGACTGTCCTATAACTAACACAGACACAGAAACACACACACACACACACACACACACACACACACATAAATAGTCTTTAAAACTATATAAAAAACTAATTAATTTTTATATTTTTTATCATTCGTTTGAAAACTGTTTATTCAGTAAGTCATTTAATAACCTGTAACCACTGCATCAACTTGCTCTCTCGAATTCACTATAGTCCTAATATTAATTTAAGGGATCATCAGTTATTTACCATGAAACATTGTTTCAGGGATTAAAACACACACACACACACACACACACACACACACACACACACATATATATATGTTTCGGGCGGGGATTTAATTTACATATATCTATAATATAAAGCTGGACGTCTGTGTGTGTGTATGTGTGTCTGTGTCTGGTCACGAATTGGATCCTATATGTTTGACTATTATAGAAAACTGATCACATATAATGATAGAAGATTTATCGAGACACATGAATGGGTATGTTGGATCTGGCATAATGATGATTCATTAAAATTGTGGGGTCTGAGTACGCGCCTGGTCCACAAAATATGGGAATAAAAAATTTTAAAATTAAAAAAAAAAGTTTACAAGTGTTTTTCATATAGATGTACATAATAATATTTGATAAGTATGTTTTAACTTTAATAAGGATGGAATAATAAAATTGTGGGGTCTGTGTTCGCGGCTGACCTCCATAGAATGGAACTCGGCACAAACCTTAAAGACTTTTCAATTTTCATATCTATCTGCGTAAGTATACTTTGATAATTATGTTTCAGTTTGAAGAAATATTGTATAATAAAATTATGGGTGTTCGTTCGCGCCTGACCTCCATAGAATGGAAATATGTCACAAAGTTTAACAAGGTTTTTTTTAATATAGATCCACAGAATATTGTGATAAGTGTTTCAATGTGAACAGGTATGGTATAATAAATTATGGGGTTTATCTATTTTATTTTTACTTTCATCATATTTTGCTTTGGTTTTGATACCCCCAAATTTGAAGCTATCTCTTTACAACCCTTCCTTTTCATAACCTATCATACTTTAATAAATCGGAGTCCATTTTGTGTAGGCTGTTTTTGAATCCAGTCAACGACAGGTACTTTGCTAATGTGTATATATATATATATATATATATATATATATATATATATATATATATATATATATATATATATAAATAAAAGTTACAATAAGTTTACTAAGGTAATCAAAATGGTAAACTTAAAATATATTATGAATATTAAAGAGTTAATATTTACAAGTAAAATAAACTCAGCCAGATGTAAAAAGCTCAATAAAACCGAAAAGGAAATAGAGCTTATAATATGAACAAATGATTAATAAAACATGTTAAAAGACATCTTGAAAAAGAGTTAAAAACATATTTAATTGTAAAAAAGGAAGCACAAGATAAGTGGATAGTCCTTAATCCGCGGAGTTTCGAAGAAATACTCTCCTTCTCATCAGAGGGCAGGAATTAGCAAAATGCAGGATCGGATTTTGCATATAAAAGTATTTAATGAAACTATTTAAGTTTACCATTTTGATTACCTTAGTAAAGTTATTGTAACTTTTATTTTTATAAGCTCCCATCTGATTGAGCTTTTTATTCTCTCCAGATATGTTTGAAAAGGAACACATTCCCCTGTCTGCCAAAAATATCCCTATCCCTACCCAACAAGAATATATCCACAAATTTGTTCTAGCTTTGAACACTTTCCTAAAAAATATAAGGTGGAAGGCTTATCACCATGACTTAAACATTAATAATAAGCTTAAAGCGCCTTTTTCGTCTAAAGACATTCTTCACCCAGAAACTTTAACAAATGGACTCCCTATAAACTCTCAAAGAGAACAAAAGAAAATTGAAAGATTGGCTACCAAATTTTACGGACTAAAAACCACTGCCCACCGTAAATATAATCCTTACCTTGAGGAGTTCTACAATTCCATGTTAAACTTAGTCAAAAAAATTAGATTTAAAAAACAAAAACACTGCTACAACCCGGTTACCCGAAAAATAAATAATTTTGCCAAGAAAGTTAAAAAGAATAAACATATATTTGTCCCTGCAGACAAGACTAAAAATTACTATAAACTTGACCATCCTACATATAAAAGACTTATATATAAAGAGCTTAATAAATCTTATAAAATAGTCCCCCGCAACCTTTTGGATTCTATTAATTCTGAAGCTAAATCTTTACTGACTTCTATGAACATTCATAACTCCACTGAAATACTTTCTCCGGGTACCCCTAGATTCCCCCTCAAAGACCATAAACCTAATTTTTATGATAACCCCTGCATCAGATTAATCTGCCCATCTAGCTCTGACTTGGGTGTGGTAAGCAAAAATATCTTAGATAGAATTATCCTCTCTATTAAAGAAAAAGTTAGCTTCCCCCTTTGGCAAAATTCGAATTCTGTAATTAATTGTTTGTTTCCCTTAAAAATAAACACCTCCTTAACTTCATAACCTTTGACATCAACAATTATTATCAATCAATTTCACCGATCCTCTTAAATAAGGCCCTAATCTTTGCTAAAAGAAATTCTGACTTAACTCATTTGGAAATTAAATTAATTCTCCTAGCCAGAAAATCCCTTATACAATTTAACAATAAGTTTTGGACTAGAAAAGATACCCCTAATAATTTTGACATCTTAATGGGTGCTTCCGACTCTGCCAGGTTACAGATTTAGTGGGACTCTTCTTACTGAAAGAACTGCAATACCACTTTAAACATATCCAAGGGGGCCTTTATAGAGACGATGCTCTATTTACAACAACAGCCAGGCCAAGAGAGTATAATAATACAATTAAAAAATTACATAACTTTTTAAATAATTTTGGCCTTTCTATAATTATTGAACCAAATAAAATAAACTTCAGATTTTCTAGACATTACACTTAATCTTAATACTGAAACTTACAGCCCCTATCATAAACCAAACCTTACGCTTTTATGCGTCCATAAATCTTCTAACCACCCCAATTCAATTATAAAATCTATAGTACCATCCGTCTCTAGAAGAATTTCTACGCTCTCAGCCGATAAAAAAACCTTTAATCAAAATGCTACTTTCTTCAATAATGCCTTAGGAAATTCAGGATACAATGAAAAGATTCAATATAACCATTATACTCCACCTGTATGCCGTCTTAAATCTGTAATCACACACAATATGACTCGCAAGAAACCAGTTCAACTAACAAGATCTGCTGCTATCAATAGCAATGGTCCACTCCACAAATATAATCCAAACCAACATGCTAATCATAATACTTCTAACCGACCCTGTCGCACTAGGAGAAAGAAAAATATTTGGTTTAATCCTCCATTTAGCATTAATGTTAAAACTAATATACCTAAAGAATTCTTCAATATTGTAGAAAACTCTTTCAAATACCCACACAGATATAGTTCAATTTTTAATAAAAACTCAATAAGAATTTCTCATTCTACTATGCCTAATTTAGCACAAAGAATCTTAGCATCTAATAACAAAAAAATTAAATCAGCCCTAAAAATCCCTTTCCCAATCCAACCCAAAAGAAACTGCAACTGTATTAACAAACATCTTTGCCCACTCAATAATGATTGCATCCATAAAGATGTAATATATTCATGCACAATTACAGAGCTCCCACACAATTCTCCCATAATAGACAAAAACATTTTGCCAACAAATTATTCTTCCTCCGACCCTCCCTCTGATATAATTATTAATCCAACAAACGAATCAACCAGCCCCTCTATTTTCAATCATACAACCAGCTATAATAATAATAATATTTTTCATAGCAGCCATCCTAACACTGATAACACTAATTATCCCCTCCAAACCAATCCTGATACAATTACTGTCCTACCCTCTGTTCATCAAAATGAACAAAATTTAAATTCTCTTCCCAGTATAAATCAACAAATTAATATTAATTCTCGACCCCGAGCTATTAATAAAACATATACATATATAGGTGCTACTTCAACTTTAATAAAGAAAAGAATTTCAAACCACACTTCTTCTTTCAATAACCAAAATTCAAACAATAACCAGTGAACTTCTCTAACTACACTGATTAAAAAGCTTAACTCTGCCAATACCCACTTTTCAATTAAATGGACCATCCTAAAAAAGTTAGGTCTTACACTCCAGGATCTAAGTCTTGTCACCTCTGTACATCTGAAGCTATAACTATTATAACCTCCCCTCAAAGTAGTAATATAATAAACTCTAAAAACGAACTGATCTCCTATTGCAAACATATGTCCAAGTTTAAATATGGTAAATTTGAAATCACATAGCTATTAATTTAACCCTTCAAATATATATCTTTTCCCATAATTTTTTTTTATAATCTTACCTTCTAA
This sequence comes from Euprymna scolopes, assembly GCF_053919585.1. Classification (NCBI taxonomy): domain Eukaryota; kingdom Metazoa; phylum Mollusca; class Cephalopoda; order Sepiida; family Sepiolidae; genus Euprymna; species Euprymna scolopes. The sequence continues at coordinate 38,058,382 of NC_136490.1, read as the reverse complement.
GCTTTTTATATTTTTAATTTTATTTGTTTTTCTTTATTTCTTTGGCCGGTTTTCCATCTGCTGTCTCCGTTTTATGGTATAAGTATACCTATTAATTAAATATATACATCATTTTTATTCTATGTATTTGTTTACTTATATTTCACTATATGCATTTACATACACATTTATTTGCCTTACTCCGGAGTTTGTAGATACCGGCCCCTCCCTCCCCTTATTTTGTATGTAAGTATGTATGTTTTTGTTTAACTTGTATATGTTTTTGGATATGTGTATATGTTTATGCATGCGTGTATGTTTGTATATATATGTATATATATGTGTGTGTTTGTGTTATTGTATATGTATTCATATATGTATATATATTTATATGCGTGTGTGTATGTATATACATGTATGTGTGCATTAGTGTGTCTGTATGTATGTATATGTGTATATATATATATGTATGTGACTGTATATATATAATTTTCTATTTTTTATTTATTTTTTTATTTATATACTTTCACTTTAAAATTTTATATATATATATATATATATATATATATATATATATATATAACAGACGACCCATTTCTTAAACTTGGCCATTTATTTGTTCTTCTGATCAGTTTTCTTAATTTAATTCTGGGACTTTCACGTGCATATCTAAGCTGACCTAATTATTAACGCTAACTTTCGCGCTTTTTGTCTGGGTCAGTTTGACCTTGCTTTTCAAATTTAAACTGTCACCGTTTTTCGGGGTTTTTTTTTTTTTTAAACCTTAATTTTTTTTATTCATCCAGCCTTGGCAGACGTGTTTTAAATATTATCTCTAGTGCTTTTCTTTTAATGATTTGGAATTCATTCTATTTGCGCTTTTTTCCAAGGAACTCTGCCTTTTGGATGATTTTGGCCCATTTGGAATTTACCCATTGGATTGAAATTTTAAATTCGACCGTTTTGGATTTTACCATTTTTGGATTTTTACCCTTCACCGGACTATCCATTCATGTGAAATCTTTTTATTATTTTTCTTTTGCCTCCTGTTCCCCTTACCTCACCCTTTTTTTTTAACCAAGTAAGATCTTTTACTTACTTGTAGTTTCATTAAATACTTTTATATGCAGAATCCGATCCTGCATTTTGCTAATTCCTGCCCTCTGATGGGAAGGAGAGTATTTCTTCGAAACTCCGCGGATTAAGGACTATCCACTTATCTTGTGCTTCCTTTTTTACAATTAAATATGTTTTTAACTCTTTTTCAAGATGTCTTTTAACATGTTTTATTAATCATTTGTCATATATATATATATATATATATATATATATATATATATGTTTCGGGGATTTAATATATCTATATATTTATATATTTATATATATATATATATATATTATTGGGGAGCGTATTAAAAGTAATACCTTCTATTTTTTCATTCCGCCCGAATGGATCAGAAGGGATTGTAAATTTCATTGTTATTCACAACCATCGTTCATCCATCGCAAAAGTTCACAGAGAAATGTGTGACTATATGTATATGTAAGAAAATAACTTCTTGCGCACAAAAATGTCGCTCGTTTTAATGGTACCACTCCTGTCTTCGTAGGTCTTCAACATTTTGAATAAAAAACAGGAGGCTTTAATTTTTGGAACGAACCTCGTAGATATAAGAGAGACAGTATAAAGGTGCTGGCGAGGTAGAGAAGGAGGTCATTTTCTTTGATAAAGTGCCTCCGTTATCCAACCAATAAAAACAGCATCTCACCCGACGTAAAGACAGGATCAAAAGAAAAAAATTTGGCCAAATAGGCCATTTGCAAACAACTCTCTCCGACCATCTACCTTAACCCGACTCTCATCACTCCCAAAAGGTTGAGAGATCATCGATGAAACCTTGATGTGACCTCGGGGTCAGTTTAAGGGATCAGAGTTTATACCTAACAGGAGCGTAAACGGCCGGCTTCAAGTCTCCTGATAGCCGTTTGCACGCTGTAAAGATAACAACTCCACCCCGTCACATACGCATACATTTAAAACTTATCATTGCATTGAAATGAATTACGACTGCAACACACATATGGTGATCGGTCCCGCCTGAATCTTTAGTGATGTGGAATTATCATTGTTTTATTCAGACTATTGCTCTCATCAATGTTGCTATCTATTATTTAATGACATTCTGACCGATATGCTCTCCTACCTTCCAAAGTGCATCCGTAGTAACAATTTTAGCGTATTTTACGTCCATCGTAAGCACCTCGCGATTGCTTATGTCTCAATAGAAAACTTGAAGAACTAAAAACACAACGTTTCGCACACTATTTAGCGGGCTTTATCAATGAGAAGAAAGCTTAAAGTGACATATTTTTTTCTCTTGATAAATCCCACGCAATAGTGAGTGAATCGTTGTTTTTAGGATTTCCATATTTCAATTTTTTTTTATAACTGTTATTTTACCCCAAACAAGGCACAGTGCCACTTTGTCGTAAAGGACTACTACTTGAGATCAAATTTACAGGGATACTTTGTAGGAAGTTAAGCAGCGAGATCTGGTTATATTCCACTTGAACTTCTGCATGTCAGTACAGTTGGGGAAACAGACACCCGGGGAAAATACAAAAATGTAGCAATTCAAGGGAAAGAAGCTATTTGAGTAGAAGGTTTTACAGAATCTCGGGATCTCTACAGTGTAGGGGTGGGATTTTGCTGCTTGATGGGTTTGTTGATGGTGTCTACGTCGACGTGCTTTTTTGAAAATTCACAGGTTTTATTGAGAGTAAAAAAAATGAGATTTTTTTATAATCTTTTTTTCTTGAGAATACATAAAAAATTACGATGAATCAATTTTATTTTACAAGTGTTTAATGTTATTATTTGCTATGGGGGTCGAAAATCCCACGTTTATGAGTGTCATACCTATTGTTTACCAGCTGCTATTTATGTTACTAATTCGACGAGTATACGTGAAAAAAAGTAAACATCATACGCAATACAAGGATTTGAGGTAGTGCACCATCTTTATATTTTATTTCCCTTTATTTTCTTTCCGTCGATAACGTTTCTATGGGATAGCAAAAATATTTCAGAGAGAGAGAGAGAGAGAGAGAGAGAGAGAGAGAGAGAGAGAGAGAGAGAGAGAGAGAGAGAGAAGTGAAATAAAGGCCAAATAAGAGTAAGCTTGTCAGGCGAAGATACGCAGTTTCACGACTGACATATGTTTTTTTCTTTCTATATATCTACCATATTTATTTGGTTTATTAAATTAAAACAGAATTTCGTTGCAACATAATACCTTATTCAGACATGAAAAAAATAAAGAGAAAAATACTGACTATGTTAACGATTAAATAAATCTGTTATTTTTCATTGATTCATTAAGACTTAAAAACGGACACAACTTTGATTACAACCTTATAATCAGTTTATTAAATACTAGCGGGGGTACCCGGCGTTGCCCGAGTGTTTGTTTCCGGGACGGGGGGGGAGTTTTAAAAATGTTATGGTAGGTAAGTAAGAAGGATCAAACCCGGAGTCATGAGTAAAAGTAGGAAAATAAAGTGTGAAAAAAAACAAAAACATCTGCAACGTTAACAGTTCGACCACCAAGAAAAGTCCATTCCAGTTGTTTAGGAAAAAAAACAAAAAAAAAAAACGACTACGGTAGGTCGGCGCGAACGTGAAAATATAATGTGAATTGTCCAGCACGCTAACCACTACGCCACAGAGCACTGCAGCTTAGTTTAGTGATTTTAAATAACTTCACATGAAAGAACTACGAAGACAAACCGGTGTTCTCTTCTCAACTGTTCCTTGTGAACGATCCCCAAACGGTGTTAAGTGGTGGCAGGGGGAGGAGGAATTTATTAGAGAGAAAATATTTTACCACTTCCATTGATCTTAACCGATTTTGGCCGTGACTTCTCAGCAGAAAAAGTATAGAAATCTAAGATTATCGAGGAATTTGAGAAATAATAAGCCTATAACACACCTCAGATATTGTTCTGCCGTTTGTGCATATTATATTTGCATGAAATATCTTGATTTTTAATCCTATTAATGTCAAAATCAGACTGGAAAAAATGAGTTCATTTTATTTATATATATATATATATATATATATATATATATATATAGAGAGAGAGAGAGAGAGAAAAAGATAGATAGAAGAAGAATAGAAGAAGATAGAAGAAGAAAAAGAAGAATAGAAGAAGAGAAGATAATCACATTCCTGTTAACAAAAATAAATAAATAAATGGTACCCCCCCACTTATATTCTATGAAATTACGAAATTCCAATTTTTTACAACATGCGTCATTAGTAGGGTTATGACAACAGATTATTCGGCGCTTCTACAGAGATGGGACGAGCTTTTCGGAAATCGTAAAACTGAATTTCACATGAAAACAATGGCATCTATATATTCCTCGTATTTTTAAGATGATTATATCAAAAAATTACGAAAATCGATAAGGTAAAAAATTATTTATTAAAGAAAATAAAAAAGAATTTGATGAAAACGATCGTAAAACGCAGGAGAGTTCAAAAGGGAGGTAATTTTCAGTTTCAATTTAAACAAAGATGGCGGCAATTTTTCACCTGCTAACACGATTAAAAAACTTTTTTTTTTAATGATTCAGTAATATTCAGGTAATTTCGACTGACTAATTTGGAAACTAACATTATAATTTACTAAACTACCCGTGAGCCGTTGGGTCAGTATGTTATATTAGCTATGGAATTAATGTAAGAACGTGACACTTGTGACGTAAAGAAAATAGTTTTTTGTGACATGAACATTTCTATGAAAGTATATTAAAATGAAAAAAGAGCATAGATTTCTATGAGTCGTTCTGTTTATAATTGTTTATTTTTGAAAAAAAAAACCAAACAAACTTACTACCATTGAATTATAAGTGGTTTGCCATACTTATAGATAAATGTGCACTGAACAGATACTTAAAGTTAAATTAAAATTTTGATATATCTTTTAATTTCAACGCGAAATAAAACAGCAAACCCCCCCCCCCCCAAACAATTGGGCCGTTGAAAACGTACACAGTAAAACAATACGTTTTATTGTCGAATTGATTATTTATTTGTAACTCAAATTAAAAAAAAAACTATTTTCGGGGTTATTTATTTATGTTGGTAGTGTAGAAGAAAATGTATGAATGTTTTACACAGTAAAACAATACGTTTTATTGTCGCGTTGATTATTCGTTTATGTACGCATGCGCAACCGGAAGTCGTATCAAAACCCGTTACAAGGTCATTTGAGTTTTATAATTATATATATATATATATATATATATATATATATATATATATATATATATATATATACGGTCGGGTTTCAATCCTGGCTTAAGGTAGTTGCCTGTCTAGCCGCACTGATGAGCGGTGAAACAGCGAAACAGTACTGTATGTGGATGACTATAATGCTCCTCATCTTGAGTTGAGTATATTGAGAAGTGATACACGAATTACCATTAGTGTATAAAGCGATGCTCTTTGTGTAAACAAATCGAGCATAGGTAGTTCGGACGATGGCAAAACATCGTTAAACTCATGACTCACACAGCAGCCGCCAGTAGCGTAGTGATTAGGAACCTTGACTGACTTACAAACGGTCGGGTTTAAATCCTGGCTGGAGGTAGTTGTCTGTCTAGCCGCACTGATGAGCTGTTACGCAGTACTGTATGTGGATGACTATATATAAACTTTGAACGTATGTGGATGACTATACATAAACTTTGAACGAACCAAGAATTACATTTATATATATATATATATATATATATATATATAAATGTAATTCTTGGTTCGTTACATTTATATATATATATATATATATATATATATATATATATATATATATATATATATATATATAAATGTAATTCTTGGTTCGTTCAAAGTTTATACAACCATATTTCTACATTACTAATTTAATTGAAATTTTCAGAAAATCTATCTGTAAAGTCATTAATTTTTTTTTTTGCATGTTATTAAAATAATTTTACATTGCGAATTATGAAAATATTAATTAAAATATAAATATGTTTCGAAGTCGTTTCTGCGAGACTGCCTCGGTTTTATTTCTGGTAACTTCCGTTTAAACTACTCTCGAATTACAAGATAAGTAAAAAAACAAAAAAACAAAAAAACTTACTCATGCAGAAAGTGATCCGTGTTATCGTTTAAAAAGCCATTCTTAACATGGGGAGGGGAGGGTGTTTTGTACCTATTCTGTACTTTAACCTTGCAATTAAATAATAAATATATATATATATATATATATATATATAACTTTAATTAAACGTGGAAATACGATTTAAAAAATAGCGCGGATCACTTTCTGCATTAGCACCGAAAAATGTTACTAAACATTTATTAATAATTTCTCACTTTTATAAACATTTGATTTTAAATTTCTTTTTAAATGACGACTTTTATCGACTTTTTTTTTAATAGTATTTGCGGATGGGTATGTTGACAACAAATATCAATTAAATCTTTTTAATATTCCCCCCCACCCCAAATGGGGTTTATTCCGAAATCCGTTGTTAACATGGAGATCCGGTGTTAACATGGAGAGGTTGAGGGTGTTTATTCTGAAAGCCGTTCGTAACATTTGTGGAGGTGGACCTAATGTAAACAAAAAATAAAAAATAAATTAATTAAAAAAATAAACTAAATCATTTACTGATAACCTCTCACATTTACAAATATTTTTTAATTTACATGCGCGGATTAACAAATTGTTCAATAGTGCGAAAACAAAACGTTTTTGTAATAAACTTCGGGATAATTTTTTGGGTAAATATTTACATTTAGGTCCACCTCCACAATTTTCTTTTTTAAATGACGACTTTTATTGATAAATAAATTTACTTCTCCGCAACTTTCATTGATAAATAAATCTACTTCTCTGCCACGGGCACTGAACCCCTACTTTATTTTTTTTAATAGTATTTTCGGGTGAGTATGCTAACAACAAATATCAGTTAACTTTTGCAAATAGTTCCCCACCGTCCAAAAGTGGCGTTTATTCTGGAAGCTGTTCTTACGATGAGGAGGTTGGGGGTGATTATAAGGTGGACCTAATCTAAAAATAAAACAAAAAAACAAACAAACAAGTTTTTTAAATGATTAAAATAATTTCTCACTTTTACAAACATTTTTACATGCACACATAAGCAACTATTTTTTATTAACTTTTTTTTTACTTTTTTATTTAAAAATTAGTAAATTTCAATGAATAGATTAATAAATCATTTATCATTAATATGTTTTTGGTTTTGTGTTGAATGAAACTTTTTTTTTCATTACAACAATAATTAACCAATTTAAATCTTCCGGCATGCGTTTAAGGGTTACGAAATTATCAATAAATCGTTTAGTTACTAAGCCAACGTCAGTAAATAAAAAAATGTTACGTGCGCATGCATTAGCCTTGACTAGGGGGGCTAAGGGAGCGACCATTAAATAATTATGCAGGTCGCCATGGAACTCAACGCCCAAGGAATACCTAAAGTGGCACTTATGTACTTATGTTATCGTGCTATTTTTTAAAATAGTATTTTTATGTTAAATTCAAATTTTACAATATCTTTTTCTTTTATTAATTTGTTAGGTGAAAGTACAGATAACCCGGTCGGTTTCTAATTTGTGGAAAATCTATCCCCCCCTAAAAAAGGGGTTGTCTGGATAGTAACAAAACATTAAAATTGCCTCAGTCTCGAAAGATTTCTTCTCTACTGAACGAGGAAAAAACGGTGAAGTGTAGTTTACCTTCTGTTTCTCTCCTCCTCTCTCTTCCTCTCTTAATATCTCTCTCTATCCATCTCTCCCTTTCCCTCTCTCAATCTATCTTTCTCTCTATATCACCCTCTCCATCTCTCTTTGAGCCCCTTTCTCTCTCTAACTCCCTCTATCTCTCTCCTTTCCTCTGTCTCATCCCTCTCTGTTTCCAACTATATCCTCTCTCTGTTTATCTATCAATCCCTTTATCTCTCTATCTCCTTCTCTTTCTCTATTTTCCTCTTTTCTATCTATATATCTTCCTGTCTATCTTTCCATCTCTAATCCCTCATCCTATTTTAGTCTCCTAAATTAATTACAGTGAATAAGGCATCGTCAAAACATGGATAAATCCTATTTTAGTCACCTAATTTACTGACTGTGAGAATAGAAGTTATTTGGAAATTACTGCTACCTTGAACAGCACCAGAAGTAACTGGTAAAAACCTTTCTAATTAAATTGATTTTGGCAGCCATTTGGCAACAAAATGACATAGCCTTAGCCCTTGCTGCATGAGGAATACCTGCGACCTTGCTGCCAAGTAAAAGAATTATTTATTCTACTTTAAAACATTCAATTTTTCAAAAATCTCATCTTCGACATCTCCAAAACATCCAATACGGGGGAAAATATTGCAGAAATGCAAACTTATTGTTTAGGATGAATGCACAATGGTACACAAAAAATCACTTGAGGCTCTTGGTTGATCCTTGCAAGATTTGCGTGACAATGTCTGACCATTTGGGAATGCAGTAATATTGCTTGCAGGAGATTTCAGACAAATGTTACTTGTTATTCTTCAATCAACACCAGCAGATGAAATAAATGCTTGCCTCAAATACTCTACTTTTTTGTTCCATGTGAAGACATTAAACTTAACTCAAAATATGCATGTCCAGTTGCAGACTGTTCGATCCGCACACAAATTTTTGCACCACTTGTGGGAAATTGGGTACAAAAAAGTGCCAGCTGATCAGAGTTAAGGGCAAAATTCTTTGACTTTTAACTTCTGTCATTTCTGTAATTTTATTTCATCAAAAGAAGAGAGTTTAAAAGGTTTTGCAGATATTCAAATTATAAGAATTCCACTTAACTAAGTGAATGAGCTATTCTTGCAGGTCAATACAAAGACGCCCATGAACTTAACGCTATTATTCAATGTAAAATTCCAAGTGAGGTAGTCAAATACAAATCCATCGACACTGTTGTGAAAGCAGATAAAGTGGTTAATTATCCAACAGCTATATTTGCCAGGGATGCCACCGCATCTATTGCAACTGAAATTTGGTGTACTAATTATCATGTTGTGAAATATAAAGCAATCCAATCTTTGCAATGGCACATAGCTTGCAGTGAAAAAAATTAACAAGCAATATCATAGAAACAACAATCTTAACAGGACCTTTCACAGATGAATATATCTTCATTCCATGCATTCCTATGATTCCACCGGACACATCATTACACTTTAGCAAATTGCACTTTCCAATTTTATTGTCATTTGCAATAACCATCAACAAAACACAGGGAACAATCTTTACAATTGTGGGTCTTACAGTTACACACTGACTGTTTTTTCACATGGACAATTCATGTTATATATTACAGAGTCACCAAACCAGAAAATCTCTATATCAGCTAAGAAAATGAAACAACAAAAACTGTGTACCATGCAAAATGGAAAATTAAACCTATAAGAAACATGCTTTTTCTCATTTTGGAACTTTTTCCATTGCGCCAATTTGAGCCACAGCAACGCGTGGCCGGGTACAGCTAGTATATATATATATATATATATATATATATATATATATATATATATATATATATATAAGATTTTAGTCATTCAATGAATTTATGACATGAAATGTTTGAAATTTAAATCAAAAGATGTTTGTTATTCAATGTAAGACAAAGAATACATTTGAAATATAACTCCTTATCCTATGTCTACCATCTCTTCAGAGGAGAAAATATGAGCAAATAATTATAATGATTTACACCTAAAGTCAGTATGACATGGAAAATCACAATTAAAAGTTGTTTAAGTATTTAAATGTCATAGAGTAAGGGAAGTTAATGAAAAGGATATTGAAATTCACATCCAAATTGCATGGTAATGTAAAATGATCCAAGCTGTATTTTGAGTAATCCACATAACAAGGTAATGCTTCGAAGTAGGCATTTCCCTGGAGCAATTTTCTTTGTTTATATAATGGGTCCGGTAATTTATTTTATATATATAGGTCCGGTGGATCTGTTGATTAATAAAACATATAAATTGATATATTTAATATTTTTTATAATTATAGAACATAAGCTTCAAATTCCACGCCAAAATAACTTCAAATTGTTAATAAATTAAAATTAAATTTAAAAATTAAATTAAAATTAAAACCGCTTTCAGTAGGAAGGCCGTGCAAAAATCGGAAGAATGTATATATAATAACAAAACATTAAATAAAAACACGCCATCCCTGGTGGGATTCGAACCCACGACCTCTGGATTAGAAGTCCAGCGTGCTATACGCTGCGCTACAGGGGCTTGAGTAACTATCTACTGGACTTATAACTATATTGTTTCTTTTCGATTTATATTTTCTTTTCGTTTGTAAGAAACAAAATGCCAGCCTTATGTACTCGCAACAAAATTGATTATATATATATATATATATATATATATATATATATATATATATATATATATATTTAAATGGAATTGTAGAAGGCGGTACAATGCAGAAGTAACAGAAAGACACAAGCTAAAGCAGGTGAGAAATTTAATAATACAACTTATAAATACATGTGTACATATTCATATTTCATATACGCAATATTTTTATATTAGCACAGTGGTTACCTGGGAAAGGCAGTCTGGTGGTATGTCCGTGTGATATAATATTTCGAGAAAGATCTCTTCGTCAGATATTTACTTGACTTTGAAAGTCATATATATATATACATATATATACATATATATATGTATATATATACATATATATATATATGTGTGTGTGTGTGTGTGTGTGTATGCACGCATATATATGTTTGTATAATTTATAAATTGTCCACTAATATTATATATTATAGATTTGCCTATTGAAAGCAAAAAAAAAAAAAAAAATAAAGTCTGTAATTCCCCTTCTATTATTCTAAGCAAGGAAATTATCAACTTAATTAACATGCTATGAAATTTCGTACAAGAAATTAGCCATTTATTTAGTTTATTTAATTGATTCAAACATCCACATACATACATACATGCATACATACATACATACATAAAACATCCACATACATACATACATACATACATACATACATACATACATACAAACGATTTGTCTGTTTATCTATTGGAGCAACTGAATTGCAAAAAATGCTGAATACGTAGATGCCATCGAGAAACGCAGCTGTTACGATAAACACTACAATAATAACAACTATGACTCCTCCTCCTCCTCCTCCACCTCCTCCTGTTTAGGGTAAAAACGTTATTATCAGAGATGAGCCGATGTTCTTAGTTCGACACCGAAACCAACAGAGTCCAGGCAATTTTTGAAATGGCCTTTTCCCTGTTGGCTTTGGTCCTGTACAGTTTTAGGTAGTCCACCCACTCAGGCCGTTGCCCCCAACCCCCGTCTTTCGTGAGAGGGAGTAAGTTTATTGTATACTACCTGAGGCGGGTCTAGTGGGGAATGCCAACGGGACTGACGAGGCAATTTTTAATAGAGTAGAGTGCTCCTTCTTTAGAGGGGTTGGATTGACGCTCCCCACCTTCCGACCTTGTGTTACATCTTCCTGCGTTGGGAATGAAGTAAATAATAGCTCAGCCGGGGTTCTCCCCTCGGACTCAAAGCTAACAGAGTTTTTATCATTGTTAAGATGACCGTTGCACTGTTAGCTGATGTATGATTCTGGTTCTGTGCTGTTTTAGGAAATCAGTCTTCCCAGGCTTTACCTTTTCACCCTTTGAAATGAAATGAAACTGCGACACTAACCCTAATGTGTTAGGGGACAGGGCGACGTTACGTTTTTGCAATGTTAACGCGTGGTATTCGCAAATTGGTCACCCATCTGGTACTGACCAGGCTCAACGTTGCTTAATTTCGGTGATCTAGTGAGAACCGGCGTGTAAACGTGATTATGACGGACACCTCTTTGAAAAGGGATTAGTTTATTACTAATCGCATGAGGTGCTCCTATTAGAGAATGGCGACAGAGTGCTCTTCTTTTATGAGGCGAGTTTTTTTAATACAGCTTTCCGTCACTTGTGTCGGATCATGCCATCGTGAAAGGGAGATAAACAGTCAAAGTTCAATGGTTACAAACAGACAGGAAACTTCAGTTTTATATATAGATTTAAGTAAACGAGTATGATCCCAAAATACAATGGATTTATTTGACAGAAGTCAATCATTCAAATTCTGGCCAATATAGGGTAGAAAATA
>NC_136490.1:38026143-38041143 GCF_053919585.1 Euprymna scolopes | reverse complement strand
ATGTAGGACATCTATAATATAAATCTGTCTGTTTAAATGTACGTATGTATGTACGTATGTATGTATTCAAAGCAGAAGTAACATACCAACCAATTCAGCCGATTGTTGTACAGGAACCCGATATTGAGAAGGGTGATTTTACAATGGAGGAACTTCTAAATGTACTAAAGAAGACCAAGAAAAGTTGCAGGCTTAGACAACATAACTCCTGAAGTATGGAAGACAGGTGGCTTCAATGACATATTTCTTAATTCATGCAATTCTGTATATAATTAAAAAAATATTAATATATGGAGGGAAGGATGCATACTTCCCTTCCCCAAGAAGGGTGACCTAAGCATACCAAGCAACTACAGAGGAATAACACTCATTTCAATTGCAGCAAAAATCTACAATGCCATGCTTCTCAATCGTATCGAAGATCGAAGAAGTGCTCAGGAAGAACCAAAAAATGTATTTAGAAAGAATCGCTCTACTACTAGTCAAATACTTACTGTTAGGAGACTGATTAAAGGATTCAAAGCAAAAAACATTGAGGCAGTCATGATCTTTGTAGATTTCTCCAAAGCATTCGAATCTGTACATAGAAGAAAAATGGCCAGCATATTAAAAGCATATGGCATTCCAAATGAAGTCATTAATGCTATCATGATGCTATATGAGCACACTCGAGCAATGGTTAGGTCCCCAGATGGGGACACTGAATTTTCGATATCCGCACTAGGGTTCTACAAGGAGATACTCTTGACCCTTTTCTTTTCATTGTCTGTCTCGACTTTGTACTTCACACCTCTGTTGATATACACAACATGCTAGGCTTCACCCTAAATGAATGCAGAAACAGACGTCATCAATCAGCACACATAACTGATGCAGATTACGCAGACGATATTGCTTTGTTCGCGAACAACACTGCTGATGCGCAAACACTTTTACGTAAGCTAGAAAAGTCTGCAAATGACATTGGTCTCCATATAAATGCGGATAAGACAAGGTTTATTACTTTCAATGTGAAGGGAGAGATTAGGGCTTTGGTTGGATCAACACTGAAAGAAGTCGCTGAGTTTACGTATCTGGGCAGCAACATAGTTTCCACAGAGAGATATATCGGAATTTGTATCTCAAAAGCATGGACCGCATTGGATTGGCTAAATTCAGTATGGACTTCGAGACTGGCTGAAAACTGAAGGGCAGTGGTAGAGTCTGTCCTTGTTTACGGTGCTACAACCTGGACACTCACCAAAAGATTGAAAAGAAAACTAGACGGCACATACACACGTATGCTAAGAACAATATTAAATATATCTTGGCAAAATCATCCCACGAAGCAGCAACTTTATGGCAATCTACCTGCCATATCTAATACCATCAGGGAAAGACGCCTACGATTTGCCGGTTATTGTCTGAGGAGCAAGCATGAGTTGGTGAGTGATGTATTGCTATGGACTCCACGACATAGACGCGCAAGCAGAGGACGACCTAGATCCACGTACATCCAACAAATAGCACACGACGCCAACTGTGAGCCTGAAGATCTGAGGCAACTGATGGAAGATAGGAAACTCTGGAGAGGAAGAGTCACATTGGTCCGGGCAAACACACACCTCCAAACACCCGGGAACCCAGGGTATTCTAAAATATAAATCTCACTTGTATCTTTAAATGTATGTATGTTTGTATGTCTGTCTAAACTTTCGACGGAGGCGATGGGTTTCCACGAGATCGGTATCGTTTGGACGTTTAACCTTTCGGACGATAAATATCGAAAAATCGGCTAAAAACATTAATTCCTTGACCCTCAACTTGGCACTTTTCTACAGGGATGGGGTCGCATTTTTCACCGATATTTTAGAAAGTCATCCCCTCTTTTCGATTGTCTAGCATTAATTTAAACCTACGCCACTCCCGTTTATCGATGGACGCAACGGCAAACGCGCCACGTCTTTCTTTTTCACGTTCTTTTACTTCTTCGCAGTACGGGTTAAGCCTGCCTGCCTACTCACAATTTTTTTTGCGCAACACACACCTCCAAACACCCTGGCAACGCCAGGCACCCAGGCTAGTTTTCTATAATATAAATATCACCTGTCTGTTTAAATGTATGTGTGTATGTATATTTGTATGTCTGCCTTAAACTTTCGACAGAGGCGACGGATTTTGACAAGATCAGTATCGTTTTGAAGCTCAACCCTTCGGACGAGAAATATCGAAAAATTGGCTAAATCATTAATTCCTTTAACCTCAACTGGGCACTTTTCTACAAGAATGAATCGCTTCTTTCGCCGATATTTTCAAAAGTCATCCCCTCTTTTCGATCGACTAGCCTTAATTTAAACCTTCGCGCATTTCGGTTTTGCGATGGACGAAACGGCAAAGACGTCACGTGTTTGTTTTCACGTTCTTTTCCTCCTTTGTCGTATGTGTACGAGCCTGCCTGCCTACTACCATTTTTTTTTACTTAACGCACCCCCCCACACACATCGGGGCAACGCTGGGCACCCAGGCTAGTATTTTATAAGAAAATAAACCGTTTGTCAACAACTACATGAACGTTATTATAAACTAGCAGGACCCGTTAACCAGCGTTGCCCGGTGGTAGCATGCATCCCCTCTCCTATGTAAAAAATAAAAGTATGGCTGTTGTTGTTTTTGTTGTTGGTCAACTTTCAACCTCCTCATGTTAAGAACGGCTTTCAGAATAGACACCCCCAAGAACGGCTTTTGGAATTGACGCGCAATCTTGTGAGTTGGAGTGTGCGCCGTGTCGTTTGACTCGTGCGGACTAATCAGGCGGGCAGGGTATGGTTCAGAGTATTCTTCAGGTTATGGTGCAGGGTATTGTTCAGGGTATTGTTCAGGGCAGTGTATTGTTGTTGGCAAGGCTAGAATTATAAAGAACTATTACTCTAAAGATGAATTTTCCGCACTATCAGCACATCAGCTGTAAATTTTGCAGGACGTTAGCCATATTGCTTTTCACTGAGTAGGTTATTTATTGCTGAGGTTGTTAACAATTTCTCTATTCACCACGGGTTCAAACACTTTACTCATGACACACAAAATACTAATTGGTCTGCACTGAGAAGACTGATCTCCAGAGTCTTAAAATAAATGTATTGCATGTCTAAAAACAGAGAAAGAGAAGCTCAGCATAATGAAACTTTAATTAAAAAAAAAAGAGAAAAGGGATAGAAGATAATTGAAAAACAGTTAGCAGGAAAGAAAATCACGTTAAGAAGTGATGTACACTTTGTGAATCGTGAAGGATGAATTTGTCTCTGGTAAAAAAATGTACCAATATTTTTTATAGCTCCGTTAAAGTTGGAAGATTCTATCTAAACGCTGCGAGAACTGTCGAATCAAATTAATTCACGTTCTCTTATCAACCAATCAGAAATCAGAATGGCTCCATAAAAATTAAACCTTTATGCACCCAAGCACATAATATTTTCGTGTCAACACGAGATGGAACTTTTGCTCTTTAGCTTCAAAATTCTCAAGTCCGGAACCTGTACAGAACGGCTGACCACTAAAAATTCTAAATCTCCAAGAGGTGTATAGATAAACTACCGATCGGAAACTCTTCCGGAACCAAACATGGCTCCAATTCAAGAGGTTATGGGCCCAGCACCCTTCTACTGCGATAACGTTACAAAAACATAACGTGCGTAATGTGTACGGAGAAGAATGTTTCAGACATTCTTTTTAAAATAGATAGAAACAGACATGATAAACATGCGACCCATGGCCTACATGCGGTTCTCTGCAGACATAGTTGTCCTGCGCAGAATATCATTCGTAATTTGGTCATTTAACCACTGAAGTTGTATTAAAAATTTTAAACTGGAAAAAGTACGTCATTAACTGAGAAAAACGAGCTGTTTTTATTCGTTGTTTTTTTTTACTCTTAAAATCACATGTGATTGATTAGCCTACTGATATACGTGAGAGAACTAACAACTGCTTGAATTATGTTCAGAATAATTTTATTCATGTATATATGCAGCTGTGAAAACACCATTAATGAAAAAAAGATAGGCATAACTATAATACAAAAAAAGGAAATGTTTTTAAACCCACATGAAATGAGGAAATGTAAGTGCCAAAATATATAGGTAAAAGAATATCGAACACACACACACACACACACACACACACACACACACACACACACACACACACACACACACACTTCTTCTTCTTCTTCTTCTTCTTCTTCTTCTTCTTCTTCTTCTTCTTCTTCTTCTTCTTCTTCTTCTTGCTCGTCCGTCGAAGTCGACGATGACCAAGGTATCAATCAGTTCGGCGTCAGGGGTTTGTGGGTCCTGAGATGCTGATGAAGCCAATCCGTGCTCGGTAGACTCTTCCACACTCAGGACACGTGAAGGCGGTATCGGCAGGCTGTGAAACGGCAGCTCTCTCCTTCCTCCTCTTGCGCTTCTGCTGGTCATGTGTCATGCGTTGATTCTCTGCCCTGTCGGCTCCTAGGCTGATGACGCAACGCCAGGCCGAACGTTTAGCAGCGCGACTCTCCCAAGACTGGGGGATGATGTCAAAGTCTTTTAGGGACGTTCTCAGACAGTCTTTATATCGTTTCTTTTGGCGCCCTGCATTCCGCTTTCCCTGGCTGAGTTCCCCATAGAAAAGTTGTTTGGGGATCCGGCTGTCGTGCATGCGATAGACATGGCATGCCCACCGGAGCTGGGTTTTGCAGATTATGGTGGTGATGGTATGGAGCCCCGCGCGCTTCAAGACTTCTGTGTCAGGAATTCTGTCTTGCCAGCGGATGTTGAGAAGATTACGGAGGCATCTGAGGTGGAAGCCATTACGGAGGCATCTGAGGTGGAACACACACACACACACACACACACACACACACACACACACACACACACACACACACACACACACACACACACACACATATATTGCAGCGTCATTATTCAAGCACGTCTGATTGAACACGACAGAGTTATTCTTTTTTCGATATTTTTTTATATCTTATCAATTAGCCGAGCAGTATTTTTTTTATTACAGCTAGCATGCTGTATATTATGGCGGCCAAAAGTTGTTGTTCTGTCATATTCTTCTCAAGCGCTTTCAATCGCTACATCCGATCGTCGTCAGGAGCGATTGTTGTTGCCGTTTTCTTTTTCTAACAAGAAACTAAACAAATAAGATAGAAAATAAGAAAATTGAAATTAAAAAGAAAATAATTCGCCCCTACCTATCCTGCACCCAACTTTATAATTAATAAAAAATAAAAATGCTATAAATACACAAAGCCTCAAAGAAAAAGAAAACGATAACAACAGCAATCGTTATGGACGACGATCGGATGTACAGATAGAAAGCGCTTGGGAAGAATATGGCTGAACAACAACTTTTGGGCGCCATAATATACAACACGGCAGCTGAAATAAAAAAAAGACTGCTCGGCGAATTGAAAAAATATTTTTAAAAATCGGAAAAAAAGAATAACTCTGTCGTGTTCAATATATATATATATATATATATATATATATATATATATATATATATATATATTATGTATATACTAGCAGTTCAGCCCAGCTTTGCTCGGGTCCTATGTACTATTCATAACTGTATAATATATATATTTAAAAAAAGTTGACTGGTGTCTAGGTAGCCTACATCTAAAATTTCAAGTGTTTAGACTCAAAATTGGTTGAGGAGTTTGGTAGAGTCTGCAACGGTCAACTCTTTCAACTTTGACCTCTTGGCAGCCAAATTGTCGACCAAAAACTGATAAAAAAAGTTTGCTGCATGTTTGAATACTCTTTATGTAAAATTTCAAATGTTTAAACTCAAAATTTGCTGAATAATTTGCTAGAGAGGTTAAATTTTTTGAACTTTGACCCCTTGATAGCCAAACATTCGGCCAAAATCTGATTAAAAAGCTTGCGTTATGTCTGAATACACTTTACGTAGACCAAAAATTGGCTGAGAGGTAAAATGTTTTTTAACTATGACTCCAATTTTGATCCTTTAACATTTCGTGTTTTAGTCTCAAATCAAGTTTAAAGTTTGATCCGCCCAAGGAACCTACATCTAAAATTTCAAGTGTTTAGTCCCAAAATTGGGAGAAGAGTTTGGTAGAGTTTTCAAATGCTAAATCGTTGAACTTTACCCCTTGACAGCCAAATTTCTGACCGAAAACCGATTATAAAGATTTTCCCAAGTCTCAATAACCCTTATGTCAAATCTTGAGTTTGTAGACTGAAAATTGACAGAGTAGTTTGGTAGGAAAATGTACACACAGACAATTTCATATTTATAGATATATAGATTAGTAAAGATTTAAGGATAAAGTAATGTATAGCTTTGTTGTTAATTCGATATATCTTTACCTTTACGGTCAAATGTCCTCATTCCACGTGAGTTTCATTTTTTTGTCTGATGTTGTTGTAATGTCCGTCTTTGATCCATTTTCCAGTTTCTGGATTTATTGTTTATATATTTGTATATTTTTGTAAAATAGTATACCTTTATTTAGTGAAATATATATATATATATATATATATATATATATATATATATATATATATATATATACACACACAGGTGGATCGAAAAATTTTTCGCCATGATTCTATTTCCGTTTAATCAAAACCGGTTTTCTTTTTCTGTTGCAAACCATCTACTTGTTGGCCTGTTGTCTACAAATCCCAAGCGCTATGGGAGCCTTCTATCATGTTTGAAAGATACACAATGTTCAGCGAGCGAAATCGGATCTGCAGCACTGATTGTTTTGTTTAGGGCGACAAATGTATATATATATATATATATATATATATATATATATATATATATATATATATATATATATGTATTATATATATAATTATTATATATATATATATATATATATATATATATATTTTATTATTATTATATACATCTATATCAAAAACCCTTGTAGACGTTTTTCTTTTTCCATTTTTTATTTCCATACTTTGGGGGCCAGGCGCGAACGCAGACCCCACAATTTTAATGAACCACCGTTCTGCCATATGAAACACATCTTCTATCATTATATGTGATCAATTTTCTATAATAGTCAACCATATAGGAGCCTATGCGTGACCACACACATACACACACACACACACAGACATTCAGCTATATATATATATATATATATATATATATATATATATATATATATATATATATATATATATATATACACGTCTGAACGTCTGTGTGCGTGTCTATATGGTTGATTATTATAGAAAACTGATCACATATAATGATAGAAGATGTATCGAGACACAGGAATGGGTATGTTTGATCTGGCATAATGATGATTCATTAAAATTGTGGAGCCTGCGTACGCGCCTGGTCCACAAAGTATGGAAATAAAAAATCAAAAAATTAAAAAAAAAACGTTTACAAGTGTTTTTGATATAGATGTACATAATAATACTTTGATAAGTATGTTTTAACTTAAATAGGGATGGTATAAAAAAATTGTGGGGTCTGGGTTCGCGCCTGGCCTCCATAGATTGGAAATAGGCACAAACTTTAATAAAGACTTTTCATATCTATCTGCGTAAGTATACTTTGATAATTATGTTTCAGTTTGAAGAAATATGGTATAATAAAATTATGGGGTGTTCGTTCGCGCCTGACCTTCATACAATGGAAATATGTCACAAAGTTTAACAAGGTTTTTTAATATAGATCCACAGAATATTGTGATAAGTGTTTCAGTGTGAACAGGTATGGTATAATAAATTATGGGGTTTATCTATATTATTTTTACTTTCATCATATTTTGCTTTGGTTTTGATACCCCCAAATTCGAAGCTATCTCTTTACAACCCTTCCTTTTCATAACCTATCATACTTTCATAAATCAGAGTCCATTTTCTGTAGGCTGTTGTTGAACCTAGTCAACGACGGGTACTTTTGCTAGTATATATATATATATCATTCAAAATATTTGAATATATGGTTAAGTGGTAGTTTTAGTCATTTAGAACTGCCTTAAAGTTTCACCGCTCACTCATTTTGTAACCAAATTTCAAACAATTATTACGGTTTATAGATCACCTTCTCAGCTATATTGCGAAAAAAAAAAAATTCAATTTTCGTTTAGTAAAACAAAAGTCATAATGAATGTACTGGTGTTCAAAATCGTACAAAATCGTTCAAAAGCGACGTTTTTTATGGCTGGTTTTCACAGCAACCACGTCGCTTCAGCGACTGCTGTTGCTAACAATTCACTGCTCCCACGAAAAGAGAATTAACAAGTGAAACAGAGAGAATGAAAGTATGAAAGGGAGATAATTGGGGGATTTTATTGAAAGCAGACGACTGTTGATGGGGGTAAAAAATGACTGAAATTAAAGAAAGAACAATTGAATTTACTGGAAGCCTGGAAAAATCATGGATTACAATAGAAAAATGTGAGCATGAAAAGTAATATAATTAAGGAAAAGTAATGGACTAGTTCTTAAAACTTGAAAAGAAAATGACAAGATATCCTAGCAAAAATATAAATTTATAACTTAAAATATTGCAGCATTAAGAATTTTAAAAAAAATTCAATTTGTTACATTATCTAATCAAATCTTAATGCCGCAATATTTTAAGTTATAAATTTATTATATTTTTTACTAGAATCTCCTGTCCTTTTCTTTTCCAGTTTCAACAACTAGTCCTTTACTTTTCCATGTTTAAGCTTAACCATACTACTTTTCATGCTTGCATTTTTCTGTTGTAATATATATATATATATATATATATATATATATATATATATATATTAGATCTTACCTCGCTGGCTTGATGTCACTCAGACTTCAGGGAACACTACAGTTTTCAAAGACAATTGTTTGTGATGGCCCGTGTGAAAACTCCTAATAATAATAATGATGATGATGATTGTCGAGTAACATTGCTAATTTGCCTACTATATATATTAGATAAACAAACTATAATCCCTGGTGGAATTCAAATGATACCTGTAACTCAATATTTACATTGTTAACACTTCTTTCTAACAAAGAGAAATACTTTTTAGTAGTTAAACAATATGACTAATTACTTGTAACACTAAACACAAGCGAGCGACTCACATAAAAAAATACAATCATCCCTGGTGGGATTCGAACCCACGGCCTCTGGATTAGAAGTCCAGCGCGCTATCCCCTGCGCTACAGGGACTCGACGCAATTGTATGCACATTTTATTATTATACAATAACTTTCCTGTCTAAGCAAGCAAACCCGCAAAAAATATCAACGAAAGGAATATGCTATTCAATTTAGTACAAGATGTTAGCCAGTTAAACAACCCCATATATATATATATATTCAATGAATTTAGAAAATTTGTGCAATACGGTATTTTTAAAAATAGACGTTTCTTTGTAATAAAAGTTGGTTAATTTTGACTTTTTTCGCTCACCTTTAAAATGACGACTTTTAAAGGTTTTCGAGTATGCTGAAAACGAATATCAAATTCAAATTTGCTGCAGCCACGTAGTTGTCTGGATATTAAGACATTTTTTCTAATGTATTACTTAATGCATGTCTGTTGTGTTCGTCATTCTTAATATGAAAGGAGGGCGTGTTTTGTAACACGCGTGCGCATTAATACTTTTTAGTTGGATGAAAAACGTGGCCCCCGGTGAAAAACATTATGGATGACATTGGATAATAAATGACTTAGGAAACTACTTGTCCGCACCAAATTTAAGTATGATATTAGTTTTCAGCATACCTGAAAACATACAACTCGTCATTTTAAAGGTGATTGTTGAGGTGGAAAGACAGTAAAAAAAAAAAAAAAAAAAAAAAACCCTCTAATTTTTTTAATTAACTACCAGTTTAAAACTAATTCGTCTAGTGTATGTAAAAATAAAAAAGTAAACGTTATACATTCGTAATCACGACTTCAGTTTTTTTGTTTTACATGGAAGTCACCGCTTATCAAGGCCCAGAAGCCACTCGGGGATAAGGGTTATAGTATTAATAGCGCAGAGCGCCGTGTATCACCAGCGCTAAGACGACTTTATACAATGTATTTATATTTTATTTTTCCGTATTTTTCTTCTGTTGATAAATAAACGTCTAGCCAATTTTGCATTACCAGATGAAAGTATGCAGTTTCACGACTGACTCACGGTTTTTGTATATTTAATATATTTTTTTTACATTATTTTAATGAATCTTAGAAAGATTGCTCCATCATACCTTATTGAAAGGTGAAAGTAGTTTATAGCAGGCATGTCAAACACGCGGCCCGCGGTCGTATGCCACCCGTAGACACACTTGCGGCCCGCACAAATGACCCTCTTTTTTCTACAATTAATTAGCAGGGTTTTTTTTAGGCATAGTAGAAGTGGGAGGAGATAATTTTCAGTCAAGTTTTATATAAAAAAAAAAAATAACAAAACATCTAAGCTAAATAATAATTAAACCTAAATGTATTTATTTGTATGGGCGCGGCCGGCTAACTACTAGAATGAACTAAAGTTTCCTTATTCTAATGTGTAGCTTTTACGTTGTTAACATATTTTTTATCGTGGTGGTGGTGCTACCATCATCTATGTAAACTGTAAGTTAGATATATTGAATTTTGAGCATTATCTCCGTACGAAAATACGGTAAAAACAATTTTTGAAGCTGTCACTATAAACGAAAATGATTTTATTTAACAATTTATGAAAGATGAAGTCTCTTTAATTGCAATTCATAACTCTTAATCAAGTACGCATTTTAAAAGTTTATTTAGACTTTTAAAATTACTAAGATTTCTAAAATTTATTTAGATTTTAAAAATTTTAACTTGATTTTTGAATTTACTGATAAAATTCATTAACTTCTTTTCAATTTTTAAACAACCTTCGTTCAAAAAGTCAAAGTGTATTTTTCTTTTAAACTTTCTATTTTTTAAAGATATGTTAGCTGGATTCATTTAAAAAAAATGAAGGCTCAAAATTCATTTTTCAGGTCGTAATGACCTTGAAAAACTCCTGGTCAAAATAATTTGTCTTTCGGTCTGAGCTGGTCCTAATAAGGATTCATCGTCAATGTACAACATTTATTTCCAGTCATTAAAAAAAAAAAAAAATCTCGACTTAGTTTTTGATTGAACAAATTGGAAATAAAGTTGTTCTTGTATTATCTTTTTTAAGTTTATTATGCTAATTATTTATTTGGTAATGTGCATATTAACTGCAACCTTAGAGAAATTAATAGTTGATTAGTTTATTTTTAGTTCAGCTAAAATCAAAATTATTTAATTATAATTCACAAATAATTTAAATTTTTTAATCTTTAAAAATTAATTAAAAAACTATTAACCAAAAAGATATTTGCAAAAATGTAATTTTCGTTAAGATTAACAAAGGGTCAGAAATTTCGGTACTTGTACAGATTAGCCAAAACATTAAAAAAAAAAAAATTAAAATATCGAAAAAAGGTTAAATTGCACGTATGTTCTAGAACGAAGTTCTCCGGAAAAAAAATTCACTTTATTTCATCAAGTAGTTTTTTTTTTTTTTTTTTTTTTTACAGCAAAAAAACAATTTGTTATAATACCGAGCAAAAGGTTCGATTTTTAGGAAGAAAAGCTAGAATTAAAGATGGGGAGGAAGTATCGTCGCTTTACATGGAGTTATCTCCCCTTGCGTGTTCAGCAAATTTCACAATGGCTGACTTCAACGCGCTCTCATAAGAACGTGTTTTTTTCCGCTGTCAAATAAATAAATAAAAAAAACCTACTCGATCAAATTAAATGAAATTTTTTTTTCGGAGATCTTCAGTCCAAAACAGATTCGTACAATATAACCTTTTTTTCGATATTTTCATTTTTTTAATGTCTTGCTTAAACTGTACAAGCACCGAAATTTCAAACATCGGACCTTGTTAAAACTCAAAAACACAACACAATGCAGCAGTAAACATGAGGATGATGTTTTCATATTGTTTTTTTTTCTTAATAGAAACCTCGAAATTAATGTTATTTTATTACGCACGTGGTTTCAACATACGGTTAAATTATTTTTCTTTTAACTTAAAAGTATTTTAAAGATTTTTTTTACGTTTTAAAAATTAATCGAAAATAAATAACGAAGAAGAGTTTTGCAAAAAAACGTTGACAAAAAGCAAAATCGCTTTAAAATGATTTTTGTAAAAATAAAACTACTTGATCAATATACGTGAATTTTGATGTACCATATTTTCTTTCCGTCACTGGTATGCATGCGGGGTTTTCTTAATTTATAACAGAGCGTGGACACGCGTATGGCAGCTGTATGCAAATGACCGAGCCGTGTGTAAGATGACGTCACGGCAAGGAAGGAAAACGATTATAAAAAGAACGTGTGTACAAACCGGGTATCACGTTTCATTCGTAGAAGTACTCGAAAATAAATGCAGTTGTTTCAACGAAAAAAAAGTAAGACGATTTTTCCTTGTCGTTGTTTTTTTTTTGCGAGGGAGTCTACAACGTGTTGGTATTACATGTTAACACGCGTGTAAGCGTTACGCTACACTTCGCTATAATGGACAAATTAACTAAATTACCCCCCACCCATTCCTGTCCGAGGGGGGATGTCTGAGTTTTACGTGTGAACAAAAAGGCCAAAAAGACTCAGCGGTCAATAAAGAAGGTCATGCTGACTTTCTTCCTGTGCACGAAAAGACCCAGTTGTAAATGTGCAGTTGTAAACAATGTTTAGTGCTGTCACTTTCTTCACGACGCGAAGAACAAAAGATTGGAGCTTTCAATCTTCCGGGACCAGCTTTCGCCGGACAGATACAAGGTCCCATACTACAGCAAGAACAGTAAGAACCTTTGGCGGGGTTTGTTGCAAATAGTGTCATACACACTTCACACTCCAGATCGAATCCCTTTGGATGTTTACTTGTTTAGCCTCACTCGAAATGAATTTCTTCTTAGAAAAAAAGTTTTCAAGCAATATGGAATGCAAATGCAGCGAGTGGAACTGACTAAAACACATGACGATTACTTTAATTAAAAAAATATTTTTACAGTTTTGAATTTAAGAACTGTTGATTAACTATTGTATTATTTGGATTCCTCGGACTACTGTTCTAATTTGGAGTATTATTTTAAAATACACAACGTTTCGGTTGATGTAACCTCATACTTTCTTTAGGCGTATCTTGTCGTACTCGGGAATCTGTATTAAACTCAGTTAAATCCTCAGTAAAGGCAAACCAAAAATACAATTGCGAATTATGTAATTGTTAAAAAAAAATCTATAGCATTATTGCATTTAATTTAAACGAATAATTAGCTACTATTTACTACCTGGAATGCCCTTTTTCTTCATTTTTCCTTTGGATTAAGCTTCCAATTCGAAACTGGTACAATACGAGTTTGTATGCTTATTTTTAGGAAGTCATTCTCTATCTTCGATTTATTTTTTTATGTTTATTTTATTTTCAATGTTTTTTTTTCTTTATTCTCTTATTTTTCATATCTATTATATTATTATTTTATTTCCTATTCCCAAGCCTTTTCTACACCATTTTTTCTATCCCCTACTTTATTGTTCCCTAATTTTCATTCTCTATTTCTAAACTTTATTCTCCTTGGCTGTCATCTAAATCTATATCTCTTATAAAATATTCTGTTCACCTAATTCCTATCCTACTCGATACTCCTCTTTTTTATCGTTTGAAATATTTCTAATGCTCTTCCTTCCCTTTCTTTTCATTACATCTGCCCAAATCTTTCCATTTCTAACCTTAAATGTGTAAAAAAAATCGGTGTTATGCTCATGTATAATACTGATTTTTCCCCTATTCTGATGAGAAACATTAAGCTTTGAAATGGCATGGGCTAAAAAGGTTTACCCCTAATTTCCGTTTTACTTATTGTAATCATCCTCATCCTTATTGAAATGATAATGCAATAAAGTTCTACTGTAAATTTGATTTTTATCTCCCTATCTTTTCTTATAAATTGCCCTTCTTAATTGGGTAGAGTTTCATGCATCCAGAAATGTTCGCTTTCTATCTGAAAAAGATATACATATATATATATATATATATATATATATATATATATATATATATATATATATATATATATATATGATAGGTTTTGAAAATATTGTAGCTATTACGTTATACAGATTTTTCCGCATTTCAAAAACAAAGAAAAAAAAAAACAGCGAACGTAGAAAAAAAACGACCGTAAAAATGGTATAAATAACCCTATTTCAATATTAAAACTTGAAAAAATCGAAAAAAATATATAATAATAATAATAATAATAATTGCCACTCAAATCCCAGTGCAGGCCAACGGTTGCTACCAACGAGAAATCAATTGTATACGGCTATTGCAATGACGCAAACTAATTTGCAATGGTTGTTGAAAGAAATGGTGAGTACTGGAAATCTGGGAAGACTTTTTATCAGTCGCACTCCAAAGAAAACCGCATGTTGTTTCCAAAGAGAATTCTTTGAAGGTGCCCCGTGTGGAAATTCTTAGTGCGTAATAATAATAATAATAATAATAATAATAATAATAATAATAATAATAACAGCAACAATAATAATAATAATAATAATAATAATAATAATAATAATAATAATAATAATAATAAACTGTGTAAATGACAAAATGAATGTGCAAAATACATTATGCAGAACACCGAAAGGAGAGCAAGTGATACAGAAAAACAAACAAGACAGAAAAAAAAAAAGACAGGAGATAAAACGGGAAACGAAAAATGGGAAGAGAAATAGCTACACAGACGATTCATACAAATAAAAATAATGAGAGTAATAATAAAACCACTTGGCTACAAAAAGGAAACCAAAACGGAGTAGCTTAATCCCTAAGAACAGCCGTAAAAGATAAAGCGATTAAACCAACCACATTAATACATGGATCAACAAGACAGTAGAAAACAGCAAATGCAGAATCCGTAGAGAAAGAGACGAAACAATAAACCACATAATAAGCGAATGCATCAAACTAGCTT